>NW_028317886.1:26915000-27241250 GCF_062004578.1 Staurois parvus | reverse complement strand
CCCGGAGGATGGATTAATTTCCTTATGACCAGACCCATTTACATCACCCTGGAGAGGGACCTCTGATTGACATCTTCTATAACGTCCATACCATCAGAGGTGGAGAATCCCAGACCAGACCAGGTTCCATTCATGGGAGCCCCCCAGGCTGACTAATATTATCCAATGTGCATTACGATTGCACTTCTGGTGAGTTTGCAATCCCACTAAACTCTCGCACACCACCGGATGTTATTCACTCCCCACTTTATGGCTGATTCCTTACTTCCAGAACATATGTGAAGCACCTGCTGGAATCCATTTGCCTGAGCATGATTCCTCACACAAGCAGCTTGTGTTGTCTTCATTCCTGTACATGAAACATGGTGTCAGAAGTGACTTGAATCAGGACTGAGCTTCTTGTTTGGAGCACAGCAGCTTCAGGAAACACAGATTTGTGAACTACAGCCTGAGACTGTGGATTTTCTGATATTTGATAGCTCAGAGGCTTACTGACAATATGGCTGCCATGAATTGCATACCTCCCCCAGAGGGGATGAGAATGAATTTGAAGATTATTCTCTGGCTACAGCCTTGAATGAGAAATCTGCAGTAGTGCAGGCAGCAACTCTGAGAAGAGTCATGGGCAGTGAATGCAGGCATGTGTATAAACACAATCTGACCCTCACAGCAGATCAGCAAGACAATGTTACAGCCATTTTAAATGCACTGGATGCTTATTTCAAACCTGCTAAAAATGTAATTTATGAAAGGTATGTGTTTGGATTGGATGCTGCAAACAAGAAGAGGGAGAATCTTTTGATAACTTTGTTACACACTTGAGAGAAAAGGCAGCAACTTGTGAATATGGCACACTCAGAGACGAATTGATAAGGGACAAAATTGTTGTTGGTATAGCTAGCGAGAGCACACGTAGACGCCTCCTAAGAGAACATGAGTTAACTCTACACACAGCCATTGAGACGTGCCGTATAGCAGAGCTCACTGACAGACGTCTGAAAGTTATGGAACAGGACAGACAGCAGACCGACAGCATAAACATTGCAATGCAACATGGCAACATAAACAAACTTCAGCAACGCCGCCTGATTAGCACAAATACTGCCAACCCTACAGCTTGCAAATACTGTGGGACTGTGCATCAAAGAATTAAAGAGCAGTGTTCAGCATATGGGAAGTCTTGTAAGTCTTGTGGAAGAACAAACCATTTTGCTAACGTTTGTTTGTCAAGTAAACGATGGCCATCAATAGGCAAATTACACAATGTGGAGAACACATCCGCATATGAGGAAGAGACACACACCACTGAAGTTATATACAGCAGTGCATTGATCGGCGCTGTGAAATCCAGAGGAAAGAAATGGTTTGTCACTTTACATTTAAATAATAAGCCCCAATCCTGTCAGCTCGATTCAGGAGCAACGTGTGATGTAATGTGCTTAAGAGACAAAATGGTGTTAGCATCAGAAGCACGTCTACTGTCAAGTGACACCAGATCAGAGTTATACTCAGGTGCGATTATGAAATCTCTAGGGCTCTTCAAGACAGAATGTGCCATACATGGACTAACACACAAGCTGGAGTTTGAAATTGTGGAAGCCTGCCAAAAGCCACTGTTGTCTGGCTCAACCTGTGAGCGTCTAGGGCTGATACATTTCACCGTCCCTGCAGAGCTTAATGTGATGGACAATCTATCCAAGGGGCCCTTGACAAAACAACTGCTGTTAAAGGAATTTAGTGATGTGTTTACTGGGCCAGTAGAATCTGTACCAGGGGAAGTTCATTTCAACCTTGATGTGAGTGTCCCTCCAGTCCAATGTGTACCACGCAATGTGCCGGTGGCATTAAAACAGGCAGTTAAGGCACAGCTTGACCAGTATGAGGCCATTGGACACTTGACACCAGCGACTGACCCAACTGACTGGATATGTAACATGGTGATTGTAAGGAAGCCAAATAAGCTACGAATATGCATAGATCCCAAATTCTTAAATATGGCACTGAGACGATCTCACTACATCATGCCAACTCTCGAGGATGTTTTGTACAAGCTGCCTAAGGCATGTCTGTTCATGCTTGTAGATGCCCGGGATGCATTTTTACAGTGTAAGTTGGATGATGCAAGTAGTTAAATGACAACCTTCTGGACTCCGTTGGGCAGGAAAAGATGGCTCAAACTGCCTTTTGGAGTATCAGTTTCACCAGAGGTGTATCAACGTAAACAACATGAACTATTGGCTGGACTCAGTGGTATTGAACCAATAGCTGATGACATCCTTGTGGTTGGCTGTGGGGACACAGATGAGGAAGCAGAGCAAGATCATGATGGCAAACTGCTGGAACTGATGAATCGTTGTAGGCAGGTAAAATTGAGACTTGGCATGAAAAAGCTGCAATTCAAGGTCAAAGAGGTCCACTTTCATGGACACATTCTAACCTGGGAGGGTTTGAAGGCTGATCCAGAAAAAATCAGAGCCATACTGAATATTCCGCAGCCAGCAAATGTGAAATCCCTACAGCGCTTCATTGGATTCGTTACCTACTTAGAAAAATTCCTACCACACCTCTCAGAGGTTTGCAAGCCATTGAGAAGGCTTCTGGACAAGGACGCTGTTTGGCATTCGCTTCCTAAGCATGATAATGGAGTGCAGGACATCAAACACTTGGTCACGGACACACCTGTCCTGAAGTACTATGACGTTACAAAACCTGTAACTATTCAAAGTGATGCAAGGAAAACTGGACTTGGGTGTTGCCTATTGCAAGCTGGCCAGCCTATCGCTTTTGCTTCAAGGGCACTGACTCTTACCGAGCAAAACTACGCACAAATAGAAAAGCAATGTCTGAGTATAGTGTTTGCCTGCCAGCGCTTTCACCACTACCTCTATGGGCGCGACAAGATCACAGCAGAAACTGCCCATAAACCTCTGATTTCTATTTTCAAGAAACCACTTTTGTGTGCACCCAAACGTCTACAGAGCATGTTGCTCACGTTACAAAACTATTGCCTAAATGTTGTCTATAAACCTGGTCCTGAAATGTACATTAGTGACACTCTTAGCAGAGCTACAGCAGCAGGTGGTACACCTGAGTATGCACAACACACAGTTTGCAATGTTCAATGGGACCTGGATGTCATGTCACACATTAATCATTCAGACTATTTAAACGTCACAGACCAACGATTGCTTCAGATAAAACAGCACACTGAAACCGATGAGAGTTTGCAGGCTCTTAAATATGTTGTTCTGAATGGTTGGCCTGATTCCAAGTTGGAAGTGCCATTACTTGTGAGAGAATATTGGACTTTCAGAGATGAAATCGGCATTCAAGATGGTATACTGTACAAGGGGCCAAGGGTCATCATTCCTAAATCTTTAAGATCGGAGATGCTGACTCGTATTCATGCCAGTCACATTGGCGGAGTAGCATGCTATAGGCAAGCACGTGATACCCTGTACTGGCCCAACATGCAGAACGAGATTAGAGACTTTGTTAGCTGTTGTTTGGCATGCAATGAATATGCGCAGGCACAACAGAAAGAACCTATGATGTCGCATGTGCTGCCCACTTGGCCTTGGCAAATTGTAAGCATGGACTTATTGATTTATGCTGGGCAGGATTTTCTACTAATTGTTGATCACTATTCCGACTTTTGGGAGATTGAGCTACTTCCTGACCTGTCTGCTGATACTACCATCAAGCGTTGTAAAGCACAGTTTGCACGTTATGGCCAGCCGGATAGAGTAATCTCAGATAATGGACCTCAATTTGCATGTGAGCAATTCAGATGGTTCTCTACAGATTGGGGATTTGAGCATGTTACCTCATCCCCGAGGCACCCGCGAGCCAATGGCAAAGCGGAATGGGCTGTCAAGATAGTGAAGAATCTTTGTAAGAAGGCCAAGTTTGATGGTACTGATCCGTGAAAGGCCATTCTACATTTTAAGAACACCCCATCTGAGGTATGGACAGTAGACCTGCACAGCGCTTGATGTCTAGGAGACTGAAGACTTCATTGTCTGTGGCCAACAAATTACTTGATCCTTGTGTGGTTACAGGTGTCCTGGCGAAACTGCAGCGGAGGAAACAGATTGCCAAACTGTCATACGATGTGTCTGCTAAAAAGTTACCTGAACTAAGCATTGGAGAGCCAATCGCTATGAAGCCGCTTCCAGGTGACAGGACCGGTCGCTGGAGACTGGGTTCCTGTGTTTAGAGGGTTGCTCCTTGATCATATCTTGTGAATGTAGAAGGCAGTTTTTACTGCTCCAATCGAGTGGACCTGCGAAGGGCAGAACGATTCACCGCACAAGCCTATGAGCATCCTGCACGTGATCCTCCTGAGGTGCTCAATGCCCCGAGTCCTACTGGACCATATACTCAAAGCAGAGAGAACTCTGCTGTCATATCAGGATACAATAAGGATGACATAATGCAGCCACATATCCTGTCAAGTTCTCCTCTGCCAAACACACCAGCCAGGAAAGAGGGTAGCTCCTTATCAACACCTTCTGGAGCTGAACAGATTTCCCCAGGCAAAATCCCTGTGGCCTTGCGTAGTGGCCGAGTTTCAAGACCACTAAATAGACTTAATCTGTAGTGTATCTACCAGTAACACAGTATGCCATGTTCAAGACTGTTCAGGATCTGTTTTAGTTTATTTGTTTACAAAGTTTGAATTGAATGTAAAAAAGGAGATGTTATAGAGTTATTATGCAAATACCGTGACTCTACTTGCATATGGTAATATTGCATTGCCTTATACTTCCTGTTTCCTGTTCTATACCTGACCTGGATGCAGTTCCGTTGTTCAACATGATTCCTCACACCAGCAGATTGTGTTGTCTTCATTCCTGTATATGAAACACCAGATGCCTGATTGGCTTTTTTAACACACCACTGAGGGTCTATGCCAGCCGCTCCCACCCCCTCCACAGACCAGCACACCAGTGAGAGCTGGAGGGCAGAGCAGAGGGCCAGTGACTGACAGTCACTGCTCTCTGCTCAGTGAAAACTGAGAACTGAGCGATCAGCAGTTATGTGATCACTCAGCTCTCTGTCCTACAGCTGGTAAGGGACAGCTGCAGCATTGGACCAATGCTGTATCCACATAGGTGAGTATGTAAGTGTGTCTTTTTCAATCCCATACTTCTCATTTAAAGCAAACCTCTCAGTTGAATGAAAATGCCTGTTGATCCTGCCAGAAACATTGGGTCCTTGTAACTTTCTGTGCACTGAACTGAAATCTCAAACAACGTTATGTGCTTTCCCAGTTATGTTCTGTGAACTACAAAACTGTGTCTCTCTATGTTATAGAAATGAGGAAAGAGGAAGGTGTTTTGGTCCAAATCAGGAGAGCAGTCTAGTGTCACAACAGTGTTCCTCCAAACACTGGAATCAGACAAGATTGAGCGCATTCAGAGTTGTATGGCCATAGCTATTACCCCCACTTACTATTGTTAACAGCAACATGTTCACTTATTTTTTTTTTATGTGTTTGCTCATAAATATACTTTTTGTAGGTGTGTTTGTTGGCACTATTGTATTTAATTGATCCCACATTTATGTCACTATTTACTTTTTCGCTTAATTTAGCCATTATTTGTCACGATCTGCATGATATTGTTGATCCCTGTTAGGGGTTCATGTTCTCATTTTCACCATCATTTGCATGAATTTATTGATCCCTATTTAGGATTCACTCTTATTTCTGTTTTATTTTATTGTGTTTGATCCTATTTTGGATAGTGGGGGTATTGGTTCCTGGTTTTTTATACCAGGTGTGATCACTTTTACACTTGAGATCCTAGAGAGGATCAATCCACTTATTTATTGGCACGTACTGTATATATATATTTTATGTCACTTTATATTGAGATCCCCAGAGAGGATCAACCCACTGATTTTTTTGTCATATATATATATTTATGTCACTTGTTTGTTTTTGCCATATTGTATTATTTTATTATTAGGGTAGCACTGCATCATTTTGGTTTCGTTAGTTTTTATTTCCACATGGTATATGGTTAGGTGCTAGCAGCTCCCACTCACCTAATTTATCACGTAATAGTAGCGCAGGAGATCTTCATTATTTCAACTGTTTACACTGTTTGTTAACGATGCCGGCCACTGCCAGCATTAAATTTCTGCAAGGTTTCACTATTAAAATACTGCATTACTTCATAAAATAGCACATGCCAGGACCACTACTTATTTACCACATGCATTTATTTATTTCCTTTTGTGACTTTACTTAGCTCCTGTTTTATGCGTAATTTAACAAGCATTTTTTCTTTATGCAGTTTTATGGTTTATGCGGTAAATGCCTCATAAAGCAATAGTGAATTGACATTTTCAGGATCGCATGCAGGATTTGGAAAAACACCTAAATACTGCATGCAATCTGCTTTTGTGAATGTAGCCCATTGTGATAATATACAAAAACATAAATTAACAAAGTGCTTAAGCCCAAGAATTCATATAGAGGCATATACACTGGATATTACACTAGGACAGAGGGTTCGCTTTCTCCCTCCATGCGACAATCTGCAGTGATTCTTCTGTCAAAGGGTAAAGATTCTTTGAGAATTGAGAATTAGCCTTCTAAATGTTGATAGGAAGATACTGGCAACAATCATTTTCTGGCATTTATTGTCTGTTGCAAGAAATTTCTCGCCATCAGCACTGTTCGGTTCAGGGTAGAAGCACTTTTTCAGCGGTGTTAGCTGTCCAGGAGGCCCTGGAATGTTGCAAGGCTGCAGGCTGGGGAAAGCTCCTGCTGGCATTGAATCAGGCCAAAGCCTTTGATCGGGTCAATCATGAGTACCTATAGCTGCTTCTTGGCAAGTATGCCCTGGAGGGGGGCTTTATCGATTGGCTGAAGATTTTATACAAGGGGGCTGAAAGCTTCATGCTTGTAAATGGTTGGATTGGATGGCCCTTTGAGGTTGGCTCAGGTGTGTATCAAGGGTGTCCTTTGAGTCCTCTGCTATACGCGTTTGCAATTGATCTCTTCATTCAGAGGTTAGAGAGCGGACCGGTGTGTGGAGTTCTTTTGGGCATTCCTGGGGAGCCTCCTCTGAGGATCGTGGCCTATACTCATGACATGTCTGTTTTCATCTCTGGGATGCAGGAGGCGGAATAGGTGGTCTCAGGGATAGAACAGTATGCTGAAGCATCTGGCTCAAAGATCAATCAGGATAAGAGTGAGGTTTTCTGGAAGGGAGAGGAATGGCGAAGGCTTTACCCTTCCGGACACCTTTCCAGAGCCCCAGCAGGAAATTAAAGTTTTAGGCATCAGATTTGGTCCTGGTGATTACCACCTTGCAAATTGGGTAAGCAGGCTACAAGATGCCGATGCCAAAGTTGCTAGCTGGAAGGATTGGAAATGCTCTTACAGGGAAAGGATTGACCTGATTAAAACTTACCTTATCCCGGTATTTCCGTATGTCAGCTTTGTCTGTGTTTTGCCAGTGTTTCTCTATGCGAAGATCTACAGTTGTTTCTTCCAGCTGTTATGGAGGAATAGACTGTACCTCATTAGGAGGTCTGTAACCTACCTTCCCAGGTGGATGGGTGGCCTAGGTATGGTCAATCTGGTGGTATTCTTTTCTCTGATGTTTTTGAAACATCATTTTGGTAGCATGCTGGTAGAGGTAGAGGGTAGGTTGATATTTTTCAGTCCTGGTTTAGGCCTTTTCTGCACAACTGGGAGAATGGTGGGCCAGTAAAAAGCCTGAGAGTCCAACATAGTAAGCTCCCGACTTATGTTTCCCCATGCCTATAAATGCTTCAGTAATGGTGAGTGACGGCTAAGGAAATTCAGTCTCTTCCTAGGAAGGCCCTGGAAAGGAGGATTGTTGAATCTGCCTTTAGCGAGCGATTGGCCTTGAGGGATCGCCCAGGCCCTGTTATGAGGGAGGGTCTGCGTTTGATGAATCCCTTTAAAGTTTCAGGATTTGGCCTGGCTCTCGTTCCATGACAGACTCGAAGGGCAACCTGAAGCATCACTCTGCGGAGAACCATGATTGTCCAAGAGTGAAGTGTGGTGGGGTGGAGGAGACGATGGACCATTTCTTGCTTCAGTGCCCATTTAATATAGAAGTCTACAAGTGGGTGGGGCTCTGGGTATCCCTTTTCTTTCCTGCTTGAGTTATGCGGAATGGCCTTAGGGAGCCTTTCAAACTCACCAGAACCTTGATTTTGAATAACTTTCTCTAGTTAGCTTAGTAGTCCATTACATGGAACGCATGGTGTCAGGTTTCCATTCATAAAAAGTCCTTCCTGTCGTTGTGGTGGTGCACAACATTCTGTGTGAGGCTGGGAAGATTCAGGGTCTTGAGAAGGACAGGTGGCGACTGGGAGCCTGGACAAAGGCGTGGAGGAATGTCAGGTCCACGTAGCTGCTGTCTGTCAATCTCTGGGTGCATGGCTTCTCTTTCTGTCCTTTCACGTCCCCTAGATGCTCAGATTTTTGAAAAAAAAAGGCTGCATGCATGGGATGAATGTTTAATTGTTTCTTAACCTGAGGGTGTGTTTATGTGAAGGTAGGGTATGTTGAGATTGAATATAAAGATAATCGTATTAAAATATGAGCTCCTCAGGCCGTCACCATCAAACACTTGTAAGGTCCCCAAGCTGTCATTAGTCCGACACAAGGCTTATCAAATAATGCTACCCTCCATATAAAAGTGGTCACATGCGCATAGTGAAATTCTCTCCAGGGAAAGGGAACTCTCTCCAGCCTCCCCACATCTCCAGAGACACCAGGATTTTTGCTGTCAGTTGTCACCATATACATCCACATCTTGCTGCACCACTGGGAATTAGCTCCTCCGGACCAATGCACAATTTACGCAGCACTTTACATATATATACTGTACATTCACATCAGTCCCTAACCCTCAAGGGGTGTACAATCTAAGGTCCCTAACTCACATTCATACATACACATACTAGGGTCAATTTAGACAGGATCCAATTTACCTACCAGCATGTCTTTGGAGTGTGTGGGGAAACCGGAGTACCCGGCACAGGGAGAACATGCAAACTCCAGGCGGGTGGTGCTGTGGCTGGGATTCGAACCAATCCAATAAGCTGTGGTGGTCATTCCATGCCCTGTAACACACACACATATAAACAAAAAGAGAGGGATGCTGGTGATGTCATTGCCCTTATATGTACATATGTCACCTCTTAATCTCCAGTCTGGTCTTTGAACTGTAAATCAGCATCATTACCTCTGTCCAGATAATTCAAATTTATAGTAGAAAGAAAGGCATAACAATAACTCACTAGTTAAATATTGCACACCTTAGCTCTGATCTGCCCTGTATACATTTTTATAATAAATTGCTTCCTGAAAACTTTCTTTTTAATTATTATATAGCTGCAATGTTCTGTTACTCTCCATTCACTCTCCATTGTCCCTGTGGCTGGTGGGCATGAACTCTTAGCAATCTTGAGAAGATGGTGGGAAGACTTCACAGCTTCTTGATTTTCAGCACTGTTGTTGGACCCTCCACTGCACACAGAAGCACCATAGCTTTGCTGCCAGTTGACCGTAAAAAAAAAAAAAACATAAAAAAAAAACAGTATTCAGGAATCGGTTAATTAGATAATGTATACATTCGAATCAAAGCTAAGAAGGAACAACATTACCTGGTGTCAAGTAAAGATTGCTTGCTGTAGAGCTATATTCAGAAGTGAAGCTGAGCTTTTCACTTCCTGTTCATAACTGCCCATTAAGTGCACGCTGGATAGGAGAAGTGGCCTCAAAATCCCTTTACATGTTATAGCAGGTAATGCACTGAGGCATAAGAAACTGTCTTCATATAATGGTTTGTAGATTTCTAAAATTCTGTGGAGGTTTTTTTATATAATTGTTTTAGATAAGAATTCAGCTTAGCATAGTTTTAATAATAGGGATTTAACTGTAAAGTGAGAAAAATAAATGGAAGCATGAAATAAGGTAATTGAGATATAAACATGACTGACATATCCTTATAAAAAGTACAAGAGTTTTCAGACAGTAAATAAGTTAGATGAGAAGATTCCCACTAATCATTCTGAAAATGTAGCAAGTGGCGAAGGTATAAAAAGCAATGGGGAGAGAAGTGTTTGATAAAAAAAAAGCCAATTATTTATTGATTAATTTGCCTTTAAACCAGGGTATCTTAACCAGGATTCCATAGAACCCTAGGGTTCCTTCAGAGGTTGCTAGGGGTTCCTTGAGCAATGAGCAATTTCTTCCTCTCAGATAAGTTCCCACTGACACCATTTATCTTTTTTAGAGATCTGTAATAGCATAATTCTTATCAATGTCCACAAGTGTAAGGAGCATGCTTCCCACTGACCATCACACTAATGCGGTGCTTCTCAATTATTTTCTGTCATGCCCCCCTAGAAAGAAGAAAACATTTCGCGCCCCCCGCGCGACTGTAAATAGTATCATTTGTCTATAAATTTGTTATAAGTACACCTCTGCATAACACTATATCCTTATTAACGTATAAGAGAATAAAAAAAGAAAGAAATGTGGATCAATTTACAACAAAGAATAGCTTTATTAACTGTAGCAGAAAAGATTTAAAGTGCATTAGAAATTCAAAAAAAATTAAATCCTTAATTAAACTATAAACATTTTTTGATTGGACATGTCAAACCATATGATACTGAAAAAATACATAAAATCAATAAATAATAATGAATTCAAACCGATCACCAACATTTACTTAGGACCTAATCATTGGCACCCCATCATTGGTGTCAGTGGGAGGAATAGTGCCTCATTATTGGTGTCAGTGGGAGGATTAGTGTCCCAACATTGGTGTCAGTGGGAGGAATAGCGCCCCATCATTGGTGTCAGTGGGAGGAATAGTGTCCCAACATTGGTGTCAGTGGGAGGAATAGTACCCTGTCAGTGGGGAGAGGAATAGTGCCCCATCGTTGGTGTCAGTGGGGGGGAGGAATAGTGCCCCATCGTTAGTGTCAGTGGGAGGAATAGTGCCCCATCGTTGGTGTCAGTGGGAGGAATAATGCCCCATCATTAGTATCAGTGACACCAATGATGCGGCACTATTCCTCCCACTGACACCAATGACACTTGCTGACCCCTGTTGCAGTATGGTGCTGCTGCAGCCAGCATATGTGGTTGCAGCAGCACCTCTGCACTGCACACTTACCGGCTTTTCCCTCACTCGATTTTCGCGGGTCCGCTCGGCTCCGCCTCCTCGCCTGTGATTGGCCGCCTGTGTATCTTTCCTGAGCTACAGTTCTGGTGGCCAATCACCGGTGAGGAGGCGGAGCTGAGCGGCAGGAGTGAGGGAGTGGCCGGAGTGACGGAAGGAGCAGCGCTTCCTGGATGGATCATCGTGGGAGCCAGGTAAGAGACAGCAGCCCTCTGCCCACCCCTGTACTTAGTGTCCCTTCTGTTGGAAGGGGGGGGGATGGCGGCGGCACCGCGCCGCCCCCCTAAAAAGTTCCACCCTAACGTATACCGGCGTATAAGACGACCCCCGACTTTTGAGAAGATTTTCAAGGGTCAAAAAGTCGTCTTATACGCCGGAAAATACGGTATGTTCCCCGAGGTCAAACGGGCCCCCCTTGACGGAGCCTCGCGCCCCCCCTGGGGGGCGCACCCCACTATTTGAGAAGCACTGCACTAATGTATCATGAGTTGTAGACATTTTTAGCAAAGGTTCCCTGAGAATGGAAAGTTATTTCAAGGGTTCCTCTGTGTTGAAAAACACGAGAAAAGGCTGCTTTAAGCTGTGGCTTTCATGTGATAAAATGCATTTGATAGGAAACTATGCTTTTGTTTATACCAACTATTCACATAAGCTTCTTTCAGTATTTGCACTGCATAATACAGTAAGAGAAAAATGTCCAACGTTTATATTAGTTATTGGTATATATCTCATATTGTTCTATTTTAAAAAGCAGTGTCCGACCTCTGCTTTCTGGGTTGTGGCCTTGCTGGTACCCTTGTGCATATATTTTGGGACATTTTGGGCCTGTTCCAGCCTTTCATTGGTGTGGCGTAAAATTTCTGAAGTGGCCTCTGCTGTGGCAGATGCCCCGGTGCATTTGTCTGTGCAGATTTGCTTACTGGGAGCCCCTATCTTGGGAATACAGACCGAAGCTATGAGGCTAATTCACATCATATCTGTCTCAACCCTATGGGCCATTGTCCTTCATTGGAAGTTGCCTACAGTGCCATTGGCCTCAGTTCTACGTAGAGTCGATATGGTGATGCTCATGGAACGTATTCATTATACGTTACTGGCTAGGATACACTTATTCGACAGAAAATGGGATGTTTAGAAAACTCAAAGACATTTCTTGTCTCACTGATTGATATACATGATGTAATTGATAGCTTTCCTCTGTTGGTAGCCTTATTGCTCTGCCTACCTTGTTCATGTACTTACTTTTTATGTCTTACATGATTATACTTTATTTGGATGATTATTACATACAGTCAGGTCCATAAATATTGGGACATCGACACAATTCTAACCTTTTTAGCTCTGTACACTACCACAATGAATTTGAAATGAAACAAACAAGATGTGCTTTAACTGCAGACTGTCAGCTTTAATTTGAGGGTATTTACATCCAAATCAGGTGAACGGTGTAGGAATTACAACAATTTGCATATGTGCCTCCCACTTGTTAAGGGACCAAAAGTAATGGGACAGAATAATAATCATAAATCAAACTTTCACTTTTTAATACTTGGTTGCAAATCCTTTGCAGTCAATTACAGCCTGAAGTCTGGAACGCATAGACATCACCAGACGCTGGGTTTCATCCCTGGTGATGCTCTGCCAGGCCTCTACTGCAACTGTCTTCAGTTCCTGCTTGTTCTTGGGGCATTTTCCCTTCAGTTTTGTCTTCAGCAAGTGAAATGCATGCTCAATCGGATTCAGGTCAGGTGATTGACTTGCCCATTGCATAACATTCCACTTCTTTCCCTTAAAAAACTCTTTGGTTGCTTTTGCAGTATGCTTTGGGTCATTGTCCATCTGCACTGTGAAGTGGCGTCCAATGAGTTGTGAAGCATTTGGCTGAATATGAGCAGATAATATTGCCCGAAACACTTCAGAATTCATCCTGCTGCTTTTGTCAGCAGTCACATCATCAATAAATACAAGAGAACCAGTTCCATTGGCAGCCATACATGCCCACGCCATGACACTACCACCACCATGCTTCACTGATGAGGTGGTATGATTAGGATCATGAGCAGTTCCTTTCCTTCTCCATACTCTTCTCTTCCCATCACTCTGGTACAAGTTGATCTTGGTCTCATCTGTCCATAGGATGTTGTTCCAGAACTGTGAAGGCTTTTTTAGATGTCGTTTGGCAAACTGTAATCTGACCTTCCTGTTTTTGAGGCTCACCAATGGTTTACATCTTGTGGTGAACCCTCTGTATTCACTCTGGTGAAGTCTTCTCTTGATTGTTGACTTTGACACACATACACCTACCTCCTGGAGAGTGTTCTTGATCTGGCCAACTGTCGTGAAGGGTGTTTTCTTCACCAGGGAAAGAATTCTTCGGTCATCCACCACAGTTGTTTTCCGTGGTCTTCCGGGTCTTTTGGTGTTGCTGAGCTCACCGGTACGTTCCTTCTTTTTAAGAATGTTCCAAACAGTTGTTTTGGCCACGCCTAATGTTTTTGCTATCTCTCTGATGGGTTTGTTTTGTTTTTTCAGCCTAATGATGGCTTGCTTCACTGATAGTGACAGCTCTTTGGATCTCATCTTGAGAGTTGACAGCAACAGATTCCAAATGCAAATAGCACACTTGAAATGAACTCTGGACCTTTTATCTGCTCATTGTAATTGGGATAATGAGGGAATAATACACACCTGGCCATGGAACAGCTGAGAAGCCAATTGTCCCATTACTTTTGGTCCCTTAACAAGTGGGAGGCACATATTCAAATTGATGTAATTCCTACACCGTTCACCTGATTTGGATGTAAATACCCTCAAATTAAAGATGACAGTCTGCAGTTAAGGCACATCTTGTTCGTTTCATTTCAAATCCATTGTGGTGGTGTATAGAGCCAAAAATGTTAGAATTGTGTCGATGTCCCAATATTTATGGACCTGACTGTATGTGCCTTTTTTATGTTGTATCCTATACTTCATGCTGTTATGTTGTTTTTGTAGTCTATTCCTTTATAAAAAAAAGTTTGGAAAAAAAAAAAGCAGTGTCCAGCTTTATCCTAAAACCAAACTCTTTGCTTACTGGGAGCACCCTATCTCGGGAATACAGTCCGAAGCTATGAGGCTAATTCACACCAGATGTGTCTCAACCCTATGGGCCATTGTTCTTCATTGGAAGGCGCCTACAGTGCCCTCTTTATAAATTGCATCATTAATTATAATTAATTATAAGAAATTCCCTATGTCTAAAGAAGCCAATCACCACGCAAATGTAACTTGATTGACCTTATCATTATGCTTTCTATCTTAGCCTGGACTTACCTTTTTAAGAAGCCCTAGTATAACTGAAAAGAAAGATGCAGGTAAAAGAGGCCTCTTAATACTTAACTTTCTGCCTGCCCTTACTCTTGCTCTTCACTGTATTGAAGACATACTACTGCCAAAGGAAAACTTTCAGAAGTGTTGGATGACTAGTGCCCTTCTGCATTCTATGGTTTCATTCACCGACCCCCGCTTTCAGTATGTACAAAAGTGACATAGGCTCTGGAGGGAGAAACCACAGTACAAGGTGGGGATTCAAGTTCCCCATAAGTGTGCCTGATGCAAAAGATTCTTCATGCAGCACATAGTCTTCAATACAACAAAGATTGGTGCGGTGAACACAGGACAGGTAAATATTAAAAGATTGATCTTCAAGCTGGTTTTTTTTTTTTTTTTTTAGTTCAGTGGTGAGACTTTGCTTTAATATTAAAAGAGAGTTAGCTGGATACCACTTTTAGACATAAATCTACATTAACCTGTCACAAACTCAATGCCAAAGTGATAAGTAGAATATGAGATATAAGCAGCTGAATTGATATGCATATTTTGATTTTTCCTGTAAAATTTGATTTGCCGTACTGATTCCAGCGTGTATGGCATCCTAATGGTTTTCTAATGCAATGGCCAGTGTCTGTGGCCAATAGAGAGGCTTGGGAGAAGAGGTCCATGAAAAGTCAAAAATACCTATTTTTTCATCATTGGTTTAGTTTGACTGGTCTGTGACAGTTTCATTTTAATCTATGAAATAGTATAGTTTTACTGCTGACTAATTCTCTATGGCAGGGATGTCAAACTGGCGGCCCTCCAGCTGTTGCAGAACTCCAAGTCCCATCATGCCTCTGCCTTTGGGAGCCATGCTTGTAACTGTCAGCCTTACAATGCCTCATGGGACTTGTAGTTTAGCAACAGTTGGAGGGCCACCAGTGTGATACCCTTGCTCTATGGTAATAGGGATGTCACATGTATTTTTTGTAGATGAGAAGTGAGAATTTAACAGAAAGTTGCATGGATTATTCTCATTTTTTTTTTATTAATAGAGAATTGTCTTCTTTAGTATTCCATTGCAAAGATCAGGCTACTTTGGACACATGGGAATGATGACACCCTTTTGTAAAGTCCCCACCCCTTTTATAGATAACATTACCACAAACTGGAATCAGAAACTTAAATATCAGGATGGAGCATTGAAGCCAGTCTGCACTATGCTTCCTATGAGAGGTACAAAAAGCAATATGCACAATGCTTTCCCTGGGAGCTAGCAAGAGACAAAAAGAAAAAATGTATGTGCATTATCTCACCTGCAATTAATTATACACTTTCACTTTCTATCCCATAATCCCCAAGGTCTGCAGCTGGACATACAACAAGTGTTGAGTGATGGCTAGAAGGAAATGGAAGTTTATGTTCTTGCTTCTGGAGTTGTATGCCACTAAATCCTGTAGCTTTAGTATTGGCCTACAAGGTCATAATGGTAAAAAGAGCCCCAGTGACAAACAACACTGTGTATCTATTGCACGCATAATGCATTTAAACATATTGATTACGTATATAACCTGAAAATAGTTTTGCACATTTTGATGTCTAACCTGATAATGGGGTTACTATGTAAACTTAGACATAATGTCAATTAACTAGATGTACACAGTAGTTTAATGGTGATGATAATTGCATCTGCTTTTTTAATGAAAAATTCTTCAAGATTACCTAGCTATCACAATTTATCCACTGACCTTGAATGTTTTATATGTGTCATGTAGTGAAAGTATATGCACAGTCTGTTTGAGTTTTCCGTAGCAGAAGGTAAATCTGAGTGCTTATGGGACAGATGTCATCGCGTAGATGTCTGCTTTCAATAAATGTCATTTATAGAAGATACATGGAGACTGGTAAGTACGACTTATATATTACTGATACTGAAGGCTGTGTAAATGTATGGCGGTTGATTTACCAAAGGAGTTGAGAGTATTTACTTAATAAATTGTAGCTGTGTTTACATAGAATACCCAATCTTGTGCAGATGAATAATAAATAGGAATTTGTTTTTCATATGATCAGATAACAGAGGTGAACCTCCAATGTATTGCGTCAAAATTCACAACTCTTTCAACAAATCAACTCTATATGTAGTCTATGTACACATGTTGTCACTCTGTCAATAAATCTATATACTGCTGGGGAATTTTGTGTAATATATTAATATAGATTGAAGTAATATGAACAATAGGTGTCAAAGCAGAAAAGGCTAATTGCAATGGATGTAGTTTATTTACTAAACTTAGTATGCAGTACGCCTGACACCATTAAAGTAGCTGCTTGGAGGTTTCCAACAGCTAACAATGGAATAAAATAAAACAGATGTTCACACTCTATGTGTTCTGTCCTTGCTACATGTTTCTCGACATGCAGCTAAACCCTCCTATTCT
Organism: Staurois parvus; assembly: GCF_062004578.1. Taxonomy (NCBI): domain Eukaryota; kingdom Metazoa; phylum Chordata; class Amphibia; order Anura; family Ranidae; genus Staurois; species Staurois parvus. The sequence continues at coordinate 27,224,323 of NW_028317886.1, read as the reverse complement.
TCAAAAAGCCAGACTGAATATAATCTTGAAGCTTTATTAACAAAACAGGTTGGGTGAAACTAATAAGAAAAACAGATAAGTATATATAATCAATATATGATATATACAAACAATGAAATGGTTAAGTTGCAGATGGTAATAAGTCCATCCTCACAAGCGATGCTGCTTGTGAGAGATGAAGGATTAGGGTACAATATGTGCTTCAATGGCTGGTTCCTTCTCTCTTTGTTTTTAAGATGGAGTCTGAGCTCCCAAGATGCACCTGCCTCTTGTATTTCATTAACCAAATACATTCTGGTTTCTACAAAACAGTAGTACATTTATTCCAGGCTCCAGCTTGTGGCCAAAGCTAATATTGCAGGCTGAATTTCTCTGCGGGAGGCAGATCACTATGTTCATTATGAATGAACATATCTTTACTACTGGTAATAGTATATAAAGAATATTTGATCAGAAGAAAAAATAGCTTATGAATATCTGTTTTTACAGTTTCTCAAAATAGCTTGTTAGTTTCCACAGAACAAATGTACATGCAGTTTTGCAAGACAAATATCTATGCAGATTTTTTTGTTATAAATACACACCAGGGCAGAAAAAAGTACATTAAATACTAAGCATATATAAATTTGTTAGCAAGATCTTCTAGAGAAAATCAGTGCAACTTAGGAATGGGAAAAACAGTAAAAAAAAAAAAAAGCAAAATACAAACAAAAAAAAAAATCACTTTTTTTTTCCAGTTCCCTGCCTGCAGTTTCAATTCACAGGACCAGATGTCTGCACAACTAGCATGGCCTTGGACCAGGGAAACCCTGCTGACAACTGATGAGTCATCGGTCATCAAGGACAAGGCGCAAGTCACATGCGATTCTTTGCAGTGCGATTTGAGCCCATTCATTTTGTATGGGCTCAATTCACACCGCACCCACAGGAACCTTTTTTTGCCACATTGGAATTGGATTGCATGGATGTTCACACCCATGTGACCGTATTCAGGAAATCGCACTGTGGTTTGTGACCTGTTTTTGGGGTATCATTAACTTAACATTGTCACCTGCAGCAGATCTCATGAACACAATGTGATTTGGATGCGGTGCGGGAAACACCAGGATTTGCTGGGTTTCCTGCACTGCATTTACTGTATGTGAACCTAGGCTCATTGCCTCTTTACCTTTTGGGTTGGATTTCCTTCATTTCCTTTTCCAATGATGGCAGTTTTTGGTGGAGGAGGGAAATAAACTCGTTAACACTGCTGTCACGTCTTTTTTTTTCTGCACAGAAATATGCAACATAAATTCTCTGAAAGAGCAAAAAGAAAACAATTCTTCTCTGTGTGCCCTGTTCACACCTATAATGTTGATGTCACATGAGATTCCTGCCTCCCAATAAAATAAACGCAACCCACTCTAAAAAAAACCCCAAAAAACCTAATGCCCATGGAGAGACACTCACCCAATAACAGGTGAACATGGAGGTGGGGTCACATGGAGAGACACTCACCCAATAACAGGTGAATATGGAGGTGGGGTCACTCTGTGACGTCACTGGGTGACCCCGTCACCATGTTTACCTGTCTTTTTTTTATCATGCAAGTCAGCGTTCGTCATGATTGAGGTTATATCTACTTCGGGGGACATTTATTTTTGGGAGGGGATTAATAAAGGATTTGTCAAAAACTGGGGGGATGGGTAAAAGAGGCTTCCAGATTCCGATAAGCCCCCATCCAATAATCCCCCTGCCTGCAGACCCCAACAACCACCGCACAGGGTTGTGGGAAAGAGGCCCTTGTAATCATCAACATAGGAACAAGGTGCTTTGGATCGAGGCCCCCCCCCCTCCATGTTGAGGGCATGTGGCCTGATATGGTTTAGGAGGGGGGCCTGCCAGGCTGCATGCTCAGATAATGATCTGGTATGGTTTTTGGGGGGACACCACACCATTTTGTTTACATTTTGGCATGAGGTTTCTCTTAAAATCCATACCAGACCTAACGGTCTAGTATAGATTTTTGGGGTAACCTCACGCAGTTTTTTTTTAATTTTGGTGTAGGTTCCCTTTAAAAACCATACCATACCAACCATGACTCGTCTGCTGTCGGTGGGATTCCCCACTGTCAACAGAATGTAAACAAAAGAAATGCTGGTTAAAGAGAGTTAAAAACAAACAGCATGGAGGTCCCCTCCAATCCATACCAGACGAGTCATGGTTGTTAAGGACACGGCGGCTGCCTGCTCCTTAACAACTGGTTCTTCCCAATGAATCCAAGCAATCCAAATGAATCTGAAAATTTTGTTATAACTTTTTTGGATTCATTCAGATTCATTACTATGTCCATTTGGAAATTTGGATACATCCAAATCTTCGGAAATGAAATATTTGTCCAAAAAAAGAATCTTAACAAACAGGATCGCACATGTCTACTACAAACTATGATATATAAAGTGGAATTTATGCAGTTATAGATGCTATACTAATAATAGCAGTGATCAGCAACTTACAGTGTGACTGTAATAATGTGGCGGACAATCTGCCGCTAACAGACATTAGACTGACTGACACTGATGTCACTAGTGATACTAATACAGTGATCAGATATAATACTGTACACTGTACTAATGACACTGGCTGTAAAGGGGTAACTGGGTGCTTAACAAGTGTAATGTGTGTAATGTGTGCTGCTTCTACTCACATATCTGGCTGTTTTTCTACCTGCTTTTCAGAGAGAAGAAAAAGCTAGACCGCTGTTCTGTGTACACTGATTTCTGTGTGTTTTTAAACGAAGAATTCTGTGCTGTGATTGGCCACAGACGATCACCAGGTTTCAGCTGAAATCATTGGATGAAACCTGCTGACAAACCTGTGCTGTGTCCAATCACAGCACGGATCAGCAGAGGACGCACACATGTACGCCCGAAACCCTGAAGAAACGTACGGGTACATCGCCTAACCTGACTGTGCCGCCCACCCGCAGTAGATGTACTGTGGGCAGGCAGCAAGCAGTTAAACATCACCACGTCTTTTATGTATTTTCAAAGTGACAGGATGTCAGGCAGAGAGACAATTAGGTATATATGTTCAATAAAGCTTTCCATATATATCTTTTTTTTTCATTGTAATGATTGCATTTGAGTATTTTTGCCTTTTTTTTTGTATTTTGATTATTGTAATCACACTGTCAACAAACCTCTGTATCAGTTAATGTGCTTGGACTGGGCACATACAATACTGGTTATCAAGTGCATCCATCCATATTGCTTTGTGTTATTGTTGCTTATGGATAGGAGGAAGAGTGCTATTATGCAACTTTGGCACTAAGCATGCTCTTGGCAGTAGCATGAGTAATCATTAAGCTAGATACAACATCACAGCTGATTACAAATAATGGATGTCTGTCACTGGAATATAACTGATGAGATTGCTCTTATTGCAAACAATAGATGCTTGTGGCTGCAATATTAACTAGTGAGACTGTTCTTATTGTTTACTGGGTTATTTGCACGAGAACATTGTACAACAGATATATCAATCTACATTCCTTTCTGTTGTCATTATAAGATACATGCAAGCCTGGTACCATGCAAGTTTGAAAGTGCAAGCTCCTGCCAACCGAGTGTGCAATTTAAAGTGGTAATAAACCCACAACAGTAAAATCAGTCTGTATATGCAGTAAAGCATGCTTGTTATACTCACTGTAGAACCTAAGGGGATAATGCACTGCATTGTGGAAAAAGGCTGTTTGATCCTGTCTTCTCTGATCTTCCCCTATCTCCTGATAAGACATATCATGTGGAGTCACTCTGCACATGCTCTGTTTAGTGTGTATTGCTAGAGAGGTTTTTTTTTTCTTGGGAGAGTGCATGTGATCAGCACAGGGCCAATCAGAACTGTCCAGACAGAGGTCAGGGGTTCTGCATCCTTCTAGAACAGAATGAAAACTCTTTAACCAGTGTTCTGCTGAACACTGATAGAAGTCACAAGACTGCTCTAACTGCTTATGAGAAAAGGTTTTTAGCAGTTTAGATTTACTAAAATAATTGCACTTTCATGTTGTGTGTACTGCGGGAGACCAGATATAGTGGATGAATGGTCCTGGATTTAGTAATACTTTAAATGTCTGTTTATGGACTTATATAGTTGATGGCTAATATGAACTGACGTAGTAACACGGTTGACTGAAATTAACACTGGATGGTTATCATATGAGGAAAGCTCACTTATTATTATTATATAGTATTTATATAGCGCTAAAAGGTTTGCTCAGCGCTGTACATTATAGTGGGGTACAGTACATGAGACAATACAGTAACAAAACAGAACATGAGGAATTCAAGGGCCCTGCTCTTTCGAGCTTACAATCTAGGAGGGAGGGGATAGTGGTACAGGAGGAAGCGGCTGTGGGGGATGCAGTGGTGAGAGGAGTGGAGGAGATCGGCTGTTAGGTGAGGGCAGGGTAGGCTTCCCTGAAGAGATGGGTTTTCAGGGTGCGCCTAAAGGTGAGGAGGGTAGGTGACAGTCTGATGGATTGGGGTAGTGAGTTCCAGAGGATGGGGGAAGCCCTGGAGAAGTCCTGCAGTCGGGCGTGGGAGGTGGAGAGCAGGGAGTTAGAAAGTAGGAGGTCTTGTGAGGAGCAAAGATTATGGGTTGGGTGGTATTTGGGTATCAACTTATGGATATATAGTACATGTAAGAGTGGAATCCAGGGGACCCTTGGACTTATGGTATTAGAGAGTAAATTCTTCCTAATGTGGGTTGCTGCTGCAAGTATGGATACTGATAATTTGATACTGAAGGTGGACGTGTCTGATGGATATGCTAAAAGCGAATGAATCTATAGGCAAAGATAACAATTGCTTGATTTGATTATCATTATAAGTAGACTATGGGCAATGAATGCAATTATATGGATAGCCCAGTTTGGACTTGTTGACTCTTCATGTTGTTTCACAGCAAAACGCAAAAAAAGGTTTTAGCATGCACAATGCAGTTAAGAGTATGGCAAACACAAATAATTCTTTATAATACATACATTTATTGTTAGGCTAACAGCCACATTACAAAACATTCTTTATTTTTTGTTACACTATATTTGGTTTCAGATAAAAAATTAAAAATATTGAGAGCAGACGGTTGCCTATATTGACTTCATATACTGTGTTAGGTAATGCATATTAATACATTATTAAAAGATCACTTTGAGTGATATCTTTCTTTTTGTTCCACTAAAGTATACACCTTTTAAATATATGATTGAAAGCACTGGGCTCTGCAAGCCTTCTTGAGTCTATTTCTATTATTATGAAAAGAAACCTGGGCAAAGCTAATGTTTGACCTATTCGCCAATGCCCTCAATACTTTCTGGGTTACAGGCCATGAATTGGAATGCAGATCAAGAGTTCTGACTTTATTACTTTATGCTTAGGCCTCATGCACACTGGCATTTTTTTTTTAACTCCCCTAGAAGCCTCCTCCTGGCAGCATTTTGGCCAAAAAAAGCTTGATGACTGTAAAAGTGTGTATCACCTTTACACGCGGTAATCCACATTTACTTGCATGAAACATTTGGGTATTAATTAATTTCATTGGCCAGAATAAAATAATTTAGTGTTTAGGCACGCTTACACGCATTTAGGCATGTGACGCGTTTTTCCTGCCAAATCGCTGCGGCTGCAGGATGCACTGACAGTGGGTTTTTTCCTGTCACTAAACTCTTCTGCTGGAAAAGCCTATGGAGTTTATTTACTAAAGCTGGAGAGTGCAAAATCAGGCACACTTCTGTATAGAATCCAATCAGCTTCCAACATCAGCATGTTCAATTAAGCTTTGGCAATAAAACCTGGAAGCTGATTGGTTTCTATACAGAAGTGAGCCTGATTTTGCACTCTCCAGCGTTAGTTAATAAACTCCTATGTGTACATTTTGCACTCTCCAGCGTTCGTTAATAAACTCCTATGAGTACACTGACACATAGAATCCCATGCAGGGGAGTTTAGAGGCAATTAAAAAAGGCCCGATGCCCCTAGCAGTAGCTTCAAAACTACCCAATGTGCATCAGGAAGAAAACAGCATTTTTAAAAACAAGTCAACAACAACAAGTTGCATGCTTCTATGGGTATGGTTTTTCTTTGAAGGATGATTTAACATAAACTTTAAATTTCAAGTGTTGATTTTCTGGTACAATTAATCACACACACGTAGCTCAAGTTTGAGGCAGTGGTAAGATCTTTTTGCCGGAAATCTCAAATTCTCTCTAATCCCTGGTTCACACTGAAGTGGTGCGGAATTTGCAGCGTTTTCACTGCGAATTCTGCACCGCATCAAAATCGCACCCTGTCCATGCGAACTGATGCGGGTGTGTATGTTAAGTTAACAACACCCCGAAATTGGTCCACAAAACACGGTGTGATGTGCAGAATTGGATTGCATAGGTGTGAATACCTATGGGATCCAATTCTAGTGCGGACCAAAAAAGCGTCCTGCACGTTTTGGGTGCGGTGCGAATAGAGCCATACAAAATGTATAGCTCCAATCGCACCGCATACAAATCGCATGTGATTTGTACAGGAATGTGGTTCCTGTGCGAATCATATGGGATTTACCGCACCGCATCCTTGTGAACATGAGCTCAAGCTGTGGCCATTAAAAGAACATATGATGAAGTCACATTCCACCTAATGAATTTGCTATAATAAAGAATAAATGATTAAGTGAAAATTCTGCCTACGACAGAGTGATACATTCTACATGGACTTTTTTGAGGGGAAAATCCACAAATTTGCAGGGCAAATAAAAAAAACCCAAAATAAAAGGAAACCATTGGATGATTTTATTCACTGGTTCCTAGTAAGGAATACAATATTTGTTAAAGCCCGAGATGTGGCATTGCTTGTGACAGCTGACAGAAGTAACTATGTCAATAGTAAATTGCTCTCACTATATAGTAGCTTACATATAGATAACAAATACAGTGAGTATAACATGGTGTTTACAAAACCAAAGGCACACAGTACTCAATACTGAGAAGCTCCTACCTTTGGTCTGTTTCAGTACTTTAGCTTTTAATAAATCTCTTTGGCATTCTACGCTGTATAAAAATAAGGATACAATACAATACTCATGCACTACCACAAATGAATGATAAGCTGCTACAAGCAAGCAGGCCACCATCTGTGTGCACCCTGTTTTAACCCTAAATGCTTGTAATGGGTTCTGTGAATGTGGCATTTTTATACAATTTTATGGTAGTAAAGCCTTATTGCAATATGAGGAGTTCCTTATCTTTTGAGCTCCTATCCATCGGAGTGGGGACGTAAAGGATTGTTCCTGAGTGTGTCCAGTGAGACCCATGGAAGCAGAGGATCCAGTAGGATTAATATTGAGCGCATAAAATATATAAAACAAATGATGTAGCACTGCTTACTCAAACATGTGAACCTGAATATATCACATCTGTGCAAAGAATAAATATATCTAACAAACTAAATATAATAGTAGGTATGGCTTCAATACATCAGTCCATATATCACATAAGTGTCCAACACCAATAATATTCAAAGTGCTCGTGCTTCTTAACCACTTCCATACCGGGCACTTTTACCCCCTTCCTGCCCAGGCCAATTTTCAGGTTTCAGTGCTGTCACACATTGAATGACAATTGTGCGGTCATACAACTCTGTACCCAAACTAAAATTTTATCATTTTCTTCACACAGAGCTTTCTTTTGGTGGTATTTAATCACCACTGGGGTTTTTATTTTTTTCTAAACAAAAAAAGACTAAAAATTTTGAAAAAAAAAACACGTTTTTCTTTGTTATAAAAGTTTGCAAATAAATAATTGTTCATAAATTTAGGCCAATATGTATTCTGCTACATTTCTTTGGTGAAAATAACCCAAATTAGTATTTATTATTTAGTCTGTAGGAAAGTTATAGAGTTCACAAACTATGGGATATATCTGAAAATTGATCAATCGTGTACAGAACAGTACAGGTATCCCCCAAATGACCCCTTTTTGCAAAGTAGACAGTCCAACGTATTTCATAACAGGCATGGCGAGTTTTTTGAAGTTGTAATTTTTTTGTCATTTTTCGAAAAATTAAGAAATTAAAAAAATGATTTTTTTTTTTACATACTGTCACCAGTGCAGTACAGCGTCATCATATAACTGGCATGGCAGTGATCAGAGACAATGACTGGTGAAAGTACGAAAAAAAAATTGATTATTTTTTTTCACTTTTTTATTTTTTTTATTTTTTTATTAAATTTTTTTCTCTTTTTTTAAGATTTTTTTTTCATATTGCACTATGACCAAAGTAGTATAATGTTACCATAGTAACATTGTACTACTTTGGGGAAGTGATCAGTATTTTTTATTTTTTTTACACAATTTGCTTATAGCAAAGAATTACTTTGCTATAAGCAAGCATTTACCTGAATGAAATCGATTCATTCAGAGTTTTTTTTTATGTGATTAGCTGTGATTTGGCCACGGCTAATCACATGACACAGCTGGGCTGTGATTAGCCCAGCTTGTGCATATGATCGCTGTGACCATTCACAGCTAGACACACTTGTATACAATGGATAGCATGAAAGGAAGCCATCCATTGTATACAACTGTCATGTGACCTGCTGTGATTGGTCACAGCAGGTCAAATGGTATTCGCAACGGGGCCAGTGACAGATCGCGCCATATTGCGGCCCTGCAGGCATGCGCAACGCATGTTCCAGACAGGATACCATATGGCGTCCACCCGGAGGGATGAGCTGTTTGCCCGGCAGCCATCTGGCTATAGGCCGGGCGGCAACTGGTTAAAATCTACTTTGTGCAATCTTGTGCCACCAAAGTGCTCCCAGAACTCTCACCTCCAATTCTCTTTCAGATAACATGTATGAATTTATTTCCGTTGTTCTCCTCTACTCCTTATGAATACTCCATACACCTCTTCTCTTCTTAGATAATTGCCTGCCTATATCAGAAGCACCCCTTCTACAGCACACTCCATGCAGTCAGCAGTCCTCTGGACTCCTCTTTCTTCCAGGTCTCTCCATGCCCCACCCACATACAACACTCTATGTGGGCATACATTTTGTATGGCTCAAATCACATCGTATCTGCACCAAAAAAGGTGCAGGACCCTTTTTTGTATCCACACCTGAATCGCATCACGTTTTGCGATGTGTCTGTGATGTGCGGTGAACGCTATGCAACTGCAATACGGTGCAGGAAATGCACAAAATTTGCAGTGTTCCCTGTACCACATTAGTGTGAACCCGGGCTGAGGTATCCTTTTATCATGCAGTGGTAATTGACCGCTGCTCAGTTCTCTGGCATTCTCAGAGGAGAGAGTTCTCTTCTGAATGCCTTTTTATGAAGCGGTGTAGATCAGTTCTCCAAATGAAGGGAGAAGCGATCTACAAACACTTTGAACGCTAGAAAATGGCTGCTGTTACTATAATCTCACGAGATTACAGTAAGAGATCAGTCAAACACCGTTTACAAAGCAGCGGTAAATTATCGCTGCTTCATTTGCGGGTCCCCCGATTCTCCACCTCTGGGCTGGAGAATCTGGAGGGAGAACAGAGATCGCCAATGAAGGGCTGACATAGCTCCTTCATATACTGGCCATCTGTGTGCTGAGATGATTAGCGGAGAACATGTTCTCCGCTGATCATCTCTGTTTCCTAAACCACTAATTATCTGAGATCAGTAACGATCTTTAGGATCACCACTGATATCTGTTTCATAAAAGGACACCTAAATGTTGGAAGAAAGAGAATATTTTATCACTTTTGGACTGCATTTTGAACTTTATTAAGTGCTATCTATCATTCACCATTCATCCTGTTTTTGTATATACAGTTGTGTCCAAAATTATTCAACCCCCACTGAAATTGAGTGTTTTGGCCAGTTTGACATTGCTTTTGATCATTCAGTCATCTTGCTTACATTTACATTAAAGAGGCACTTGTAGGTCAGACAAATATAACATAACAGTTATAATGAAATAACCACAAATGTCTTTTCTGTGCTCACAGCATTATCAGTTTTATTCAACCCCCAAGTGACATTCAATCTTAGTACTTAGTACAGCATCCTTTTACAGTTATAACAGCTTTTAAACGTGAAGCATAGCTTGACACAAGTGTCTTGCAGCGATCTACGGGTATCTTCGCCCATTCTTCATGGGCAAAGGCCTCCAGTTCAGTCACATTCTTAGGCTTGCGCACTGCAACTGCTTTCTTTAAGTCCCACCAGAGGTTCTCAATCGGATTTAAGTCTGGTGACTGCGATGGCCACTCCAAAATGTTCCAGCCTTTCCTCTGCAACCATGCTCTAGTGGACTTGGAGGTATGCTTGGGATCATTGTCCTGTTGAAAGGTCCAACGTCTCCCAAGCCTCAGGTGTGTGACGGACTGCATCACGTTTCCATCCAATATCTCCTGGTACTGAAGAGAATTCATGGTACCTTGCACACGCTGAAGCTTCCCTGTACCTGCAGAAGCAAAACAGCCCCAAAGCATGATTGACCCTCCACCATGCTTCACAGTAGGCAAGGTGTTCTTTTCATCATAGGCCTTGTTCTTCCTCCTCCAAACATAGCGTTGATCCATGGGCCCAAACAGTTCTAATTTTGTTTCATCAGTCCACAGAACACTATCCCACAACTTTTGTGGTTTGTCCACATGGCTTTTGGCATACTGCAGTCGACTCTTCTTATTCTTTGGAGACAGCAAGGGGGTACGCCTGGGAGTTCTGGCACGGAGGCCTTCATTACGCAGTGTGCGTCTTATTGTCTGGGCTGAAACTTCTGTACCCACATCTGACAAATCTTTTCTCAGTTCCTCAGCAGTCACACGGGGACTTCTCTCCACTCTACGCTTCAGGTAGCGCACAGCAGTCGAAGTCAGCATCTTCTTTCTGCCACGACCAGGTAGCGTTTCAACAGTGCCCTTTGCCTTGAATTTGCGAATGATGCTTCCTAAGGTGTCTCTTGGTATGTTTAACATCTTTGCAATCTTCTTATAGCCATTGCCCTTCCTGTGAAGAGAAATCACCTCTTCTCTTGTCTTCCTGGACCATTCTCTTGCCTTCACCATGTTTGTAACCACACCAGTAAATGTCTAGAAGGAGCTGAGTATCACAGTCATTTTAAAGCTGCCTAATTGGTGCTTATTATGCTTGATTGCTGCTCGGTGACATCCACAGGTGTTTTCAATACCTGATGGAAAGCACCTGTATGAACCTCTGTTCTTCAGAGTGGTAGTCTTTAAGGGGTTGAATAATTGTGGCAATGAAGAAACCACATAAGAACCATTTACTACTGTATTACATAAACAATTGATGTCATTTTAGTTGCATTTGGGTAGTTACAACGTCCTTGTAGGATTTGATTCTGAATACAATTCCAAATGTACACTATAGTCCCTAAACCCCTTTACAGCATTGGGGGTTGAATAATTTTGGACACAACTGTATTTAGTATAGCTGCTTATCTGTTCCATTACACACTTTTTGAGAATATCTAGGGCAGTTGAGCATTCTCTGGATTCATCACAGATTTACTGGGGGGCTGATTGCTCAGCCGGGTGTTTATTTTACAATTATTTATTCTCTTTTTGTTGGTTTTACATATATTCTTCAGCTCAGCCAAGTGTTTAATATAGCTTGGCCAGGTGTTTACAGCTACTGTTATTGTGTTTTATTTTTGATATACGTTTCACATACCATTTGGATTTAGTGGCTTTCTTATTAACTATTGACTGTTTCACAGATCTATTCATTTACACATTGGGTTTGATGCTCAGGAGAGTGTTTATTTATTATTTTGAGTCACTAGGGGGCAGTGCAGTACTATTCGTGGGGAATTATATGCTTTATGCTTCCTGTAGTGTAAGATACCTGTGTCCCCCCCGCATGCTGTGGTTCAATCCTCAGACCCCTACAGGACACAGCAGTGGTGTGGACATAGGAGGACAGAACCAGAGAGTGCAGTAGGGGACACAATTATGAGACATTCATGGAAGTGTTGGATGCCAATGAGGCTGAGAGTGGCTGCAGCATTTTAATAGAGGGAAAAAAGGACACAAGGACCACCAAAGATGTAAGTATAATAACTTTTCTATTGCAGGGAATGCCATTAGTGACACTAAAGGTTCACTTAAAAAAAAATTATATACTTACCTGCTTTGTGCAATGGTTTTGCACAGAGCAGCCCCAGTCCTTCTCTTCTCAGGTCTCCCACTGGCGCTCCTAGGCCCTTCCCCTTGCTGAATGCCCCAAGAGCAAGCTGCTTGCTCTGGGGGCATTTGTGCATGCTCGCTCCCGAGTCACCACAGAACGTGGCTTGGCCCCACCCCCTGTTCCATTCTCAGTGGTAGCGATTGACAGCAGCATGAGCCAATGTCTCCCACCGTGTCCCAGCCATTGAGGGGGAGAGACCCTGGAGAGACGCTTTTCTCATGCACATCACTTGATCAGGATCAGGCTCAGGTAAGCATTAGGAAGGACTGGGGGGAGCTGCACACTGAAAGTTTTTTTACCTTCATGTAAAAATGTAAAGAACCTATATAGCCTTTAGAACTATTTTAAGATATTCTGGGGCAACTGACAGTGACGCTTTAAACAAATAGCTTGGATGTGTGTTGTATAAGAAAGACCAATAAAAACATGCAATTGATTGTTAGCTGTTATTCACTTTCTTGGGCAATGTGCCCCTCTAAAGCTGAATAACTCCCTAAGGAAAGTACTAATATACAAATACATTTCTTAACATCATCATATTTAAGATGAAAAGAATTATGGTCCTTTGGGATGTTTAAAGTGATTTATACTGGAGAACTGAATGTGTGCTTTGGGAGGCCTAATTAGCACTAACAATTTTTTATTAGGAATGTATGGCATATTTTCCTGCTCTGCATGTGATTATAAATACTACTGTGAAAAAAATTGCTTTTGTATTTGTACTTAACAAAAAATACAGCATATTAATTATTAACAGTAAAATGAAAAAAAGTTTTATTGAGTATATTTTTATATCTATTAAAATATTTTGTTAGCCAGTCCATTTTTTCTATCTTAATGAAATGTTCTGGGAAGAGACACTATCACATTAACAAAGCAATAGTGCCATCTAGTGACGTGTTCTTCCTTTATTTGTCTGTTAGAGCCTGGCCTATTCTGCTGCTTCACGATTCATACCTAGAGGGAGTAATTAAAAAGGTCAAAACAAGAATTAAAATGTTTAATTTGTCAAGGAAAGGACATGTTTGACTAGATAGCAATAATGCATCTACTGTAGATCTGTTGTAAAACTACATACAGTTATAGTTTTAGTTAAAAAAAAAAAATTATATATATATATACACACACACACACATATACATACATATATATATATATATATATATTTTTTTTTTTTTTTTATACAGTAGGGATCGAAAGTTTGGGCACCCCAGCTAAAAATTTGTATTAATGTGCATAAAGAAGCCAAGGAAAGATTGAAAAATCTCCAAAAGACATCAAATTACAGATTAGACATTCTTATAATATGTCAACAAAAGTTAGATTTTATTTCCATCATTTACACTTTCAAAATAACAGAAAACAAAAAAATGGCGTCTGCAAAAGTTTGGGCACCCTGCAGAGTTAATATCTTGTACTGCCCCCTTTGGCAAGTATCACAGCTTGTAAACGCTTTTTGTAGCCAGCCAAGAGTCTTTCAATTCTTGTTTGAGGTATCTTTGCCCATTCTTCCTTACAAAAGTCTTCCAGTTCTTCAAAATTTCTGGACTGTCTGTCACGCACTGTTCTTTTAAGGTCTATCCATAGATTTTCAATTATGTTGAGGTCTGGAGATTGTGAAGGCCATGGCAAAACCTTCAGTTTACGCCTCTTGATGTAATCCCTGTGGATTTCGAGGTGTGTTTAGGATCATTATCCATTTGTAGAAGCCATCCTCTCTTTAACTTCAGCTTTTTCACAGATGGCATCAAGATACCATCCAAAATTTGCTGAAATTTTATTGAATCCATTTTTCCTTCTACTCGTGAGATGTTCCCTGTGCCACTGGCTGCAACACAACCCCAAAGCATGATTGATCCAACCCCATGCTTAACAGTTGGACAGAGGTTCTTTTCATTAAATTCTGTGCCCTTTCTTCTCCAAACGTACCTTTGCTCATTCCAGCCAAAAAGTTCAATTTTAACCTCATCAGTCCACAGAACTTGTTTCCAAAATGCATCAGGCTTGTCTATATGTTCATTTGCAAAGTTCAAACGATGATTTTTGTGGTGAGGACGTAGAAGAGGTTTTCTTCTGATGACTCTTCCATGAAGACCATATTTGTACAAGTATCTCTTTATAGTGGAATAGTGTACCACAACTCCAGTGTCTGCCAGATCTTTCTGGAGGGATCGTGCAGTCAAACGTGGGTTTTGAATTGTTTTTCTCACAATCCTGCGAGCTGTTCTGTCTGATATTTTTCTTGGTCTTCCAGATCTTGCTTTAACTTCCACTGTTCCTGATGACTGCCATTTCTTAATTACATTCCAAACAGAGGATATTGACATCTGAAAACGCTTTGCTATCTTCTTATAGCCTTCTCCAGCTTTGTGAGCGTCAACTATTTTCAGTTTTCTAGACAACTGCTTAGAAGAACCCATGGTGCTGATTGTTGGGGCAAGGTCAGATGAGTCTGGGCATTTAAAACCTTTGAGATTGACATCACCTGGTCTTCCCAGACGATGATTGAGAACAATCCATGACACTGGCAGGTCCCAGCTTGGCAAAGGGGGCAGTGCATGCTATAAATTCTGCAGGGTGCCCAAACTTTTGCAGACGCCATTTTTTTGTTTTCTGTTATTTTGAAAGTGTAAATGATGGAAATAAAATCTAACTTTTGTTGACATATTATAAGAATGTCTAATCTGTAATTTGATGCCTTTTGGAGATTTTTCCATCTTTCCTTGGCTTCTTTATGCACATTAATACAATTTTTAGCTGGGGTGCCCAAACTTTCGATCCCCACTGTATATACACACACTCACCGGCCACATTATTAGGTACACCTGTTCATCTGCTTGATAACACAAATTGCTAATCTTCCAATCACATGGTAACAAAGTAATGCATTTAGGTGTCCGTTTATGAACCAGCGGAAAATGATCGCTGCTCAGTTCTCCGGATTTCTCTGAAAACACAGTTCTCCTGTGAATGCGGTTTATGAAGCGGTGTAGATCAGTTCTCCGAACGAAGGGAGAACGGTCTACAAACGCTGGAAAACAGCTGCTTTTAATATAATCTCGCGAGATTACAGTAAAAGATCAGTTTACTAAGCAGAGGTAAATTATCCCTGCTTAGTTTTCGGTTCCTCCAATTCTCCAGCTCTGGGCTGGAGAATCTGGAGGGAGAACACAGATCTCCAGTGAAGGGCTGAACATGTTCTCCGCTGATCTCCTGAGTGCAAACTGTTAATGATCACAGAAAAGCTGCGACCCTCTGAATAGCAGCTATTCTCTGTGTCATAAATGGACACCTTAAACATCTAGACGTGGTGAAGACCACTTGCTGAAGTTCAAACCGAGCATCAAAGAGGGGAAGAAAGGGTATTTAAGTGACTTTGAACGTGGCATGGTTGTTGGTGCCAGATGGGCAAGTCTGAATATTTCAAAAACTGCTGATCTACTTGGATTTTCACACACAATTATCTCTAGGGTTTACAGAGAATTGTCAGAAACTGAGAACATATCCAGTGAGCAGCAGTGTTTATATATATATATTGTAACAGGGTTAGCTCGGCAGCAGGTGTGTGTGACCCCCTGGATGAGTGCACAACACAAAAAGACAGGCACAGCACAACAACAGTGGAGGTGAAAACAAACAGGTGCAATTTATTTACAATATTTACAAAAAAATGGTAAACCAAAAAGAAACATCAAAATAAATCCTGGCCAACTTGGCTACTTACTGCAACCACCGCTTTCCCTAGCTACCCACTAGGTACAGCCTGCTGCTATACCTAGTTGCTAGTACTTGAAGGCTAGCCACACAGGCTTTGGTCTCTCTGCACACAGATAACAGGTCAGCTCCCCAGCCAGTTCAGGCACAGATCTGGTTCCAGGGTGGAGCAACTCCCTAAGCACTCTGGGAAGTTTTATACAGGTGGTAATGAGCCCACTACCTTCAGCTGGGCTCATTACCTCAGTGCTGAAGGACTCAGCACTTCCCTCTAGTGGTACAAATCCCCATAAAGCCTGAACCTCGGACAAATATATCGTCCATCCAGGACGCAACCAGGTGATTTCACCTGCCTACTGTCACATACCCCCCCCCCTCTTGTTTCAACCTTGGGGTTGTAACACCAGTAGCCAGGCAGGCATGTACCCGGGATAAAGCATCCACATTTCCCATCTGAACTCCAGGGCGATGCTTTACTGTGAAGGTAAATTCCTGTAGGGCCAGAAACCCCCTATTTACCCTTCTATTGGTCTCCTTATTTTGAGCCATCCATTTCAAGGGAGCGTGATCGGTGATCAGGTCAAAATGTCTGCCCAGCAGATAGTACCGAAGGGAATCTAGGGCCCACTTTACCGCTAAACACTCCTTCTCAATCGTGGCGTAATTTTCCTCATGAGACTTTAGCTTTCGGCTGAGATAGATTACTGGGTGCTCCTCCCCCTGCCAAACCTGGGACAGCACTGCTCCTAAGCCAACATTGGATGCATCCGTCTGGACCACAAAGTCTTTTGAGAAGTCTGGTGAGTATAGGACTGGCTGGCTACATAAGGCCCTTTTTAAAGACAGGAAGGCTGCTTCAGCATCAGGGGACCACTTAACCATGACAGCCTCCTTCCCTTTTGTCAGGTTGGTTAGGGGTACTGCCATAGAAGCAAAATGGGGAATGAATCGCCGATAGTAGCCAGCAATTCCTAAAAAAGCCCGTACCTGCTTTTTGTTATTTGGGCGTGGCCAATTCTGTATTGCTTCCACTTTGTTTATCTGAGGTTTTATTACCCCTCTCCCAATAGTGTACCCAAGGTACCTGGCCTCCTCCTGTCCAATCGTACACTTCTTTGGGTTGGCCGTAAACCCAGCTTTCCGTATTGAGTCTAGCACAGCCTGAACTTTTGGCAAATGTGAGGCCCAATCTGCGCTATGGGTAATCACATCTTCCAAGTACGCTGCAGCATACTTCTGATGGGGACGAAGAATCTGATCCATTTTTCGCTGAAAGGTGGCCGGTGCATTCTGTAACCCGAACGGCATTCTTTTATACTGGAATGACCCTTCTGGGGTTACAAATGCAGTCTTCTCCTTTGCTGACTTAGCTAGGGGAATTTGCCAATAACCTTTTGTCAAGTCTAGCGTTGTCATGTACCGGGCTGCTCCCAGTCGGTCGATTAGTTCGTCTATCCTTGGCATGGGGTAGGTGTCAAATTTTGTAACTTTATTCAACTGTCGAAAGTCATTACAAAATCGCCAGCTCCCATCTGGTTTGGGCATCAACACTATGGGGCTGAACCAGTCACTTTGGGACTCCTCTATTACCCCCAAATCTAGCATTCTCTGTACTTCCCCACGTATTGCCTCCCGTCGAGCCTCTGGGATTCTGTAGGGTTTCAGTTTTACCCTTTCCCCCGGTGGGGTGATAATGTCATGCTCCACCCCCGAGGTTTGTCCCGGCAGCTCAGAAAAAACATCTGTGTTGCGGAGCACAAACTCTTTAGCCTCCTGTTTTTGAATGGTAGACAGCGTGACTGCTATTCCAACCTCCGGAACCAAGCAGTTAGATGGCGCTGGTGACAAAACCTCAGCAACTAGGGATTCCCTGTCCCTCCAGGCCTTTAACAGATTTATGTGGTAGATCTGCTCCAGTTTCCGCCTTCCTGGTTGTCTGACCCTGTAATTCACCTCACTCACTCTCTCAATCACCTCGTATGGGCCATGCCATTTGGCCAGGAATTTGCTTTCAACCGTAGGGATTAGCACTAGCACCCTATCTCCTTCAGCAAATGACCTGGTCTGGGCCCCCCGATTGTACACCCTCTGCTGCGCTAACTGTGCTTGGGCCAAATGTTCCTTTACGATAGGCATGACCTGGGCAATTCTATCTTGCATTTGGGCGACGTGCTCAATCACACTCCGGTGGGGAGAACTCTCACTTTCCCAAGTTTCCTTGGCGATATCTAACAGCCCCCTTGGGTGTCTCCCATAGAGCAACTCAAATGGTGAAAACCCTGTGGAGGACTGGGGTACCTCCCGGATGGCAAACATCAAATAGGGTACTAAATAATCCCAACCCTTTCCATCCTTATCTACCACCTTCCTTAGCATTTGTTTCAGGGTTTTGTTGAACCTTTCCACCAACCCGTCCGTTTGGGGATGGTACACAGAGGTGCGCAACTGTTTTACCTTGAACAGCTTGCACAGCTCTTTCATCACCCGGGACATGAAGGGGGATCCCTGATCCGTAAGCAGTTCCTTTGAAATACCCAATCGGGTGAACACGAGGAATAGCTCCTTAGCTATTGTCTTGGCAGAGGTATTTCGGAGTGGAATTGCTTCTGGATAGCGGGTGGCATAGTCGAGTATGACCAAGATGTACTGATGCCCCCTAGTGGATTTCACCAGCGGACCTACCAAATCCATGGCAATCCTTTCAAAGGGGACCTCAATGATGGGAAGAGGTACCAGTGGACTACGGAAATGGGGCATAGGGGCCGACTTCTGACACACAGGACAAGAGGAACAGTAATTTTCTACCTCCTTAATGACCCCAGGCCAATAGAACCGCTGCAGTACTCTTTCCCATGTTTTCTCCGCCCCCAAATGACCCCCAAGGATGTGTCCATGGGCCAACTCCAACACCAACTTCCTGTAAGGTCTGGGCACCACCAGTTGCTCAATGGTTTCTTCTGCCCCTTGAGCAACTCGATAGAGTAGGTCCCTTTCCACAAGGAAGTATGGATAAGCAGCAGTTTTCTCAGGACTCACTAGTTGGTCATCTACTTTTACTACATTTTCCCGGGCTTTTATCAGCGTGGGGTCTTTCAGCTGTTCGGTGGCAAAATTTTCCCTATGCACCTCTAAGTCCGAGAACTCCACAACCGGCAGATTTTCATCTGAGGAGGCGGGCTCCTCCCCAGTTCCTTGGGTCTCCCCAGCTAGTACCGACAAGGGGAACTTGGGAGAGACCTCACCACACTCAGACGCTTTCTGGGATTCACCTTCCTGGTCTGCAGGGGAGACAGTGGGGGGGTCAGAACAATCCCAGCGTTCCCAGAATTTTGGAAAATCCCTCCCCACAATGGCATCATGTGGTAAGTGAGGTACCAATCCTACCTGATGAGACAGGTTACCTTTGGGGGTCTCAAAAAACACAGTAGCCACGGGGTACTCCCTAGTGTTCCCATGCACACAAATCACCGCCACCTTTTTATGCCCAGAGACCTCTGTAGTGACCATCTCCTCTCTTATCAAGGTTACCAGGCTACCTGAATCCAGCAACCCCACAATATTATTTCCATTAACAGTCATTTTGCACAAATGTTTCTCAGTGCCCGGGCTGGCCGTGCATACCACTGTCGCAAACAGCGACTGACGTCTATTGCTCAGAAAGTCACACTGCATAGGCTCATCCACCACTGGGCAATTAACTGCAATATGTCCCTCTTGCCGGCAGCGGTAACAAATAATTTTTTTCACCGCTTCTTGCGGCCTTGGCCTTCCTGGCCGCTCTTGCCAGACATTGGGTAATACTCCCACCCTCTCACTCTCTCCACCCTCACCCCTTGAAGTCATCTTACCCGCCGCTGGGGATGGTCTGTTCTTAGGGTGGAAAGTCCGTGAGTCTCTGGAAGAGGAGGTCAGGTTCTCAGTAGGCAAGTATCTCTCCACTAGATCCACCAGCTTGTCTGCGGTTTCTGGGTCTCCATGGCTGACCCACTTTTGAATAGTATTAGGCAGAGACCTTAGGAACCGATCCATGACGACACGTTCCACAATTTTTGGGGCGGTCAAAGTCTCTGGCTGCAGCCACTTCCTGCTCAGGTGAATGAGATCATACATCTGTGACCTGGGAGGTTTCCCAAGCCGAAAAGTCCAATTATGTACCCGCTGAGCACGGACAGCGAGGGTAACACCCAATCGGGCCAAAATTTCCACTTTTAGCACATCATAGTTTTTGGCCTGGTCCGGCTCCAGGTCATAGTAAGCTTTTTGCGACTCTCCAGTTAATAATGGGGCCATCAATCCAGCCCACTGTTCTTTAGGCCACTTTTCCCTTTCAGCAGTCCTTTCAAAGGTGGTTAGAAACACCTCCGGATCATCCCCTCCAGTCATTTTTGGCAATAAATGGCCCACAAAAAATTATGGTGTTTTACCAGAATCATCACCAGCCTCAGTCTGCTGCCTTTGCTGGAGCTGCTTCAAAACAGCCTCAATTTGTTGCTGGTGTTTCTGGTCCTGTTGCACCAGCAATTCCCTATGGCGGACCTCTGCTTGTTCCAAGGCCTTCTGCTGGGCTGCAATGCTCTGCTGGAAACTTGCATTTGCCTGCTGTTGATTGGCATTTGCCTGTTGTTGATTGGCATTTGCCAGAGCCAACTGTCTGATTATCTCCTCCATGCTGGCCTTTAGTTACCACAACTGCCCGCAGTCCTCCACCATATGTAACAGGGTTAGCTCGGCAGCGGGTGTGTGTGACCCCCTGGATGGGTGCACAACACAAAAAGACAGGCACAGCACAACAACAGTGGAGGTGAAAACAAACAGGTGCAATTTATTTACAATATTTACAAAAAAATGGTAAACCAAAAAGAAACATCAAAATAAATCCTGGCCAACTTGGCTACTTACTGCAACCACCGCTTTCCCTAGCTACCCACTAGGTACAGCCTGCTGCTATACCTAGTTGCTAGTACTTGAAGGCTAGCCACACAGGCTTTGGTCTCTCTGCACACAGATAACAGGTCAGCTCCCCAGACAGTTCAGGCACAGATCTGGTTCCAGGGTGGAGCAACTCCCTAAGCACTCTAGGAAGTTTTATACAGGTGGTAATGAGCCCACTACCTTCAGCTGGGCTCATTACCTCAGTGCTGAAGGACTCAGCACTTC
This sequence comes from Staurois parvus, assembly GCF_062004578.1. Taxonomy (NCBI): domain Eukaryota; kingdom Metazoa; phylum Chordata; class Amphibia; order Anura; family Ranidae; genus Staurois; species Staurois parvus. The sequence continues at coordinate 27,203,214 of NW_028317886.1, read as the reverse complement.
CCTCTAGTGGTACAAATCCCCATAAAGCCTGAACCTCGGACAAATATATCGTCCATCCAGGACGCAACCAGGTGATTTCACCTGCCTACTGTCACAATATATATATAATTTAAATAAACGGAAAAATCTTATCAGTAATTACCATAATTTTCCTTTCCTGGCTCTGCTTCATGCCAGCCAAACCTCAGGTCAACTCTGCCACCTTGACCCCCAGTAGGACATAACTGAATAGATCAATAAAAGGAAGCCAGTGACTGGTGCAGGTGTTCTGTACATAGCTCACAGCAGACTAGGTAGGGTGTGTGCTGGCATGAAGCAGAGCCAGGAAAGGAAAATTACGGTAAGTATTGATAACAATTTTCCATTTTCCTGGCTCAGTCTCAAGCCAGCAAGACCTTGGAACATAACTAGCCACACCCAGGGAGGGAGAAAAGACATACAGACACTAGGTGCTGCTACAGAGAAAATTTAATATCTAGACAAAGCAGAAGATAACACAGAAGCTCCCATAACACCAGTTTGGGATGAGGTCACATCTAATTTGTAGTGTTTGATGAAAGTATTAGGGGAGCTCCAGCTTGCCACCTTACAGACCACGTCCGCCAAGACCTTTGACCAAGCTGCCCAGGAGGATGAACCTGCCCTAGTGGAGTGTGCCCGGATCTCCTGAGGGGGGAAAAGGTCTTCCAGGGAATAAGCTGCTTGAATCGTCTTCACTACACACATTGAGATGACTCTTGGGGAATCCGGTAAACCCATTCTGGGACCTTTAGGAAACACAAAGAGAGCATCTGTCTTCTGGAACTGCTCAGTCCTCGACAAATATGTCAGAAGAGATTTTAGGTCTGGTCTGCTCAAACTAGACTCCTCCGACTTCTTGTGCCGAAGGCGAAAAAGCTGTATGGACCGATTCTCAGTTGAAGTAATCGGAATTCTGAGGAGACCTTAGGCTGGAAACTTGGAAAAGTTTGTAATACCATGTCATTAGGAAAAAAGGTGCAGTATGGCTCCTTGCAGCAGAACGCTGCAATGTCAGAAACTCGTCCTGCTAAGACCACTGCAGTGAGAAACACTGTTTTTAAAGTGAGATACCATAATGGACTGTCCGAATGTGAGAAGAATGGTGATTTCAACAATTCTTTTAAAATGAATGGCAAATTCCATTTTGGAAAAAAAGGACTTACTGGAGGATGAATTTTGATAGCTGCGCTGAGGAATCTGATCACTAGAGGCTACCTAGACCAGGTTGTATCCATAAGGCTTGAAAGTGCTGACACTTAAACTTTAAGAGTGTTGTAACATAGACCTGCATCGAGCATGGACTGTAGAACATTGAGCACATCTGCCACTGAGGAAGACTGGAAAAACAATGCTGAACAGAAAAAGTGTAGAATCTCTGCCACACTTGGTGGTAAGTGGTTTTGGTTAAAACTTCCCTGGCCGAAAGAAGGGTGGACATCACTGATTCAGAAAGATTTAAGCCTTGCAGCTTGCCTCTTGCAGATTCCACGCAGTCAAGGCCAGACAAGCCAGGTTGGGATGAGTCTGGCCATTCTGAAGGAGGAGATCTCGGACCCGAAGAAGCCTGATTTGTGGACACGTCACCAGGGAAAACAGGAGTGAAAACCAAGGTCTACTCAGCCAGAACAGAGCAATCATTATTGCTGCCACCTCTCTCTCCATGATCTTCAATAATTACTTGAGTATCAGAGCAGTTGGTGTAAAAAAGAAAACTTGTCACTTCTAGGAAAAGGCATCTTGGGCTAGAGCTTGAGACAAAAGAAGCGGGAGAAGCACTGAGGTTTCAGGAAGTTGCTTGGAATTGCCATGAGATCATCCTTGGGTATTCACTATTGAGCCAATATTTCCACCAGATATCTCAGATTCAGCATCCACTCAACTCCTGTGGCTCAACCGGTCTGCCAGGGTGGTCGGAGGGCCCAGTAGATACACTGCAGACAAATCTAGCAAATGGCTCCCATGAAGATCTCTGCTATGATCTGGGGAAGCTGCAGACTTCTCATTCCACCTTGTTTCAATGTGTATGAAACAGCAGTCCTGTTGTCCATCAGACACTTGACTCTCTTGCCCCGAAAAACAGGCAGAAATGTTTGGCCTCCTTGGCCACTCTCGGTTCCAGTAAATAGGAAGAACACAGAATCCTAGAACACCACGTTCCCTGAGCCTTCAAGTCCCAACAATGAGCCCCCAAGCCCGGGAGACTGATTTATGGGCCTGTCCAGAGAAAGGTTACCCCTCTGGCTCCACCATAGGAGGTTGTTGCCAATTAAGAGAGGAATCTGGATACTCTGATGCAAGGAGCTGCAATGCCACTGCCTCAGAGGGTAAAAATGGAATCTTCTCATATGCCACTGTGCGCCCAGAACTGCTGGAATACAGGCTGTTAGAATTCCAAGGAAACTCATACCCCTGCAGACCATAGCTGAGCCATCATCTCCATGGCTTCTGAGCACACCGCTTGATCTTGTCCTCAGGAAGGTATATCTTGTACTGGAGCATGTTGATAGACATACCCAAGTATACAAGGTTTTGACAAGGAATGAGCTGGCTTTCTATGTGTTTACCATCCAGCTGAATTCTGCCAGAGTTTTCAATATTTAGTCCCAGTGCTTTACGAGAACTTTCTTGCACTGGTCAATTACAAGGACATAATCCAAGTAATGGAAAACTGGATGCCCTTCTCTCAATTGTAAGCAACTACTGTGACCAGAACCTTCGAAAAAGTCCTTGGAGCTGAGCAGTGGCCAAAAGGTAGACACCTGAATTGAAAATGCCTGCTCACGAAGTGAAACATCAGGAAACGCTGGTGATCCCTGGCCACTCACTGAAACATGGAATGCAGGCATTCTCAAGGTCCACAGATATCCAATTGCCTGTTGGATTACTGCGGTTATGGTTTTGAGTGACTCTGTTCGAAAGCACTGCCCCTTCAGAAAAGAATTCAGGTACTTGGGGTGCCATTTGCCCGACATTTTTCTGGATGAGAAAAAGAGGGGGAATACATTCCTTGCCCTCTTCTGACCCTGGAAGTGGAGTTATGGCTTGAAAACTCAGTAATTCTGTGATGTATAACTCTAGCAATGCTTGCTTCTCTGGGGACATAGGAACTTTTGTTGGGACAAAGAAATTGCTTGGAGTAGGGCCTTCAAACTGAAGGCGAAGGCTGCTATGCACAACGTTCAGGACCCAAGAATCCCATATTTTTCCAGCCAGACTTCGCCAAAACAAGCTATTCTTGCGACCACTGGTGACTCCTGGATGGGCAATCCTTCAGAAGGATTTTGTTGCTGACCTGAAGGGCTGAGAGCCCTAGGATTTAACTTGGTCCATGAAGGAGCTGTGTGAACACCATGAAAATCAGAATTCTCTACCAGGTCAAAAGCCTCTTTGAATTGCTTGTGAGACTTCCTGTTTGCAAAAAGGCCTGCATTCGATGATTCTGGTCCTGGGAAAGAAGGACAGATTTTCCTCCGGTCACCTGGCGAATCACATCCTCCAGAGTTTTGGCAAAGAGCACTCCTCCTGTGAATGGGATGGGACCAGTGCTTCAGCCAAAAGGCCTGTCTGCCATGTCCCATAATGAGGGAGGTAAACCTGACTAGATCTATTGCTGCTTCCACAATGAATTCCACAGATAGCTTCAGGCCCCGCAGACTTGAAGACACCTACTTCCGGGTATGAACCCAAGGCCAACTCCACATTCGATGACCACACTCTAACGGCCCTGGCAATAGATGTAAGGGTAACTGCCGGCCTACAGGCAGCCCCGGCCATGGTAAAGACTCTCTTCAGGTCCAAGTCAGCCCTTCACTCCATGGAAGCTTTACAGGAAACCGTCTCCTCTAAAGGCAGAGTAATATGCCTAGCCTGGCACTGTACGGATGCATCCACCTTCGGAGGCGAGCCCCAGGACTTCAAATCAGATGGCCAGAATGGATATAGTATTTTTACTCTATTCTGCACCGCAGGTTTCTTGTTGAGTTTGGCCCAATCATCTTGCATAAGCTCTTTTATTTCCATCTTAAAAGGAAATTAGGGAAGTTCCCTTTTTAAAGTGATACTAAAGTCTAAAAAATAATAACACATGTGTCATACTTACCTGCTCTGTGCAGTGGTTTTGCATAGAGCAGCCCGATCCTACTCTTTTCAGGTCCCTCCTTTCGAGTGCCCCCACAGCAAGCAGCTTGCTATGAGGACACCGAAGCAGGTACACTCCCAAGCCCCATCTCCAGCCTTTCTTGATTGGTGCTCCAGCCAATAAGGAGTAAGAGTCCCCGGAGAACAAAGTCTCTTGTAGACATCGTTGGATTGGGATGGGGCTCAGGTAAATATTGGAGGGGCTGCTACATACTGAAGGTTTTTTACCTTCATGTATAGAATGCATGAAGGTAAAAAATCTGGAGCCTTTAGACCCACTTTAAATTTGGGTAGCACTTCCTATGCTCCTGCGGAGCAGATGAATCTCCCTCCCATTCAATAGCCTGTTTAACTACAGATATGAAGGAGGGAACTAGGTTAAAATCAAAATAAAAGGTCTCCAACTCATCCTGCCCAGTATCTGAATCCGCATCCGAAACACTGCTTATAGCTCCTAGCTCTGGTGAACCTTCCTCTTGCATCCTCCGTCGTGTGTGCATACTTCTAATGAAGGGCCCTGCTTGGCTGTTCTTAAAATCTTCCCTGAAGCATACTGTAGCTCGTAAAGACGCTTTGACAGCAATGGCATTGCCTCACAAGCCCAACGCATACTGGCCACTAAATCCATAGAGGCAACCGGTTGACAGATGAAAGTACCCTCAATGCCCAGAATACAGACTAACCAAGGCTGAACATTCCAAAAAAGCTCCGTGCATGGACTTTTAAGGTGCCCCAAAGAGTAACACACAAAACATTTCTAAGTAAAATACAGGGAGAATATTTCCTGAATTGTACCCTACTGATACAAAAAATTAAAAACAGTATATGAATGCATTCAAATAAAATATATTAGCAGCAAATACCACCATATCATATAATTTGATCAACTATCACAGAACTGTTGGAGCATTAACTCTTAGCAGAATAGTCCAGTTCCAAGTTTACTGTAATTTCTCAACATGTTTCGCAGGGAACTACGCTTCCTTATTTAGGAGGATAGTAGCTACTGCTGCAAACAAGACCTACAAAGTAATACAAACAAGATTTAAAAAAAATAGACAAATAAATAATATAAATAAATAATAAATTGTTTGGATTACTTTGTAGGTTTCCTTAGAGGTCCAGTGGGGGTCCTGGTGTGTGCCCCCGCATCTGCACATGGGGGATGTCTGCACTTTGCATTTCTGTTTGACCTCTTGAGTCTTTCCCATCCTGCCTAACTCGTTCATTACCACATGTGCACTCTCGAGCCATATCCATCTTCATACAGCTTGGTTACCACATATTGTAATCTTGTTATGTATATCTTACACTATATATGTTTTCTATATATTGATGTTTGTTTGCTTTCTTCATATTTGTCTTGTTTGCAGTATAGTTACTATCTTCCTGAAGAAGCAGACATAGGTCCCTGAGAAACATGTTGAGGAATTAGCAGCTCCCCTCAACCCCCATAATACTTACCTGTGCCCCACTGCAATCCAGTGATGTGTAAGAAAGCATTGGCTCTCTGGGGATTCTCCCTCCTCATTGGCTAAGACAGCAGTGGGAGCCATTGGCACCCACTGCTGTCAATCACAGCCAGTGATCAAATGAGGAGACAGAGGGGATGGGGCTGAGCCACTGCTCTGTGTGTGAATGGACACTCAAGAGTAGCATGCTTGGGTGCTCCCATAGCAAATTGCTTGTTCTGGGGGCACTTGGCAAGAGGGAGGGGCCAGGAGCACCAGAAGGAGACCCGAGAAAAGGAGGATCAGGGCTGCTCTGCAAAAACATTGCACAGAGCAGGTAAGTACAGGGGCGGACTGACCATTTGGAAACTCGTGCACTGCCCGAGGGCCCGGGGTTAGTGGTGGGCACTATGAGATGCCCCTGGTACCTTTTTCATAGGCTTTTTTGAGTTTTGGCAAGGACATAGGGGCCCCATGATCCCCTATTGCCCGGGGGACCCACGAGTTGTCAGTCCGCCCCTGGGTAAGTATGATATGTTTATTATTTAAAAAAATTTACTTTTACAATCACTTTAAGCACTATAGAATCCCTAAAACCTGTAGGCAGGTTCTGCAGATATAGCTAAAAGGACACTAGCCCCTTGATTATTAAGTGTTCTTTGGGTAAGAGGTAAACTTGCCTCCCTCCTGAAAAGGTATTCATGGTGGATAGCTTTTCAGTAGACAATATAACAGCAGCTGAAAGGCATTCAGGAGGTAAACAGCAATTTTAAATTGTAGGATCATGTTGCAAGTATGAGAAAAGCATTTGTCTCATGGTCGCCATGTGGCCCCATTGACCAAAATAGGCAAGTTAAACTCTACAGCCAAACTCTGATGCTTGTCAAATTCTGCAGAGTGAAAAATGCTGTCGCCGTGAAGCAGAGCATCATAGCTGCAGCATGTGTACAGCCCTGTCAGGCTGTAATGCAAGAATTTTGGTGGGCAGCTAGGGTGTGGTAAAGCCACCTATCAGCCACTAATTTTTACCAAAAATCCCCCCTCTTTCCCCATTCCCCACAGCCCATGTGAAACAAACCTTAAGAAGGCCATAGATCCCCCATCAACACTGACTGTGTTGTTGAGGAAACCAAGCAATTTTCTTTACTGTAACCCGTGGTTGCAGGAAAAAAAAAATCACATCATCTATGGCTTGCCTTAGCCAGATGTTTTTTCAACCAAGCAATTACTTCACAAAACTGAACTAAAGTGTTAATAGTTGATGCCAATCCAAAGCCAAGGGTTGATGAGCTAACTGAAAAACTAATCAGGTCTAGAAACTTCCTCGTCATCCACCATCATCCAATCATATTACTTTCTGCCCCCCAAAACTACAAATACATTTTACTAACAAAATGTTTCAGGTCCTCCTCACTAGCCTCCTTGAAGCGGAGTTCCACCCAAAAGTGAAAGCTCCACTTATCTGCCTCCTCCCCCTCTCTGCTGCCACATTTGGCACCTTTTGGGGGGAGTGAGTACCTGGTTTTGACAGGTACCTGCTCCCACTTCCAGCCCAGTTCGTCATGGGGAACTGAGACAGAGGTTCAGCCCCCCACTTCACAGGTCCCAGAGGACTGTGGCCCATTCACAAAGTGGAGCAGTAGGTAACCAGCTGTGAAGCCACAATGCTTCACTGCCGGTTTTCCTTAACTAAGATGGGAGCGCCAGCACCCGACAGCCAATGGAAGAATCAGCTTGGGGTGAGGACACTGTTGGATCCCTGGACAGGTACGTGCCCTAATATTAAAAGTCAGAAGCTACAGTATTTTCAGTACCCTCCTCTCTGGCTACCACTAGTAGTAGAAGCTGTACTATATGAAAAGCGACATATACAGGTGAAACTAATAGAGAACTAATATATGAGATAGACTCATTACATGCAAAGAAAGATAGTTCAAGCCGTGATTTGTCATAATTGTGATGATTATGGGTTACAGCTCATTAAAACCCCAAATGTACAATCTTAGAAAATTAGAATATTGTTAAAAGGTGCAATATTCTAGGCTCAAAGTTTTCCTCTCTAATCAGCTAATTAAGCCATAACACCTGCAAAGGGTTCCTGAGCCTTTAAATGGTCTCTCAGTCTGGTTCAGTAGGAATCACAATCATGGGAAAGACTGCTGACCTGACAGTTGTGCAGAAAAACCATCATTGTCAACCTCCATAAGGAGGGAAAGCCTCAAAAGGTAATTGCAAAAGAAGTTGGATGTTCTCAAAGTGCTGTATCAAAGGACATTAATAGAAAGTTATGTGGAAGGGAAAAGTGTGGAAGAAAAAGGTGCACAAGCAGCAGGGATGACTGCAGCCTGGAGAGGATTGTCAGGAAAAGACAAAAAATATAGAAATTCCTCCTGCGCTCAAGGGAAGTAATGCCTATAAATCTAAGCAGCCAACACTCCAAACTGATACCTTAACAGTGACAGAAAAATCCTACTAAAATAGTGCAGCGCTAAACAATAAATATAAATCAAAAACACGCAATCAACTATACCTCAATAAATGAGTGACAAAAAAATATAAATGTATAAATAGATAAAGTGCATGAAGTGCTTCAACAAGTGTGACCAATAATCATAAACGTGACCTACAATTAGTGCAAAAAATCACACTAAACATAAGTGAAATTCCTTTCTTATATAAATAATGATGCCAACCCCTTATTAAACAATGAAAGAACCCTTATAATAAGGGTAGTAATCATACAAGTAATAAGTGCCAAGGTGACCAAACAATCAGTCACATAAAAAAAAAAATCACACAAAAATATACAGTTGCAAGAAAAAGTATGTGAACCCCTTGGTAGTACGTGGAGTTTTGCATGAATTGGGCATAAAATGTGCTCTGAACGTCATCTAAGTCACAACAATAGAAGAACACAGTCTGCTAAACATAATACTACACAAACATTAGATGTTGCCATGGTTTAATTGCACATAACATGTAAACATTCACAGTGCAGGGAGGAAAAAGTATGTGAAGCCCTAGCTTAATGACTTCTCCCAGAGCTAATTTGAGCCAGGAATGAGCCAACCTTGACTCCAATCAGTGTGATGATATTGGATGTGTTGCTGACAGCTGTCCTGCCCTTAAAAAACACACACCTGTTTTGGGTTTACTGGTTTCAAGAAGCACTGTCTGATGTGAACCATGCCTCGCAGAAAAGAGCTCTCAGAAGACCTACGATCAAGAATTGTTGACTTGCATGAAGCTGGAAAGGGTTACAAAAGTATCTCCAAAAGCCTTGATGTTCATGTGTCCACGGTAAGACAGACTGTCTACAAATGGAGAAAGTTTAGCACTGTTGCTACTCTCCCTAGGCGTGGTCGTCCTGTAAAAATGACTGCAAGAGCACAGCGCAGAATGCTGCATGAGGTAAAGAAGAATCCCAGAGTGTCAGCTAAAGACCTACAGAAATCTCTGGCACATGCTAACATTTTTGTTGACACATCTACAATAAGGAAAACATTAAACAAGAATGGAGGACATGGGAGGACACCACGGAGGAAGCCATTGCTGTCCAAAAAGAATATTGCAGCACGTTTGAAGTTTGCAAAAGAGCACCTGGATGTTCCACAGCACTACTGGCAAAATATACTGTGGACAGATGGAACCAAGATTGAGTTGTTTGGGAAGAACACACAACACTATGTGTGGAGAAAAAAAGGCACAGCACACCAACATCAAAACCTCATCCCCACTGTAAAACATGGCAGAGGGAGCATCATGGTTTGGGGCTGCTTTGCTGCCTCAGGGCCTGGACGGATTGTTGTCATTGATGGGAAAATGAATTCCAGAGTTTATCAAGACATTTTGCAGGAAAACGTACGACCATCTGTCCGCCAACTGAAGCTCCGCAGAGAATGGGTGATGCAACAGGACAATGACCCAAAGCATACAAGTAATTCAACAAAACAATGGCTGCAACAGCACAGAATACACCTTCTGGAGTGGCCCAGTCAGAGTCCTGACCTCAACCCAATTGAAATGCTGTGGCATGACCTTAAGAGAGCGATTCACACCAGACATCCCAAGATTATTGCTATACTGAAACAGTTTTGTTTTATAAATAACCGCTGTATGCGGTGAGGGTCAGCCTCGTGGGTGTGCTTGCGCACACTGTCAGTACTTTCCGTATCAATGATCAGATGCGTGGTGACGTCACTGCCCCTCCTTTAATAAAGGAGATTTATACATTTAATTACTACACTATGGAGGATCACTTTCTTTCTCACCATGGCTTTTGGTGAGAAGCATATTTAGCAGATATACCTTTCCTGAGAGGGCTGGAGTACCATATGTAATACCTGAGAGAGGGACCACAGGTGGAATACTACCAACCAGGATTGGAGTAGGATCCAGGAGTGATCCTGAAAGCGAAGTGGCCCATTGGGTCACCTAAAGGAGGTGAGGGGGCAATTTAGCCACTGAGGATAAGTGTGCTGACACTTTCACGGATATCGTCACCTTTGTCACATTGCATGATATATTGCTGTTTGAAAATACCATTCTTTAAATGTTCATGGACTGATAGAGATTTTATACAGTTGCAAGAAAAAGTATGTGAACCCCTTGGGATTACGTGGAGTTTTGCATGAATTGGGCATAAAATGTGCTCTGAACGTCATCTAAGTCACAACAATAGAAGAACACAGTCTGCTGAACATAATACTACACAAACATTAGATGTTGCCATGGTTTAATTGCACATAACATGTAAACATTCACAGTGCAGGGAGGAAAAAGTATGTGAACCTTTGGACTTAATAACTGCTTGACCCTCCTTTGGCAGCAATAACCTCAACCAAACATTTCCTGTAATTGCAGATCAGACCTGCACAACGATGTGGAGTAATTTTGGACCACTGCTCTTCACAAAACTGTTTCAGTGTAGCAATATTCTTGGGATGTCTGGTGTGAATCGCTCTCTTAAGGTCATGCCACAGCATTTCAATCGGGTTGAGGTCAGGACCCTGACTGGGCCACTCCAGAAGGCGTATTCTGTAATCTTGCAGCCATTGTTTTGTTGAATTACTTGTATGCTTTGGGTCATTGTCCTGTTGCATCACCCATCCTCTGCGGAGCTTCAGTTGGCGGACAGATGGTCGTACGTTTTCCTGCAAAATGTCTTGATAAACTCTGGAATTCATTTTCCCATCAATGACAACAATCTGTCCAGGCCCTGAGGCAGCAAAGCAGCCCCAAACCATAATGCTCCCTCCGCCATGTTTCACAGTGGGGATGAGGTTTTGATGTTGGTGTGCTGTGCCTTTTTTTCCCCACACATAGTGTTGTGTGTTCTTCCCAAACAACTCAATCTTGGTTTCATCTGTCCACAGTATATTCTGCCAGTAGTGCTGTGGAACATCCAGGTGCTCTTTTGCAAACTTTAAACGTGCTGCAATCTTCTTTTTGGACAGCAATGGCTTCCTCCGTGGTGTCCTCCCATGTACTCCATTCTTGTTTAATGTTTTCCTTATTGTAGGTGTGTCAACAAAAATGTTAGCATGTGCCAGAGATTTCTGTAGGTCTTTAGGTGACACTCTGGGATTCTTCTTTACCTCATGCAGCATTCTGCTCTGTGCTCTTGCAGTCATTTTTACAGGACGACCACGCCTAGGGAGAGTAGCAACAGTGCTAAACTTGCTCCATTTGTAGACAGTCTGTCTTACCGTGGACACATGAACATCAAGGCTTTTGGAGATACTTTTGAAACCCTTTCCAGCTTCATGCAAGTCAACAATTCTTGATGGTAGGTCTTCTGAGAGCTCTTTTCTGAGAGGCATGGTTCACATCACACAGTGCTTCTTGAAACCAGTAAACCCAAAACAGGTGTGTGTTTTTTAAGGGCAGGACAGCTGTCAGCAACACATCCAATATCATCACACTGATTGGAGTCAAGGTTGGCTCACTCCTGGCTCCAATTAGCTCTGGGAGAAGTCATTAAGCTAGGGCCTCACATACTTTTTCCTCCCTGCACTGTGAATGTTTACATGTTATGTGCAATTAAACCATGGCAACATCTAATGTTTGTGTAGTATTATGTTCAGCAGACTGTGTTCTTCTATTGTTGTGACTTAGATGACATTCAGAGCACATTTTATGCCCAATTCATGCAAAACTCCAAGTAATCCCAAGGGGTTCACATACTTTTTCTTGCAACTGTATATATATATATGCTCTGTCTCTCCAATCTAAGCATTGATAGTGTGATCTATGTAACTTACAGTTGTGATGAGATGAGATAGCGAGAACTTCAACCTCAGCTGGATACAGTCAGTGACTCAATCGATAAGACATCTTGTAGATCTTGTGAAGTTTATTCCATAAACTGAGAGAATTTTACAACAATGAACATTCGATAGGTCAAAAGATCATAATGTTTCCTGTTCCATGACATGAGGCTAGAGCTGCAATGCATTTCTGGGAAAGGGGAGGGCTATCTATACAGCATTAACTAAACCAAAGGAAAGGGAGGAGCAGAAACAAATATAGAAACACTTAAAGGCATATGACAGTCAATATGACAGTCATGTGAAACATGACAATATATATATGATATAAATATGAGAAACTGTACAGAATGATCTTTCTTATAAAATAAAAAGATAAAAAATCTTTTCAAATACTAAAAAGAAATATTTGCAAAGAAAGATTATAAGTGCCTAGCCTGACTGCTGTAAACATACTAACACTTATGTTGAAAGATTTTAAAAGGTAAACTTTGTTGTTTATCACAGTGGGGAATCGAATTTTGCTGCAAGGACTGGAATGCTGACATTTTTTAACATTGGAAAGAAATTTTGTAATTGCTTCTATCAAATACTTTTCTTTGATTTTAAAGTTCAGGAAAGAAGAGAAATCGACTGGTAATGCAGAGCTGGCTGTGCCACACATTGATTTGTCCTTTTTCTATATACCTGGGTATAGTTATGCACTGATACACTTACAAAATAGATGGTCAGCAGTAAGGATGAGAGAACCAGGATAAGTTCAATTTGACAAACTAAGCTGGGAGTCTGGGAACCCTGAGTTTAGAGGCAAACCCCAGTGAAGTCTATAAGAGGCGAAACTAGTTATTTTTGTGGAGTTTCTCAAGGTTAATAGGTCATCTATTGTTTCAAATGGCATTGAGATATGGGGGCTGCCTTGTTCCAATGCAAAATAAATACTGTTCAGCAGGGAGAGGATGTTTTTATGAGGCTTAATTGGAAATATTAAAAATCCAGAAATCCTTTTCATTACATGCTTGGGTGTAACTTAAAGCTTCAGATGAATTTATGGAGTTGTAAAATGCAGTCCTTTAAAAATGACAGTAAAAAAAAGTAGAAAACATTGTGTGGGTTTCAGGTTAAAATTCCAAACAGACCCCTATCCAGGCTTTCAGCTTTGATGGCCAGGAAAAGGAAACAAAGTGAGAACCCATTCCTCCCTATAACTTATCAGGGGTACCATGCATGGGGGGCAGGCAAGACCCCCCTGCCACAACGCACTTTTGCCCAATTGTAATGGACAAAGGCCTCTTAACTACATCCTGTCCCCCAAAATATTAATGACCATTTCTGGGCAATGACATCACCCAGGATCCCTGTCGGTGTTGTTTATATTGGCAGAGCATCAGTGATCTGTCATTTAGCAGCCATAGGCAGTATAGCAGTGAGGAAACATCACTGGACAATGAGATGTTGCAACTGGCGATGATTCTACATCACTGGAAAATATGATGAAGATAGATTTACAATGGGAACATTTTTTTTTTCTTTTGGCAATAATAGATTTTTTCATGGTGTGGGTGTTTTCATTTGCTTTTTACTTTTTTTGTGAGAATGGATAAGAGGTACTAATGTACCTCTATTCTCATTTCCTGGGGGAAGGGGACTATCCCTTCTTGGAAGTTAAGACATTGGATGTTGGAAGATGCCATTGTCTCTCAACATTGGGGTAAGGTACCTTGCAAGGTTAACCTTCAAGGTTAACCCCCAATGTTGAAGGCATGTGCCCTGGTATGGTACTAGAAGGGGGAGATGCATGCCCTCCCTTACCTGGCAACGAAGGCTGCATGCATTAATAAAAGCCTGGTTGGAATTTTAAGGGGAGCCCGATGTCTCAGTTTTATCTTTTAAGAGACAGGATACATTACACAGAAAAAAAAGACGTAGGTTACAAAAATGTAAATAATGTCCCTAGATGTAAATAATCTAGTCCAATGATATAGATCTAGCATCTCCCCACAGTCATGAGGACCCACTGCCCAATGATGTTGCCCCACCACACTACTGCCACTAAATGACAAAATTCCCAGCACTGCTGTAATATAAACAACAGCCCCATTCCCATGTCAAGGTCATTACCATATTTGGCCATTGATGTCCTCTGTGATTCCGGGCTGCTTTGTTTACATTCTACCACTCAGGGATTCAGGTGGAAAAACTGGCCAAACATGACCAGTTTGTTTGGCGGTACACCAGACCATGAACAGGCTGGGTTCAGGTCAAACCCACATTCAAGCAGAATACGAATCTCATCCCTAGTCAGCAGTACCTACATCTTATATTAAATTAGTCACATAACCTGCAACATAGTCCTGCATATTCAAGCCTGCTTTAGTAACAGCAGTACTGCTGTGAATTCCCATCCATATCTGTGACTGAGATCCACCCATCCATGCCTCACTTGTAAAATTAAAAGCATGCTCATCACTGCCAATGCTGTACTGCTCTATAGAGTATTACTCCAGGACTTTTAACATCATGGCTTCTATGCATTCCTTACTGGTTAATGTATCAACATGTCAAATGCAATTCCCAAAACAAAATTAGGTGCCAATTTTACTTGTTTCGCAGACTACTCTACTTCTATAGAAAACAAAAAAAAAAAACAACCTTTCTCCTGGCATTGGAAATACCAGCTCATGGGTAATTGAGGGTAATTGGGTACCAGGCATGGGTAAATGTAAAGTTATCTGTATCGAAAACACAGAGAATATTACTGTGATCTACATTTCCCACTAAAAAATGGGAATATCTATATATCAACTTTGGTATGAATAAATATTTTATTTAAAAAAGCTTGTTGATCCTGACAGTTTCTGCTCTTTATGAGACATTACTGACCATCATCTCCAAGTGCTGTGGCACAATGTATGGGCGGTACTCACTATGTCCATACAGGGACCCAGAGAGAGTGTTCCCTATTGCCCCCTGCCATTTAATTCAAGGCTAACATTAAGGTAACACCGCAACTTAAAGGCGAAGCTTCTCAACAACACAATTAACTCCTTGTGACCTGTAGCACACTTCTTTAACTCATTACACTCTGTACACAATGGATAATAGTTCCTCAATAACTTTGCAACTCTTCTCTCTGTATTCTGCAGCATTTCTGAGCCAGTACCAGACTCCACCATCCCAGTATCCCACTACTATCAATACTAGGAAGCTTAATGCGTGTACCATGCTTATTCTCTTCTGAGGCCTAACTCCATCTTTCGTGATTTTGAGGCTAGGTCCCTAAGATTCCCCTTGCCACAATGTTGGGTCTGAATTGGGGTAAGGAAGGAGCCTAAGCATATCAGCTCCTTCACTACCAGTTCCCTCTGTCACCTTTGCCACATCACATCACTTCCTGACCAGCTGGCTGCTTATGCACTTGACAATATGTAGCACTACCCCCTTAAAAGTCGCTAGAAGATTTGGGTTCCCCTATAGTCCTTCACAGCCAGGCAACATGCATCTTCATATTGGCTTGTATCCAGACTCAGAGATCAGTCCTTGAGTTTTGGTTTTGTTGTTTTATTTAGGGAATTTGAACTGGGATAGGGTTAGGAGTGTACAGGATGCTCAAGGGAAACTGATGAACTAAGGACAACTTCCTGGAACTACTTGCAAGCCTTCACTGCAGCACAGTCCTTGTTGGACAGCTAGCCAGCATCTCCGTAATGTACTACCCCAGACCCTAGATCAGGGGTGGGCAAACTGCGGCTCTCCAGCTGTTGCAAGACTACAAGTTCCATCATGCCTCTGCAAGTCATAGCTGTAACTGTCAGTTTTGTCATCTTTGCAATGCCTCATGGGAAATGTAGTTCCACAACAGCTGGAGAGCTGCAGTTTGCCCACCCCTGCCCTAGATTAACTCCTCTTCTTCACCCAGCAATCTGGGGGTATCCCTGAACAGGGGATATGATGCCTGTTACTTTAGAGGTGGACAGTCCCAAATAGGCAGCGAATCTGCTTTCCCACCAGAGTGGTCCTTCCCCTATCTGCCCAAGGGGTGCAGGGGTACTCACGCATATCCTCTCCTGTACCGCTGATGGGTTGGTGGCTGCTACTATTCCTTTCAGCTGGGCTTCTCCTTCCCTGCCATACAGGTGGTCCTCACTCCGGGGTGTAGCTTCTCCCTTTCCAGGTCCAGGACTGCAGGTAGGCCCCATCCCACTGGGCCTCCTGCCTTCAGCCCCATATCTTCCTCACTGTCTTCCACCCGAACTCTCCCTCACACTCTCCTGCAACTGAGCAGGCTCCAACACTTTTAAGGGTGTCCCAGCCACTTGCCAAGCCTTCTGTTGGGGATTGGCTAGGATTCCTCAAGAGTGCAAGCCAGCCACTCCTCAGAACCACTCACTATCTCTAGGCCTTCCTCCAAAGCCGTAGAGCAGGGGGAAATTCCAGAGGGGTTGGCCTACAGAGACTCTCAGCTCCTGACTACAACTTGACCTTCTTGCTGTTTCACCCAGGCTGCTACTCACCCTTCCTCTCTATCAATCAGGACTCTAGCTGACCCTAGCTAACTAGGAGGGTGCTACAATTAGTACTGTAGTCATTGACAATGGCAATATAGCCTCCTTTGAATAGTTTCACTGCATGTTAGACATACTGTATGTACTGCATCTTCTCTATCTTGTCTTGTCCAATGATGTGAACCCTGTTCTGTGATATGCCAAACATGCACCCCTTTAAGGTTGTCTTCATGTAATGTCAAACCAAACTTAAATAACAATAAATGTGCTTTTGCTGAAGTTGTTTAAATATAACAAATGAACCGTTCAACAAAGTTATGTTCAGTACACATTCCTGTACATGATCTTCTAATGCCTCTTAGTTTGCCTACTGGTGTCCCTGCCCATCAGTTAGTCATACCTTGAATAGGTGTGAGAAGTCCATTAAAGTCCTTGAGTAAAAAGCATGAGTCTATACCCCTGGAATCCTGACTGGACTACCACAGAAGATGGGTAAGTGCAAATAGGGGATCACATCACTAGCAGTAAGCTTGTTGGGGAGACTTGGAACCAAACCTACAGCCATCTTACTAACTGTGGTGACCCCAAGAGGTGGTTTCCTCTCCTTTTAAGTGTTTTCCCCTGCAGAGGGGGCCTCACAAATCCCAGGAAAATGTGTCAGCAGAGTTAATCCTTGTCTCTCAGGGAGCACCTCCTCAGGGTAAAAACAACTAAACAGTGCAATAGACAATTTGGTGTTCCAATTAAGCCAGCTGGAGCTGACTACATGATTAGATTTTTCTAAAATAAGGTGAGGGAAATCTAAAAAGGATGGCACTTTAGAAAGTACAAATTTAATTAAAGGCAAACCTTTTTTTAGTTTTGGATAAAATGGAAAGGGTTTAGAACCCCATCAGGTCTTTATCGCTGTCTGTGCCCCTGTTAGGGAGATTCATCCTCTCTATTTGTCCTGTTTGTTGTTATCATTGAAAGTGAAAGTAAAATAAAATCCCACATTTTCAGTAGACATCAGAACCTTAATAGAGGGGAAATTTTCCAAAGAGGATACTGGTCCTGTTGACACCTCAAGATTGCTTCACTTTGGAGAGATTTCCTCTGACTTCCTGTTTCAACTATGGGGCAGTAAGTGAAGGGAAATCTACCCCATGGGACACAGATGAGAAAACAAACTGACAGAAGGAATAACCCTCCTTTACTCTATCTAGAATGAAAAAAAATGCCTTTAGTTACACTGTAAGGATACTAAGCACGATTTGAGATAATTAGGTCATGGATATGGGAGGACTGTAAAAAGAAGAATAAGAACTATGAGCATAGGAAATAGTCTAGCAAGTGGTGTATTTATTCCTTGTGCTGCCCTAGGCAACCCTAAAATTGGGCACCCCCACCCCACCAGCAACCACCCCCCCCCCCCCCCCCCCCCGCCACCACCAGCACCAGCTTCCGCCACCACCGCTCTCCAATACACCTCCCACCACCACCACCTGATTCGAGAACTAACCTTAACTGGAATGAAAGAAGCAGCACGCAGCCTCCTGGCGGAGCATGACGGAGCTCAGGCAGTGCCTCACTAGGTCTCCATCCTTGCCACTTCTTCCGAGGGCTGGCGCAGCTCCCCTAAAAATTGTCACCCCATGCAAATGCCTTGTTTGCATTGTGTTAAATACACTGTTGATTATACCCATACCAGAAAGGTATAGTTGTAAAAAATAGGTGAATCCCCTAGCCTCCAAATTGCAAAGTCTCTACATATTCTGCAGAGAGCGCTTGTCTAACATTTGTAATGAAATTGAGCCAATAACAGTATACCTGTACATTTTAAATGTCCAAGAGAATTATCTTTGCTGTTGAAAAACAACTGTATTCATGCCACCACCTATTATTTTATGGCACTAGACTACCCATGCTGCATTTCATAAAATCGCTATCATTATTGAACCTTAATTTTTCTCACCTCTTCATCAGTTTAACTTATTTGGTGGTGTATTGCAGTGCCTAGTGTATTAAACTGATTATCCTCCCTTTCCTGTCATCTGATGACAATCCCAGAACGTCTCCAAACCAAAGTTTATAAAGGTGTGGGAAACATTTTAAGAATATATAGTTTTCTTAAAAAAAAAAAAAGCTATAAACTTTGCAAGGTGTCCAAAGATTTGTGGATCATTTCTGGAGAGACTGCTTAGATCACCAAGAGAAACCATGATGGTGGTCACCAAAAAGATGATCAATCAATATGTGTGTCTTTGTAACAAGAAAAACTTTGAGAAGGGATATACAACTGCAAAATTGCTAGCATTTTGCTTGCAGATGACATTACTTGTCTTGATAGACAGGTTTGTAACACTTGGATAAAGTAACATAACAAAAAGCAGGGATAGGCAATCTTAAAGACGTGGAGATCTACCTGAATAACATGGGAGACGTCAAAGATCACCGAGCACAGTGTCACCCAGTGTCACTATCTCACACCTGATTTAAACCTCTAATTGCTGTACTATTGTGTCACAATCACGTGCATTACATGGCAATCATGGGTTTAAATCAGGTGGCGAGGAGGCAAAAAAATGCTTCCTCACCATTTGTCAAACAAACTTAGATCACTTTTCACAGGAGCGACAGTGCCTGCTGCACTTGTGAATGAGAAGTTAGTTGCATTCAGCAGTGGCACCCTTAGTGCTAGTTCACACGTGAAGTTGGGGGAGTGGTAAAATCCTGCAGTTTAGTCATAGTTTTACCACCCCCAATCCCTACTCTCGTTAGCTGCTGAGGCAGCAGCCAAAGGTGTGCACATGCAGGAATTAAATCCCCTGGTCCTTTTGGTGGGTGCTACCACCTGCCAATTGTGACCCATTAAAGTATGTAAGTAAATGGGGCCACTCTGCAAGCACCCCCCCAACTACATGCTTCTGTGGGATCCAAAGGGTTAAGACAGGTGGTGAGAAAGCAACACAACGCTCCTGCTGTAAACCCTTGGTTGCTGTACCGCACTAGGTTGCAGGGCACCTAATTCGCTTGAAAGGGTCATGCTTGGCAGGTGCTACACCCACCAACCATAAGAGGATGTACAACTCCTTCTACAGATGTGACATGTGTACACCCCTGGCCACTGCAGCTAAAGGGGGTGCTAAAAACACGTCTTAGCTATGGGTGTGATGATCATGTCGTCAGACCCCAGCCCTTCTCACCAAACTCGTGACCGAAGGACTAGCCAATCTAAAATGGCGCTGTCACATGCGTAACAATGCCACGCCCAGCTGCACGCTGCACAAAGATTTTCCAGCTAATGGACCACAATCTGTGTATCTGCAGCCTGGGAGTGATTAGTTCTGGGTCAGGTTAATCACGCAATTAACCCTCCACACTGACACCACCTCCTTTTTGTACAGAGAAAGAGGAAACTCGGCAATATCAGCAATAACACTATGCTGTTTGCATTAGCATCGGTATACCACTGTCACTGCAGACAGGATATACAGAAGTTTAAAACACACACACAGTAGCGCTCTTCAGAGGCAGGGGTTCTTAGTTTGCATTAAAGAGCTTTAGAAACAGTTCAACACTTTCAGAAAGTAAGATTTATTACTAAAAGGTCAAAAATATTTACAGAAAAAGATGTAGCCAATATATATATATATATATATATATATATATATATATATATATATACAGAAAACAATAGCTCAGCAAAGAGATAACAGAAAGAAGTTTAGAGGGCAGGGGCGGACTGACAACTCATGGGGCCCCCGGGCAATAGGGGATCATGGGGCCCCTGTGTCCTTGCCCAAACTCAAAAAAGCCTATGAAAAAGGTACCAGGGGCATCTCATGGGGCCCCCTACTGACCCCGGGCCCTTGGGCAGTGCCGAGTTTCCAAATGGTCAGTCTGCCCCTGTTAGAGGAATAAAGTACTTGCCGTCAGCCTTGGGTTAAGCAGATCGGGTTTCAGAGCCAAAAGGATGCCTTATCTCCCAAAGTTAGTTCCGATGTTAAAAGGGAGAATCTTCAACCTAACTTAACTCAGCTTAGCTCAGCTTTTTCTATGAACTCAGCAGGGTGTCTCCTTAAAACAGAGAGCCAATCGCCTCATTTGGGGAGGGAGTTGTAGGCGGGGAGCTCAGGCTCTGACCAAAGCCCTTCCGAAATTATACTTTGGTCAATAACCTTTCCTAGGTACATGTAACATTCCACCCACAGGTAGATTAATACGCAGAATTGTCTGCTGAACGTCTACATATGAAATATGTCATACCTGCTGGGATAGTTAAGGAGATATTATTTTCTGCACTCCTGTTGATCTCAGCTAGGGGATGTAATATATCAAACGATTGGTATTAAAGTGAGCCATCCAAATATGTGCTCTATGTTTGTGTAAGTCTTTCATAATCCAAGATATGTAATCATAGGGGAAAATGGATGTAGAATGTGGTGTCTGGTTTACTGTTTATCTGGAATGTCTTTGAGCTCAGTGAAGGACTTGGTTTATGGCTTTACGATATCCCAGATTGAGAAGTTAACAGACATCTAGGCCCCAGCTCGGTTGAAATTTTATAGCCCTGGAACTCTCCCACTGGGGCCTGTTGCCTTTTTAACACAGACCACATTCCTGAGGGAGGGGGGAAATTGAAGGAGGAAGCCTGATTTGGGAGTAGACATGATACAAGATGGAAGATCCTTTAGCAAAATGGAGGTTCACATCCATCCCTGTGTGCATGATTGCTACAATGGGTTTTTACCATCCCCCAAACTGCAAATATAAATGAACCCTTACTGTTCTGAGCCCCCTAGAAGACTGCTTTCACACTGATATGCTGTGGTTTACCTACACCACGGGTGCAACGCAGTGCATCTGCAACTTTCCTGGGTTAGTTGCACTTCTTTTATATCCTGCAGGTGTGGTGCACTTTCTGAAAGCGCATCAAACCCACAAAATATAATAGAAGGCTATGGCTAAGTGCAGCAAATATGCAGGAAAGCTGCAGGTACACTACATTGCACCCACAGCGCATCAGTGTGAAAGCAGCCCTATACTATTATGCCCAGTGTATTGCTTCATGTTGACCTGAAGATCTCTTCTTTCCTGCTGCTGGCACCACTCTGGAGACTGTTAGCTGGGATAAGAGATAGAGTGCAGTTGGTATCACTCCATATTTGACAAAAGAAAATAAAATTTACTTTTTTGGTGGTTAATGGTCAGTAGAGTTAGCATGTTCCATAGTATGAAGGTGCTGGCCTTTGATCATATCCAGAGACATCAAAGTATATTCGGGCATTGAAACCCAGGATTCCCCCTTTAAAAAGAGAAGGGCAGTAAAACACTTGCAGGTAGGTTTAGAACCCTTCACTTGCGTACAACTAGCCTAGCCATATCTTTTGGATGTTAGGGCAGTTCTTCTGTTTTATTAACTCTAAATATGCTGTTGATCACACAAAAGAGCCTTATGGGTAGCTATATAGAGGCGTTGTGAAGTAGATCAAGGAGACACGACATTTAGGTCCCCTTTAGCAAGTTTGTTCTCTTAACAACCAGCCTGCAAAAAAACTTTACCTCTGTTTTTTTGAGAGTGTAGTTATATTTATTTATACAAAATTCTCTGTATTTCTGGATTCTGTTACTCATTTTAAGTGGCTATCTGGTTTTAACTTTTTTCCCTGTGCCTTCTTTGCATTGCTACCAGCAGGCAACATTATATAAGGTTCTCTGGGAATAAATATTAGAAATATTATTAAAATTAGCATATAAAAAATGTGACACTGAAGCTCTTGAAGGCATGACTGCTAACCACACTCCTCTATATTACGAGCAATTTAAAGTATACCTGACATTTCCATATATGTCCCAAGTATTGGCAGCCTCTAAAGGTTTTTGGCTGGACATTTCCAAGCAAAGTATGCTGTGCTGTTTTGCACTTTTGTCTAATTTTCCTGCTTGCCTTATTTGTTTCCTACACATGGCACTACTCTTATCCCAATTCAATTATTTATCATATTATTTAAATTTTTATGCTTCCGCACTTGAGTAGACATTTCCACTGATTGGTATACAGCATGTAACTATCTGATGGTACAGCCATTTTTTTTTGGCTTGGTCTCAAATCTGCTTTCCTTACCTTACAGGGCCTCTTTGTTTACTATCCCCTTTTAGTTTCTTTGGCTT
Source organism: Staurois parvus (assembly GCF_062004578.1). Taxonomy (NCBI): domain Eukaryota; kingdom Metazoa; phylum Chordata; class Amphibia; order Anura; family Ranidae; genus Staurois; species Staurois parvus. The sequence continues at coordinate 27,180,681 of NW_028317886.1, read as the reverse complement.
TTCTATTTATTATCCTTTTTCTGTCATCTCTGTTCTGTTTCACCTCTTGCTTTTTTGCTATTTTAAGACATAGTCACCTTGTCTTGAATGTTACTTTTCACGCCTTCTTTTTATCCTTCCAATTTCCTATTTTTATTTTTCATTGTTGTTGAATAAAAGTTTATTATTACATATTGAGCATTTTTCTGCTATGTTACTTTAATAATAATGTATTGTAGAGACTACAGTCTCCCATGCAGGAATTACTATTATTCCCTTACTTGGAGTAGCCTCTGTATGTACATTCATATAGATGTTTATTTTTTAAATGCTTCTAAAATACTAAAGCTTTTGGTTTTCCTTTATGATATTTCATATGATTCACACTATTTACTATTTATTTGTAATAGAACTGCATGCAAGTAGTAAAATTTGAAACATTTCACCTATCGTTATACTGTAGGTTGCAAGGAGATTTTCATGAATATTTGGTTCTCCTTGCCCTCTGATAATTGGTACCTCTGCTAATTAGTTACAAAAAGAAAGAAATAGATAATGCCTGGAAATGCAAACAGTTGACAGTGAATTTCAGTTAAACATATTGTTGGAATACAATGTTCATGTATTTTGTGCAACAACTACATCAGTATTCAGTAGATATATTCTTCAACCAGTAGTTATAAGTTTATACCAGTGGTTATAATTTATGATACTGTAAACTCTATGTTTTTTCTCCTAAATAAAGTTTCATGTTTCCTTGTTGCAGAGAAGCAAGCAGAAAAGCATGTGGAGTGTGGTCTGTCTGTTCTGTAGGGCTATAAACAGAATATCTAACACACATATAGATATATTAATAACTACAATACAGATATGTGCAATGTATTAAGGGTACAGTCACCTTACACATGGAGATACTTTGAAAGATACTGTAAACTGAATGGAAAATGTACAGGTGAAACTCAAAAAATTAGAATATCGTGCAAAAGTTAATTTATTTCAGTAATGCAACTTAAAAGATGAAGCTAATATTTGAGATATTCTCATTACATGCAAAGTAAGATAGTTCAAGCCGTGATTTGCCACAATTGTGATCATTATGGCTTACAGCTCATGAAAACCCCAAATCCACAATCTCAGAAAATTAGAATATTGTGAAAAGGTGCAATATTCTAGGCTCAAAGTGTCCCACTCTAATCAGCTAATTAAGCCATAACACCTGCAAAGGGTTCCTGAGCCTTTAAATGGTCTCTCAGTCTGGTTCAGTAGGAATCACAATTATGGGAAAGACTGCTGACCTGACAGTTGTGCAGAAAACCATCATTGACACCCTCCATAAGGAGGGAAAGCCTCAAAAGGTAATTGCAAAAGAAGTTGGATGTTCCCAAAGTGCTGTATCAAAGCACATTAATAGAAAGTTATGTGGAAGGGAAAAGTGTGGAAGAAAAAGGTGCGCCAGCAGCAGGAATGACAGCAGCCTGGAGAGGATTGTCAGGAAAAGGCCATTCAAAAGTGTTGGGGACTTTCACAAGAAGTGGACTGAGGCTGGAGTCAGTGCATCAAGAGCCACCACACACAGACGGATCCTGGACATGGGCTTCAAATGTTGTATTCCTCTTGTCAAGCTGCTCCTGGACAACAAACTACGTCAGAAGCGTCTTACCTGGGCTAAAGAAAAACAGACCTGGTCTATTGCTCAGTGGTTCAAAGTCTTCTTTTCTGATGAGAACAACTTTTGCATCTCATTTGGAAACCAAGGACCCAGAGTATGGAGGAAGAATGGAGAGGCACACACTGTAAGATGCTTGAAGTCCAGTGTGAAGTTTCCACAGTCTGTGTTGATTTGGGGAGCCATGTCATCTGCTGGTGTTGGTCTACTGTGCTTCATTAAGTCCAGGGTCAACGCAGCTGTCTACTAGGAGATTTTGGAGCACTTCATGCTTCCTTCCGCAGACAAGCTTTATGGGGATGCTGACTTCATTTTTCAGCAGGACTTGGCACCTGCCCACACTGACAAAAGCACCAAAACCTGATTCAATGACCGTGGGATTACTGTGCTTGATTGGCCAGCAAACTCGCCTGACCTGAACCCCATAAAGAATCTATGGGGCATTGCCAAGAGAAAGATGAGAGACATGAGACCGAACAAAGCAGAAGAGCTGAATGCCGCTATTGAAGCATCCTGGTCTTCCATAACACCTCAGCAGTGCCACAGGCTGATAGCTTCCATGCCACGCCACATTACGGCAGTAATAGCTGCAAAAGGGGCCCAAACCAAGTACTGAGTACATATGCATGCTTATACTTTTCAGAGGTCTGACATTGTTCTATGTACAATCCTTGTTTTATTGATTGCATGTAATATTCTAATTTTCTGAGATTGTGGATTTGGGGTTTTCATGAGCTGTAAGCCATAATCATCACAATTATGACAAATCACGGCTTGAATTATCTTGCTTTGCATGTAATGAGTCTATCTCATATATTAGTTTCACCTTTTAAGTTGCATTACTGAAATAGATTAACTTTTGCATGATATTCTAATTTTTCGAGTTTCACCTGTATTAATTTTGAATTTACAAGTTAATGAATCTTTCCTGGAGAAATTAGAAAAAGAAAAATAGGATTTTTGGCTTACCATTAAAATCTCTTCATTTGTGTACAGTATAAGACACAGGATCCTTAATCATTATGACTTGGTTATGCAGCTGCCTTCAGGTGAGTAGACATTGACAAAGACGAAAGTTGCAGGGACATCCCCCTATATATCCCCTCACACTCCCAGCTAGCCTTACTTTTGTAGCAAGAAACAGAGTGTTCAAAAGAACAGAGGGGAGGGATCTATGTACTGCACTGTACTCCAAGAAACAGATTTTACTGGCAAGTTATAAATTCTATTTTACTGATTATACAGTACAGTTTTTCATCAGTTCACATCAGTTTACATCCGTTTTTTTGTCCCTCACATCAGTATTCATCCATTTTCATCTGTTTACATCTGTTTATGTCTGTTTACATCCGTTTTTCATCTTCTTACATCCATTTACATCCATTTTTCGTCCATTTACATCTGTTTTTCGTCTGTTCCATTTTTTTTTATGGAAGAAAAATAGGGTGTCCTCCCTGAGAAAGTCACATGTTAACGGGACGTAACGGGTACGGAAGTGGTGACATATTTCAGGCGTGGACGCCATCTTGCTTCACCCTAAACACCCAAGCAAGTACACCCACAGCATGAGATTCTTATTTTTTTTTTTGCTTGTAAAACCTTTTACTAATTGTGAGTGGGCACTTGGTTATACATTATTTTAACAATAATTAAAGCAGTATTACACTATGGGAGATCTCTTTCTCTTTCCATTATACTAATCTATGTAAGCTGGCTGATTCTTACTACATCATCCCTGAGGGGGACCCGGCTGTGTCTCTACCCACCCATGAGGGGGATATCAAAGCTGCTGAACCATATTACCTAAGACGGAGGTCTAGGGCTGTGGATACCTACTTCATTTTACAAATAATGCATTTTGGCCCATTGGGGTCACTCCAAGGAGGTGAGCGGGTATTTCAGCCGATTACAGATTTGTTTCCCTGTTTTTGTATACAATCTCAACACTATCACTTGCACTGTTTGAATCTAACAGATCTTTGGACTCCAGTTTTTGGACATTTTTATATGTCATTATTGTATTATGGCACTATAGTTTTTTCATAAATTACCTTTTTTATTGCATGTAACACAAATATTGGATATGATTTACAATATCCCAAATTCAGGGATTTATGTATTAGATTCATACACTTTCACAAGTGTCACTTTAGTGTATTTCGAATTGGACTTTTTTTTCTGGGTTTCATTTATGTATTTACTTTTATTTGTTTGTTTATGATGGTTTTTGGGCTTAGTCATGATGTCACTTATGTGTTTTGATCCCAATTAGTGGATCAGGTCACTTTATTTTCACAATTATAGACCATTTATGGTCATATTTTGTTTTCACTATTAATTCTCACTGGAGTGTACATTAGTGATGCCTTTTCTATGTGTACCTAGAAAGTCACTATCCACAAGACCACGCTTTGACGTGATTACGTATTCACTATTGTCACTGAATGAATGCTCTCTTTGTTTTGTGGAGATAAATCACCATTTCAAAAGACCAGATTTTGTTGGTTTATGGTTTTCTTGTCTATTCTATTATATATATATATATATATATATATATATATATATATTACATTTTTTCTTTTTTACTAGTTGGTTTAACTATTCGTTTGTCATTGGGGGTCAGTATTATTAGTATTTACCACATTTTGACAATGTGATATTGTGAAATTGGATTAGCGCAGCACCATTTCATTTTCATTTTAGCTTATTATCCATTTTTGGTACATGATCAGGTGCAAGCAGCTTTTCCTCATCTTATTTTTGGGTATTGTAAGGTAGCGCAGGAGGTCCTCATTAAGAATACCATGATAGGTTGCCTCCTGTGCAATAATTCCATCTGTGAAATTTCCTTGCTACTAAATATTCCATGGACAACTGTTAGTGGTATTATACACAAAGTGGAAGCAACTGGGAACAACAGCAACTCAGCCACGAAGTGGCAGGCCACGTAAAATGACAGAGCGGGGTCAGTGCATGCTGAAGCGCACAGTGCGCAGAAGTCACCAACTGTCTGCAGAGTCAATAGCTAAAGACCTCCAAACTTGATGTGGCCTTCAGATTACCACAACAGTGTGTAGAGAGCTTCATGGAATAGGTTCCCATGGCCGAGCAGCTGCATCCAAGCCTTACATCACCAAGTGCAATGCAAAGCGGCGGATGCAGTGGAGTAAAGCATGCCTTCACTAGACTCTAGAGCAGTGGAGACGTGTTCTCTGGAGTGACGAATCACACTTCTCTGTCTGGCAATCTGATGGACGTGTCTGGGTTTGGTGGTTGCCAAGAGAACGGTACTTGGCTGCCAAGTGTACAGTTTGGTGGAGAGGGGATTATGGTGTGGGGTTGTTTTTCAGGGGTTGGGCTTGGCCCCTTAGTTCAAGCGAAGGGAACTCTTAAGGTGTCAGCATACTGAGAAATTTTGGACAATTTCATGCTCCCAACTTTGTGGGAACAGTTTGAGGATGGACCATTCCGGTTCCAACATGACCATGCATCAGTGCGCAAAGCAAGATCCATAAAGACACGGATGAGCGAATTTGGGGTGGAGGAACTTGACTGGCCTGCGCAGAGTCCTGACCTCAACCAGATAGAACACCTTTGGGATGAATAAGGGCGGAGACTGTGAGCCAGGCCTTCTCGTCCGACATCAGTGCCAGGCCTCACAAATGCACTTCTGGAAGAATGGTCAAACATTCCCATAGACACACTCCTAAACCTTTACACAGTCTTCCCAGAAGAGTTGAAGCTGTTATAGCTGCAAAAGGTGGACCAACTCAATATTGAACCCTACGGACGAAGACTGGGATGCCATTAAAGTTCATGTGCGTGTAAAAGCAGGTGTCCCAATACTTTTGGCAATATAGTGTTCATCTATTTACAACAGCAGTTTACATATTTATTTACAGGTGTCTTTTAAGCTGTGTGCAAAATTCATAGGAAAATGTACAGTAAATTGAACAATAAATAGAATCTCATCACAAAGGTAATTTAACCATATGTAATTATGCTAAGCCTATAAAAATAAACCACTAACAATATATCAGAAAGACTAGTCACAGCTGCTCAGTGTTCTTATACTTTATGCAATCAATTAGCATCTGCTAAATGTGATAGCAATTATCGGACCATTATATGTTTGATAGTATTAACCCCATTAAAACCTAAAGATCTGATTTGCTAAGATCTGGGGTTTGCTGGCAGTGTGGGTTGGGAAGAACTCTTTCAGCTCCCCTGGCAATACAAAGTATGCTTGCTCATCAAACTGTTGTATGCACCTGCACATTAGCATTGGCATTGATTCCAGGGTGTCTGTACTGCAGGTGATTAAACCAATAAGCAATATATAAGCCATCATTCATTTTGCAAATTAGCTGGCAAAAGATCTTAGAAATATGAAGTCAGTAAAATATCATCCAAGTTTTAACATGTTAAATTCATTTCAATATTATTTTTAAATATGTAGCGCTACTCACATAGGAGCCACAGGAATACTGTCCAGGTCCTCACCAAATACCTTATGCTGCAGCCAGGCACATACAGTGAAGGAAATAAGTATTTGATCCCCTGCTGATTTTGAATGTTTGCCCACTCACAAAGAAATGATCAGTCTAAAAATTGAATGGTAGGTGTATTGTAACACTGAGAGACAGAATAGCAACAGAAAATTCAAAAGAAATGTATGTCTAACAAATTATGCACTGATTTGCATGTTCATGAGGGAAATAAGTATTTGATCCCCTATCATTCAGCAGGATTTCTAGCTACCAGGTGTCTTTCATAAAGGTAATAAGCTGAGATTAGAAGCAGTCTCTTAAAGGGAGTGCTGCTAATCTCATTTTGTTACCTGTATAAAAGACACCTGTCCACAGGAGCAATCAAACAATCAGATTCCAAACTCTCCACCATGGCAAAGACCAAAGAGCTGTCCAAGGATGTCAGGGACAAGGTTGTAGACCTACACAAGGCTGGACTGGGCTACCAAACTATCGCCAAACAGCTTGGTGAGAAGATGACAACAGTTGGTGCAATCATTCGCAAATGGAAGAAACACAAAACAACTGTCAGTCTTCCTAGGTCTGGTGCACCATGCAAGATCTCACCTCGTGGAGTGTCAATGATCATGAGAACAGTGAGGAATCATCCCAGAACTACACGTGAGGATCTTGTCAATGATCTTCAGGCAGCTGGGACCACAGTCACCAAGAAAACAATTGGTAACACACTACGCCGACAAGGATTGAAATCCTGCAGTGCCCACAAGGTCCCTCTGCTCAAGAAAGTACATGTCCAGGCCCATCTGAAGTCTGCCACTGAACATCTGAATGATGCAGAGGAGGACTGGTTGAAAGTCTTGTGGTCAGATGAGACCAAAATCGAGCTCTTTGGCATCTCAACTCGCTGTGTATGGAGGAGGAGGAATACTGCCTATGACCTAAAAAACAAAATCCCAGATGTCAAACATGGTGGTGAAAACATTCTGCTTTGGGGGTGTTTTTCTGCTAAGGAGACAGGAAATTTCACCACATCAAAGGGAGGATGGACGGGGCAATGTACTGTCAAATCTCAGGTGAGAACCTTCTTCCCTCAGCCAGGGCTTTGAAAATGGGTCGTGGATGGGTGTTCGATCATGACAATGACCCAAAACACACGGCCAAGGCAACAAAGGAGTGGCTCAAGAAGAAGCACATTAAGGTCCTGGAGTGGGCAGAAATTGGACAGAAAATTGTAGGCTGTATCCAATTCATGCTGCCTTCTGCATAGCTCCACACCTATCATCCAGAAACTTTTGCAGTTTCCTGGATACAAAGGAAGCTAGGCAAGCTAGCAGCATCTGAGCACACAGAGCAGACATCACTAAATAACCACAGTTCACTCAGAACAGTGAGCTAACCATGCATTTTCCTTACAATATTTATAGTTACTCTTATGTCAGAGGTACAACTAAAATAAATTGTGAATATAGCGAGCGCTCAGAAAAACCAGCTGCTGAAACACTTCAAGGAATCACTGGACCTCATAACAGAAACATTATATATATATATAGTGCAGCGCTGTAATGTGATTAAAAAATTAAAAAATATATAAAGATAGTTCATAAAGTCTTTTTCACAATAAAATTAAATATGTGCAGGCCTCCTCCTCATTAGGTGACTGGAATCAAATAGAAAAAATGCGCACTCACCGACCGCACATTTTAAATGCGCCTGTGTGTGATTTTATCCAGAAGACCAGCCAGGCATGCAGCTCCAGAAAACACATGGATCATCCCTCTTAAATACTGACATCAGCCTTGGGTGCAGCAATACCTCCAGATCCAGAGACCCTCTCGCCCCAAATGATAGGTAGACAGGGATCCCCCTTCTGGTTCCAGGTACCCCAAAAGTGGTAGGTGTAAATCTGAAACCCTCCAGCAGGAGAGTCAAAGAAAAGAGGGAACGCCAATAGTGTAGTAGGTTCAAAACTTTATTAGAGGAACAATCATAAAGCCAGGGTCACATGTGCATACAGATACCATTAGCCAATAAGCGGGCTGGTAAGTGTGAAAGAAATTGTAAACCATGTACTAACCCGGCAGAGGTAAAGATCAGAGACCACTGGACCTCCTCATGGTCTCAGTGGTCAGGAAGTCACACTTGCTACTGGCTCCTCCTGAGGCCTTTCGTGCTACGGCACTTCATCAGAGGGTGGATGCTACTAGCAGTGTGACAGCATTTTTTCTATTTGATTCCAGTCACCTAATGAGGAGGCCTGCACATATTTGATTTTATTGTGAAAAAGACTTTATGAACTATCTTTATATATTTTTTAATTTTTTAATCACATTACAGCGCTGCACTATATATATATAATGTTTCTGTTATGAGGTCTAGTGATTCCTTGAAGTGTTTCAGCAGCTGGTTTTTCTGAGCGCTCGCTATATTCACAATTTGTTTACAGTTGTTATCACGCTTTAGCTTGGAGAGACTCTTTCTCTATATGAGGTATTGCCTTATTTGAATATATATTCATCTATATATACGTGTTCTTATTCATTTCCCTGAAAATGGGGGATATTTTTGATTTTAGGCTATCCCGAACAGATATCTCAGAGGATATATATACTATGAATCAGGAGACTGAGGACCTAAAAGGATTATTCGTCCAGTTGAAAAATGTTACCACAGCAGAGATTAAAACCCTGTGGGATATTTCTTTTTTGGACAAATATTTAAAGGAACAAATGGTTCCGAGATCTTTGAGGTGGGATGTACGTCCAGACACGGAGGACAAAACGAATTTATTAGAATGGTACCAATTCTTTAATAACGCAGGATTGGACCTTCTGAAATTCTTGGTAACTAGGAAAAGGAAGAAATTAACACGTCTGGATAGGGAGATTAACCTTATTAGGGAGAAATTAGTATCCCTTAAAGATAATGACAGATATAAAATCGAATCTGATAAACTAAAATTGCATCTAGAAGGGGTGGAGAAGGAACAACAAAGTAAGAAAAAGAAGAAGTTCTTGAGGGATTTTAATGATTATTCTAATCAGGTGGTCTTTGATTGGCAGAAAATCAAAGACACACTCCCCCCAGATCAGGATTCTGCGCCTCGGGTTCAGGATCCGAACCTTAGTGAAAATGGAAATAGAAATAACAATCAAAATAAAAAGAAAAAGAAAGGTCCCAATCCAGGGAGAAGGGGCCCTTTAAACAACCGGGGTGTTCCCCTTCAGGACGAAAATATAGGGTCTAGAGAGTATTACCCTAACATCCCTACACATTTAACCAGGGATGGGATATATAGGAATAGCAATGCTCCAAGGGATAATTATTACCAACACCCGTTCCCTCCAAGGACCCCTCAGAGGCCCATGGGGAACCCACAATACTATCATACTGATTATTATCCACCGCAGAGCCCTAGGGAATATTACTCCAACAGGGGAGCTCTTCCTTACCCCCCTCGGGAGTATGGGTCTAACAATAACCAGAATTATCATCGTAATGATCATTATAACTACAATCAGAATCGTCCCTATTACCCTAAGCGTCAGGAATATAATAGACCGGGTAACAATTCCACAAACCAGGGTAGTACCAAACCTCCAGTACATCAGAACTCCCAACAGCATAATCAAGCTAAACAGTCTTTTTTAGGGACGGGTCAACCACGAAAAAGGAGAGACATAGAAGGGGAAAGAGAGGAGGAAGGAGAACGAGGGGACACCCCAAAAAAGAGACGGGTTTGAAAGGTCAGGGTATTTTTAACCTGAGTGGCGTTAAACTGACTAAAGAAGAGCTTGACCTTCTTGATAAAGGGTTGAAATATACCCCTGCTACACGGATGAATAAATTTAACACCTATATAGATGTGCACAAATTCATTAGACAACTGTCCCTCAAAAAATATTTTTTCAACAGACCCATTTTAGGGAATCAATCTCCCTCGAGTATGGTCCACTCCAATTTAAAAAATGCGTCCACCTTCAACCCCCCTCCACAATCACATTCCTACTTAAATGTCTTTAAGGAGAAAGTTCTAAGGGATTTGGAAAACATGCCTATAAAACGGGTATACGATAACCCTAGTGACAGGTTGGCCATTAAAACTCTCTTGGAAAAGAGAGATCTTGTGATCAGGCCAGCGGATAAGGGTGGTGGAGTGGTGGTCTGGAATAAAGGCGACTATATGGGGGAAGTCAGCAAATTGCTGAAGGATGAATCCACCTATAGACCTCTACCTAGTGACCCTCTTACAGGTTATAAAAAGTCGCTCTTAGCCATTATCAAGAAAGGTTTTGTTAATGGAATTATAAATAAGGAGAAGGCTTTTCTATGCCCGGTGGCCCCAAAACTTCCTATATTGTACATCCTTCCGAAGGTACACAAAGACCCGGTACACCCTCCGGGCCGACCCATAATTAGTGGGATAGGGTCATTACTATCTAGGATTGGGGAATACATCGATTTCCATCTGCAACCATTGGTTGCCGAAACTCCTTCATTTCTTAGTGACACCAAACAGGTCCTGAATGAAGTTGACGCAATAAATACATCACCTGATATGTTTCTAGTTACAGCGGATGTCAGTTCCTTATATACCAGCATTAATCATGCGGATGGCATGGAGGCCACTGATTTCTATCTAACAAATCATAGTCGCTTGTCAGGAACACAAAGGCACTTTATTCTGGACCTGTTACACTTTGCCATGTACCACAATTACTGTTGGTATAATCAGTCTTACTATCTGCAGATAAAGGGTGTTGCAATGGGGGCAAAGTTTGCCTCCAGCCTCGCCAACCTCTTCATGTCCAGATGGGAGGAGGATGTCATCTATGCCAGAGATTGGCCGGAACTGGTTTTGTACAAGCGATATATTGATGACATCCTCCTCCTCTGGAATGGAGAGGAAAGTGCGCTTAACAATTTCTTTACGACATTGAATAATAACACCCTAAATATTCACTTGACCTATACCTATAGTCGACACCAGATCGATTTTTTGGACCTTACACTAACGAAAGACAATGGGAGGATAGTGACTAAGTCCTTCTTTAAGGTATCCGACCGTAACAGCTATATCCCTGTGAGTAGCTGTCACCATCCGAATTGGCTGAGTAACATACCTAAAGGCCAATTTACTCGGATAAGACGAAATTGCACGGATCTTGGGACGTATTGGTCTCAAGCGAACATCCTAAAAAATAAATACATACATAAATAGTGCAGCGCTATATAATAAATAAACATATTAATAAAATATAAATACAAATCAATAAATCTCTGTGCAACAGCGCAAAACGTATAATTCGTGTGTTCCACCAGGAACCATCAAAAGTGACCATGTGACAAATAAATAAATTAATATACTAATCAATATATATCATACGCATGTGCAAATTCGCAAATAAAGTGTAACACGTGTATTACACTAAAATATAAAGTGAAAATGTGACAAAATTATTGCTAAATAAAGTGCAATCAATGTATTCCCTAACCAGGAATATTCAAAGTGACCAAGTAACCTAATAACTAGAGATGAGCGAATCGAACATGACGAAGTGGAATTCATTCCGAAGATTTGGAAAAATTCTATTCGCGACGAATCCGAAGATTAGCAAACTTCGGATGCACGAATCGAATTTTCCCAAAAATGGCGGCGACATGTGTGGCGTTGGAGAAAATGGACAGAGAAGATGGGGCGGGGATCTCTGGGAAGGCGCGCAGACAAGGCGCGCTGACCCATAATGCATTCATGACATGTGATCGCATTAGCCAATCAGCAGCCAGCCAGCACTGTGTAATGGTGGAGCTATAAATCGCGGCCATCTTAGAATTCTCCATTAGCCTCCGGTCATTCAAGAGAGACAGACCTGTGTGTATTAAGGGACAGAGTTAGGGCCACAGAGACTTTAGGGCCACAGAATCGTTACTCAGGGACACAGAATCGTTACTCAGGGACACAGAATCGTTACTCAGGGACACAGAATCGTTACTTAGGGCCACAGCTATCAAAGAATCGAAAATTTAAAGTGACATACACCCTTTTTTTTTTTGGTGGCTGTCGTGCACAGTTGGTGCTGCAGTTTGCCGATTGTGCAAAATAAACTGACTTTCTGCTTCACAACCACTATTGTACGTTCAAAGAGTTTAATCCATTTACACGCCGGCTGGCGGTAATATTTTTTGGGTGATTAGTGCATTCCAGTGACACAAACGTACAGTTTCCAGCCAACGGCAAGCTGCAATTGACCGATTGTGTACAATAAACTGACTTTCTGCTTCACAACCACTATTGTACGTTCAAAGAGTTAGATCCATTTACACGCCGGGTGGCGGTAATATTTTTTGGGTGATTAGTGCATTCCAGTGACATAAACGTACAGTTTCCAGCCAACGGCAAGCTGCAATTGACCGATTGTGCTAAATAAACTGACTTTCTGCTTCACAACCACTATTGTACGTTCAAAGAGTTAAATCCATATACACGCCGGGTGGCGGTAATATTTTTTGGGTGATTAGTGCATTCCAGTGACATAAACGTACAGTTTCCAGCCAACGGCAAGCTGCAATTGACCGATTGTGCTAAATAAACTGACTTTCTGCTTCACAACCACTATTGTACGTTCAAAGAGTTAGATCCATTTACACGCCGGGTGGCGGTAATATTTTTTGGGTGATTAGTGCATTCCAGTGACATAAACGTACAGTTTCCAGCCAACGGCAAGCTGCAATTGACCGATTGTGCAAAATAAACTGACTTTCTGCTTCACAACCACTATTGTACGTTCAAAGAGTTAAATCCATTTACACGCCGGCTGGCGGTAATATTTTTTGGGTGATTAGTGCATTCCAGTGACATAAACGTACAGTTCCAGCCAACGGCAAGCTGCAATTGACCGATTGTGCTAAATAAACTGACTTTCTGCTTCACAACCACTATTGTACGTTCAAAGAGTTAAATCCATTTACACGCCGGCTGGCGGTAATATTTTTTGGGGGATTAGTGCATTCCAGTGACATAAACGTACAGTTTACAGCCAACGGCAAGCTGCAATTGACCGATTGTGTACAATAAACTGACTTTCTGCTTCACAACCACTATTGTACGTTCAAAGAGTTAAATCCATTTACACGCCGGGTGGCGGTAATATTTTTTGGGTGATTAGTGCATTCCAGTGACCTAAACGTACAGTTTCCAGCCAACGACAAGCTGCAATTGACCGATTGTGCTAAATAAACTGACTTTCTGCTTCACAACCACTATTGTACGTTCAAAGAGTTAAATCCATATACACGCCGGGTGGTGGTAATATTTTTTGGGTGATTAGTGCATGCCAGTGACATAAACGTACAGTTTCCAGCCAACGGCAAGCTGCAATTGACCGATTGTGCTAAATAAACTGACTTTCTGCTTCACAACCACTATTGTACGTTCAAAGAGTTAAATCCATATACACGCCGGGTGGCGGTAATATTTTTTGGGTGATTAGTGCATTCCAGTGACATAAACGTACAGTTTCCAGCCAACGGCAAGCTGCAATTGACCGATTGTGCTAAATAAACTGACTTTCTGCTTCACAACCACTATTGTACGTTCAAAGAGTTAGATCCATTTACACGCCGGGTGGCGGTAATATTTTTTGGGTGATTAGTGCATTCCAGTGACATAAACGTACAGTTTCCAGCCAACGGCAAGCTGCAATTGACCGATTGTGCTAAATAAACTGACTTTCTGCTTCACAACCACTATTGTACGTTCAAAGAGTTAAATCCATTTACACGCCGGCTGGCGGTAATATTTTTTGGGTGATTAGTGCATTCCAGTGACAGAAACGTACAGTTTCCAGCCAACGGCAAGCTGCAATTGACCGATTGTGTACAATAAACTGACTTTCTGCTTCACAACCACTATTGTACGTTCAAAGAGTTAGATCCATTTACACGCCGGGTGGCGGTAATATTTTTTGGGTGATTAGTGCATTCCAGTGACATAAACGTACAGTTTCTAGCCAACGGCAAGCTGCAATTGACCGATTGTGCTAAATAAACTGACTTTCTGCTTCACAGCCACTATTGTACGTTCAAAGAGTTAAATCCATATACACGCCGGGTGGCGGTAATATTTTTTGGGTGATTAGTGCATTCCAGTGACATAAACGTACAGTTTCCAGCCAACGGCAAGCTGCAATTGACCGATTGTGCTAAATAAACTGACTTTCTGCTTCACAACCACTATTGTACGTTCAAAGAGTTAAATCCATTTACACGCCGGCTGGCGGTAATATTTTTTGGGTGATTAGTGCATTCCAGTGACACAAACGTACAGTTTCCAGCCAACGGCAAGCTGCAATTGACCGATTGTGTACAATAAACTGACTTTCTGCTTCACAACCACTATTGTACGTTCAAAGAGTTAGATCCATTTACACGCCGGGTGGCGGTAATATTTTTTGGGTGATTAGTGCATTCCAGTGACATAAACGTACAGTTTCCAGCCAACGGCAAGCTGCAATTGACCGATTGTGCTAAATAAACTGACTTTCTGCTTCACAACCACTATTGTACGTTCAAAGAGTTAAATCCATATACACGCCGGGTGGCGGTAATATTTTTTGGGTGATTAGTGCATTCCAGTGACATAAACGTACAGTTTCCAGCCAACGGCAAGCTGCAATTGACCGATTGTGCTAAATAAACTGACTTTCTGCTTCACAACCACTATTGTACGTTCAAAGAGTTAGATCCATTTACACGCCGGGTGGCGGTAATATTTTTTGGGTGATTAGTGCATTCCAGTGACATAAACGTACAGTTTCCAGCCAACGGCAAGCTGCAATTGACCGATTGTGCAAAATAAACTGACTTTCTGCTTCACAACCACTATTGTACGTTCAAAGAGTTAAATCCATTTACACGCCGGCTGGCGGTAATATTTTTTGGGTGATTAGTGCATTCCAGTGACATAAACGTACAGTTCCAGCCAACGGCAAGCTGCAATTGACCGATTGTGCTAAATAAACTGACTTTCTGCTTCACAACCACTATTGTACGTTCAAAGAGTTAAATCCATTTACACGCCGGCTGGCGGTAATATTTTTTGGGGGATTAGTGCATTCCAGTGACATAAACGTACAGTTTACAGCCAACGGCAAGCTGCAATTGACCGATTGTGTACAATAAACTGACTTTCTGCTTCACAACCACTATTGTACGTTCAAAGAGTTAAATCCATTTACACGCCGGGTGGCGGTAATATTTTTTGGGTGATTAGTGCATTCCAGTGACCTAAACGTACAGTTTCCAGCCAACGACAAGCTGCAATTGACCGATTGTGCTAAATAAACTGACTTTCTGCTTCACAACCACTATTGTACGTTCAAAGAGTTAAATCCATATACACGCCGGGTGGTGGTAATATTTTTTGGGTGATTAGTGCATGCCAGTGACATAAACGTACAGTTTCCAGCCAACGGCAAGCTGCAATTGACCGATTGTGCTAAATAAACTGACTTTCTGCTTCACAACCACTATTGTACGTTCAAAGAGTTAAATCCATATACACGCCGGGTGGCGGTAATATTTTTTGGGTGATTAGTGCATTCCAGTGACATAAACGTACAGTTTCCAGCCAACGGCAAGCTGCAATTGACCGATTGTGCTAAATAAACTGACTTTCTGCTTCACAACCACTATTGTACGTTCAAAGAGTTAGATCCATTTACACGCCGGGTGGCGGTAATATTTTTTGGGTGATTAGTGCATTCCAGTGACATAAACGTACAGTTTCCAGCCAACGGCAAGCTGCAATTGACCGATTGTGCTAAATAAACTGACTTTCTGCTTCACAACCACTATTGTACGTTCAAAGAGTTAAATCCATTTACACGCCGGCTGGCGGTAATATTTTTTGGGTGATTAGTGCATTCCAGTGACAGAAACGTACAGTTTCCAGCCAACGGCAAGCTGCAATTGACCGATTGTGTACAATAAACTGACTTTCTGCTTCACAACCACTATTGTACGTTCAAAGAGTTAGATCCATTTACACGCCGGGTGGCGGTAATATTTTTTGGGTGATTAGTGCATTCCAGTGACATAAACGTACAGTTTCTAGCCAACGGCAAGCTGCAATTGACCGATTGTGCTAAATAAACTGACTTTCTGCTTCACAGCCACTATTGTACGTTCAAAGAGTTAAATCCATATACACGCCGGGTGGCGGTAATATTTTTTGGGTGATTAGTGCATTCCAGTGACATAAACGTACAGTTTCCAGCCAACGGCAAGCTGCAATTGACCGATTGTGCTAAATAAACTGACTTTCTGCTTCACAACCACTATTGTACGTTCAAAGAGTTAAATCCATTTACACGCCGGCTGGCGGTAATATTTTTTGGGTGATTAGTGCATTCCAGTGACACAAACGTACAGTTTCCAGCCAACGGCAAGCTGCAATTGACCGATTGTGTACAATAAACTGACTTTCTGCTTCACAACCACTATTGTACGTTCAAAGAGTTAGATCCATTTACACGCCGGGTGGCGGTAATATTTTTTGGGTGATTAGTGCATTCCAGTGACATAAACGTACAGTTTCTAGCCAACGGCAAGCTGCAATTGACCGATTGTGCTAAATAAACTGACTTTCTGCTTCACAACCACTATTGTACGTTCAAAGAGTTAAATCCATATACACGCCGGGTGGCGGTAATATTTTTTCGGTGATTAGTGCATTCCAGTGACATAAACGTACAGTTTCCAGCCAACGGCAAGCTGCAATTGACCGATTGTGTACAATAAACTGACTTTCTGCTTCACAACCACTATTGTACGTTCAAAGAGTTAAATCCATTTACACGCCGGGTGGCGGTAATATTTTTTGGGTGATTAGTGCATTCCAGTGACCTAAACGTACAGTTTCCAGCCAACGGCAAGCTGCAATTGACCGATTGTGCTAAATAAACTGACTTTCTGCTTCACAACCACTATTGTACGTTCAAAGAGTTAAATCCATATACACGCCGGGTGGCGGTAATATTTTTTGGGTGATTAGTGCATTCCAGTGACATAAACGTACAGTTTCCAGCCAACGGCAAGCTGCAATTGACCGATTGTGCTAAATAAACTGACTTTCTGCTTCACAACCACTATTGTACGTTCAAAGAGTTAAATCCATATACACGCCGGGTGGCGGTAATATTTTTTGGGTGATTAGTGCATTCCAGTGACACAAACGTACAGTTTCCAGCCAACGGCAAGCTGCAATTGACCGATTGTGTACAATAAACTGACTTTCTGCTTCACAACCACTATTGTACGTTCAAAGAGTTAGATCCATTTACACGCCGGGTGGAGGTAATATTTTTTGGGTGATTAGTGCATTCCAGTGACATAAACGTACAGTTTCCAGCCAACGGCAAGCTGCAATTGACCGATTGTGCTAAATAAACTGACTTTCTGCTTCACAACCACTATTGTACGTTCAAAGAGTTAAATCCATATACACGCCGGGTGGCGGTAATATTTTTTGGGTGATTAGTGCATTCCAGTGACATAAACGTACAGTTTCCAGCCAACGGCAAGCTGCAATTGACCGATTGTGCTAAATAAACTGACTTTCTGCTTCACAACCACTATTGTACGTTCAAAGAGTTAGATCCATTTACACGCCGGGTGGCGGTAATATTTTTTGGGTGATTAGTGCATTCCAGTGACATAAACGTACAGTTTCCAGCCAACGGCAAGCTGCAATTGACCGATTGTGCTAAATAAACTGACTTTCTGCTTCACAACCACTATTGTACGTTCAAAGAGTTAAATCCATTTACACGCCGGCTGGCGGTAATATTTTTTGGGTGATTAGTGCATTCCAGTGACATAAACGTACAGTTTCCAGCCAACGGCAAGCTGCAATTGACCGATTGTGCTAAATAAACTGACTTTCTGCTTCACAACCACTATTGTACGTTCAAAGAGTTAAATCCATTTACACGCCGGGTGGCGGTAATATTTTTTGGGTGATTAGTGCATTCCAGTGACAGAAACGTACAGTTTCCAGCCAACGGCAAGCTGCAATTGACCGATTGTGTACAATAAACTGACTTTCTGCTTCACAACCACTATTGTACGTTCAAAGAGTTAAATCCATTTACACGCCGGCTGGCGGTAATATTTTTTGGGTGATTAGTGCATTCCAGTGACATAAACGTACAGTTTACAGCCAACGGCAAGCTGCAATTGACCGATTGTGTACAATAAACTGACTTTCTGCTTCACAACCACTATTGTACATTCAAAGAGTTAAATCCATTTACACGCCGGGTGGCGGTAATATTTTTTGGGTGATTAGTGCATTCCAGTGACCTAAACGTACAGTTTCCAGCCAACGGCAAGCTGCAATTGACCGATTGTGCTAAATAAACTGACTTTCTGCTTCACAACCACTATTGTACGTTCAAAGAGTTAAATCCATATACACGCCGGGTGGCGGTAATATTTTTTGGGTGATTAGTGCATTCCAGTGACATAAACGTACAGTTTCCAGCCAACGGCAAGCTGCAATTGACCGATTGTGCTAAATAAACTGACTTTCTGCTTCACAACCACTATTGTACGTTCAAAGAGTTAGATCCATTTACACGCCGGGTGGCGGTAATATTTTTTGGGTGATTAGTGCATTCCAGTGACATAAACGTACAGTTTCCAGCCAACGGCAAGCTGCAATTGACCGATTGTGCTAAATAAACTGACTTTCTGCTTCACAACCACTATTGTACGTTCAAAGAGTTAAATCCATTTACACGCCGGCTGGCGGTAATATTTTTTGGGTGATTAGTGCATTCCAGTGACATAAACGTACAGTTTCCAGCCAACGGCAAGCTGCAATTGACCGATTGTGCTAAATAAACTGACTTTCTGCTTCACAACCACTATTGTACGTTCAAAGAGTTAAATCCATTTACACGCCGGCTGGCGGTAATATTTTTTGGGTGATTAGTGCATTCCAGTGACATAAACGTACAGTTTCCAGCCAACGGCAAGCTGCAATTGACCGATTGTGCTAAATAAACTGACTTTCTGCTTCACAACCACTATTGTACGTTCAAAGAGTTAAATCCATTTACACGCCGGGTGGCGGTAATATTTTTTGGGTGATTAGTGCATTCCAGTGACAGAAACGTACAGTTTCCAGCCAACGGCAAGCTGCAATTGACCGATTGTGTACAATAAACTGACTTTCTGCTTCACAACCACTATTGTACGTTCAAAGAGTTAAATCCATTTACACGCCGGCTGGCGGTAATATTTTTTGGGTGATTAGTGCATTCCAGTGACCTAAACGTACAGTTTCCAGCCAACGGCAAGCTGCAATTGACCGATTGTGCTAAATAAACTGACTTTCTGCTTCACAACCACTATTGTACGTTCAAAGAGTTAAATCCATATACACGCCGGGTGGCGGTAATATTTTTTGGGTGATTAGTGCATTCCAGTGACATAAACGTACAGTTTCCAGCCAACGGCAAGCTGCAATTGACCGATTGTGCTAAATAAACTGACTTTCTGCTTCACAACCACTATTGTACGTTCAAAGAGTTAGATCCATTTACACGCCGGGTGGCGGTAATATTTTTTGGGTGATTAGTGCATTCCAGTGACATAAACGTACAGTTTCCAGCCAACGGCAAGCTGCAATTGACCGATTGTGCTAAATAAACTGACTTTCTGCTTCACAACCACTATTGTACGTTCAAAGAGTTAAATCCATTTACACGCCGGCTGGCGGTAATATTTTTTGGGTGATTAGTGCATTCCAGTGACAGAAACGTACAGTTTCCAGCCAACGGCAAGCTGCAATTGACCGATTGTGTACAATAAACTGACTTTCTGCTTCACAACCACTATTGTACGTTCAAAGAGTTAAATCCATTTACACGCCGGCTGGCGGTAATATTTTTTGGGTGATTAGTGCATTCCAGTGACATAAACGTACAGTTTACAGCCAACGGCAAGCTGCAATTGACCGATTGTGTACAATAAACTGACTTTCTGCTTCACAACCACTATTGTACGTTCAAAGAGTTAAATCCATTTACACGTCGGGTGGCGGTAATATTTTTTGGGTGATTAGTGCATTCCAGTGACCTAAACGTACAGTTTCCAGCCAACGGCAAGCTGCAATTGACCGATTGTGCTAAATAAACTGACTTTCTGCTTCACAACCACTATTGTACGTTCAAAGAGTTAAATCCATATACACGCCGGGTGGCGGTAATATTTTTTGGGTGATTAGTGCATTCCAGTGACATAAACGTACAGTTTCCAGCCAACGGCAAGCTGCAATTGACCGATTGTGCTAAATAAACTGACTTTCTGCTTCACAACCACTATTGTACGTTCAAAGAGTTAAATCCATATACACGCCGGGTGGCGGTAATATTTTTTGGGTGATTAGTGCATTCCAGTGACACAAACGTACAGTTTCCAGCCAACGGCAAGCTGCAATTGACCGATTGTGTACAATAAACTGACTTTCTGCTTCACAACCACTATTGTACGTTCAAAGAGTTAGATCCATTTACACGCCGGGTGGCGGTAATATTTTTTGGGTGATTAGTGCATTCCAGTGACATAAACGTACAGTTTCCAGCCAACGGCAAGCTGCAATTGACCGATTGTGCTAAATAAACTGACTTTCTGCTTCACAACCACTATTGTACGTTCAAAGAGTTAAATCCATATACACGCCGGGTGGCGGTAATATTTTTTGGGTGATTAGTGCATTCCAGTGACATAAACGTACAGTTTCCAGCCAACGGCAAGCTGCAATTGACCGATTGTGCTAAATAAACTGACTTTCTGCTTCACAACCACTATTGTACGTTCAAAGAGTTAGATCCATTTACACGCCGGGTGGCGGTAATATTTTTTGGGTGATTAGTGCATTCCAGTGACATAAACGTACAGTTTACAGCCAACGGCAAGCTGCAATTGACCGATTGTGCTAAATAAACTGACTTTCTGCTTCACAACCACTATTGTACGTTCAAAGAGTTAAATCCATTTACACGCCGGCTGGCGGTAATATTTTTTGGGTGATTAGTGCATTCTAGTGACATAAACGTACAGTTTCCAGCCAACGGCAAGCTGCAATTGACCGATTGTGCTAAATAAACTGACTTTTTGCTTCACAACCACTATTGTACGTTCAAAGAGTTAAATCCATTTACACGCCGGGTGGCGGTAATATTTTTTGGGTGATTAGTACATTCCAGTGACAGAAACGTACAGTTTCCAGCCAACGGCAAGCTGCAATTGACCGATTGTGTACAATAAACTGACTTTCTGCTTCACAACCACTATTGTACGTTCAAAGAGTTAAATCCATTTACACGCCAGCTGGCGGTAATATTTTTTGGGTGATTAGTGCATTCCAGTGACATAAACGTACAGTTTACAGCCAACGGCAAGCTGCAATTGACCGATTGTGTACAATAAACTGACTTTCTGCTTCACAACCACTATTGTACGTTCAAAGAGTTAAATCCATTTACACGCCGGGTGGCGGTAATATTTTTTGGGTGATTAGTGCATTCCAGTGACCTAAACGTACAGTTTCCAGCCAACGGCAAGCTGCAATTGACCGATTGTGCTAAATAAACTGACTTTCTGCTTCACAACCACTATTGTACGTTCAAAGAGTTAAATCCATATACACGCCCGGTGGCGGTAATATTTTTTGGGTGATTAGTGCATTCCAATGACATAAACGTACAGTTTCCAGCCAACGGCAAGCTGCAATTGACCGATTGTGTACAATAAACTGACTTTCTGCTTCACAACCACTATTGTACGTTCAAAGAGTTAAATCCATTTACACGCCGGCTGGCGGTAATATTTTTTGGGTGATTAGTGCATTCCAGTGACATAAACGTACAGTTTACAGCCAACGGCAAGCTGCAATTGACCGATTGTGCTAAATAAACTGACTTTCTGCTTCACAACCACTATTGTACGTTCAAAGAGTTAAATCCGGTTTTATTTTTGGGGTGCTTATTGAATTAAAGAGTATGTCAGACAACACGCAGAGGAGTGGCAGAGGAGGCAATGTTTCAGGAGCGAGCAGACGTGGCAGCAGAGGAAGGGGTCGAGGCAGCACTAGTCGCAGCCAGAGGCCAGTGCTCCCGGTGTCATCCAGCGGTCGTGTCTCCACTGACAACCCTACCGTCATCGATTGGTTGACTCGGTCGTCTTCCTCTTCCCAGGTCACCTCTGACACCTACAGCCAACGGTCTGTGGGTACGTCAGACACAACCGTTAGTTGGCATGGCCCGGGAGCAAGCCCACTGAAATCACGTGTCCTCGACCTGCCCCTGTCCTTTGGTGTTCCCTCACCAAGCGAAGTATCGCATGCTGTGGGCTCAGCCCCACTGTACAGTGAGGAAGAGCTAACAGAGGGCGGTCAGGAACGGGGGGAGACATCCGCCTCTTCAGCAGCCAGGCGAAGAAGTACTGGCGAGGAGAGTGGCTCGGTAGCCGGTCTAGAGACAGGTCTGTCTCCTGACCCACACGCAGCCGAGGGGGCTAGTAGTGACGCGGAGACCCTAATTGATGATGATGAGGCTGATCGCACTTGGCAGCCTCGTCGTCATCAGGCTATTGCTTCCGCATCATCAGGAGAAGAGGGTGCCAGCTTGCCAGCGAGCAAAACAGTCGGTGGGTTGCCCAGGAGGCAGCAGGGTCGCAGCAGTGTCAGTGGAGCCAAACGGCCACGGAGTAGAGCACCAGCTCCACTGCAGCCTACCACCACGGCCAGTAGTGGTGCCGGTGTGCACGGAGGAAGTAGCAGTCAGCCAGTGAGGAGTAGCGGGGGCAAAGTTTCCTACTCGGCGGTGTGGCAATTTTTCGCCAAGCCGCCCGAGGAAGTAAACGTAGCCGTATGTCGACTATGTGGCCAGAAAGTCAAGCGTGGCCAGGGGGCCAATGTTGGGACTACAGCGTTGCGTCAGCATATGCAGCGTCGCCATTCAGTGGCCTGGGAAAACCGTGATAAAGATACAGCGGTTCTGCCTGCCCCAGCCCCCGCTCCATCACCCGCTCCGTTACTTGCTCCGTCACCCGACGTCAATCGCCCTCTATCAGCCAGTCAAGGCTCCAACACCTCTGCTGAGGGGAGTTGTCGCTCGTTGGCATCTTCCACTCGTTCAGATGCTCCTTCTCCTGCTACTCCTCTTCACGGATTCCGTCAGCAGTCTTTCTTGGAATCCGTTTCCAAGAGACAACAGTTTGCGAGCACGCACCCGACGGTGCAGAAGCTGAACGTCCTCCTGTCCAAGTTGCTGGTGCTGCAGTCCCTCCCTTTCCAAGTGGTGGACTCAGCACCTTTCCGAGAAATGATGGCTTGTGCCGAGCCGCGGTGGAGAGTGCCAAGCCGGCATTTCTTCGCCAAAAAGGCAGTGCCAGCCCTGCATTCACATGTAGAAGAGATGGTGGGCCAGTCTTTGAGCATGTCGGTCTCTGCCAAAGTGCACGGCAGCGCCGACGTGTGGAGCTGTAACTACGGTCAGGGACAGTACATGTCATTTACGGTCCACTGGGTGAACGTGGTGCCGGCACAGCCGCACCAGCAACTTGGACAGGTCACGCCGCTTTTGCCTCCACGTTTGCACGTCCTTGGTCCAGCAAAGATGTCCGCCTCTACCACCTCTTCTTCCGCCGTGTCCTCAGCCGCCACCCCCGTGCCAAGTCCCATTACCCGACCGGCATATCACATGTGCAGGGCGCAACGGTGTCACGCTGTGCTGCACCTGGTATGCCTTGGCGAACGTAGTCACACAGGGGAGGAACTTCTGAGTGTAATGAACAGAGAAATCGACAGATGGCTGTCTCCGCGCAAACTGAAAATCGGAACCATGTTGACCGACAACGGAAAGAACATGGTGTCTGCTCTGCGTCAAGGAAGGTTGTGCCATGCGCCATGCAAGGCTCACGTGTTCAATCTGGTTGTCAAGCGGTTCCTAAAATCCACCATCCCACTGCAAGACATCCTTAAGGTATCCCAGAAGCTGCTCAGCGGGTCAGGGCAATAAAGCTCCCGGTTCGCAGGTTGTTCCGTCTTATGGATGGAAGTACGACGGTATATGATCTTCTTCGCACCCACGGCATTACTTCGTAGAATTTCTGCATTGCATCTGCAATCACAACGCTGACTTCCCGGATCGCCACTCAGCCATTGGACTCTTGATAGTCGTCTCCCCACACTGCTGCTGGGGGGACTTTTTAACCTAGGCCTGTGTATGGCCTTCAATTGAAGCTGCTTCCGCTCCGCCACTCTGCCATTGGACTCTTGATAGTCGTCTCCCCACGCTGCTGCTGGGGGGACTTTTTAACCTAGGCCTGTGTATGGCCTTCAATTGAAGCTGCTTCTGCTCCGCCACTCTGCCATTGGACTCTTGATAGTCGTCTCCCCACACTGCTGCTGGGGGGACTTTTTAACATAGGCCTCTGTATGGCCTTAAATTTAAGCTGCTTACGCTTCGCCACTCTGCCATGGGCCCCTATACCGCCTCCTCTTGCTGCTGCCAGGTCCAGAGTGTGTCATGGGTCCCTGTACGGCCTCCCATTGCTGCTGACTTCATCGCCAGACTCTGCCATTTGCCACTTTCAGGTCTCCTTACACTGTTGGTGGGTTCCATTTTGTGATAGGGTGCTGTATGGCCTTCCATTGCTGCTGCCCCCACCGCCACCCTGCGCCATGTGCCTCTGTCGTCTGCTCACGCTGCTGACGGCTTCTGCTTTTTAACCGAGGCCTGTGTTTGGCTTCCGAGTACTGCTGCATCCACCGCCACCCTGCGCCATGTGTCTCTGTCGTCTGCTCACGCTGCTGACGGCTTCCGCTTTTTAACCTAGGCCTGTGTATGGCTTCAGAATAATGCTGCCTACACCGCCACCCTGTGCCATGTGCCTCTGTCGTCTGCTCACGCTGCTGCCAGGTCCATACTGATTCATGGCCCCCTGTACCGGCTCCTCATGAACGTGGTTCAGCGGGTTTGCATCACTTAACGGCAAATCGTTGACAAACGCTGGGACGTTCAGTGTTGTGCGCATTAAGCCAGACACCAAAGGGCAGCACAGACCTGTTATTACTCGCTCAAGCATGGCTGAACAAAACCAGTCTCTACCACAAATTGGACCCAGACCTGCCCAGGGTCTCGTAAGTAGATTGCACGGAGGAGTAGAGTTCGTTATTGGAATTAACTGTGAGGGACTTTTAAACCTAGGCCTGTGTATGGCCTTCAATTGAAGCTGCTTCTGCTCCGCCACTCTGCCATTGGACTCTTGATATTCGTCTCCCCACGCTGCTGCTGGGGGGATTTTTTAACATAGGCCTCTGTATGGCCTTCAATTTTAGCTGCTTACGCTCCGCCACTCTGCCATGGGCCCCTGTACCGCCTCCTCATGCTGCTGCCAGGCCCGTAATCTGCCATGGGCCCCCGTACCGACTCCTCATGCTGCTGCCAGGCCCGTAATCTGTCATGGGCCCCTGTACCGCCTCCTCATGCTGCTGCCAGGTCCAGAGTGTGTCATGGGTCCCTGTACGGCCTCCCATTGCTGCTGTCTCCATCGCCACACTCTGCCATGTGCCACTTTCAGGTCTCCTCACACTGCTGGTGGGTTCCATTTTGTCATAGGGTGCTGTATGGCCTCCCATTGCTGCTGCCTCCACCGCCACACTGTGGCTCCACACTCTGGTTTTGGCCCCGTGACTGCCCAAATGAGTGAAGTGTGCGGTGATTCTAAGATCGACGGCACTCATCTGCATGTCATACTGACTGACAGTAATATTTCTCTTCCCCAGCAGACTCCAAGGGCATTTAAATTAAAGGTACAGTGTTCTGCACTAATATAAAGGCTCTCTGAAGCCTAGAAACACCCTTTTTATAAGTTAAATTCGCAGCGAATATATTCGGCTCGAAGCGAATTTATTCGGCGAATTCGGCGAATCAGCCGAACCGAATTTTTGAATAATTCGCTCATCTCTACTAATAACCTATATACCACAAATGATCTAAAAACCAACACTCTGTGTAAACATGTCCATACATATAAGTATATATATATAGTGTATTCAATACACAATCTTCATGCAGGTGCCATTCAGTGTCCACACTGTGTATATCCAATACTAGCTGCAATGGCCCCTCACCTCCTTACATTGACCCCACAGGGCCAGCTCGCTTTGGGATACAAATCTCTCTCCGGTTTATTACAGGATCCTCCTCAGCGATGAATGCTCTATACCCAGCTGCTCCGGTTCCTCTTTATATAGAACTTTAAAGGGTACTTTGCCTCAAGGATCAACCACCACTATGTTGTATTTCCAGATCTCTCCAACCGCTGTACACTCTAAACTCCTCTCCGGTACATACATAAACAGAAGACTCCCATAGTGTAAAACCGCATTTAATAATTGGTTTATGCAGAAAGAAAGTTACTCACATTTTATTTCCTCTTTCTTACAGCATATATATGGCTCCTTCACCTCATGCTATGCCTGCCTTGCATGGGTTTGATATAGGGATTTCAAATATGGCCGCCACGCCGGAAATGACGTCACCGCGCTTTCCCAGACTCCTCCTCGCGCACCGACACGTTGCGTCACGCTAATCACGTGACTTCCTCAGGGTCTCCTCAGGGTCTTCTGTTTATGTATGTACCGGAGAGGAGTTTAGAGTGTACAGCGGTTGGAGAGATCTGGAAATACAACATAGAGGTGGTTGATCCTTGAGGCAAAGTACCCTTTAAAGTTCTATATAAAGAGGAACCGGAGCAGCTGGGTATAGAGCATTCATCGCTGAGGAGGATCCTGTAATAAACCGGAGAGGGATTTGTATCCCAAAGCGAGCTGGCCCTGTGGGGTCAATGTAAGGAGGTGAGGGGCCATTGCAGCTAGTATTGGATATACACAGTGTGGACACTGAATGGCACCTGCATGAAGATTGTGTATTGAATACACTATATATATATACTTATATGTATGGACATGTTTACACAGAGTGTTGGTTTTTAGATCATTTGTGGTATATAGGTTATTAGGTCACTTTGAATATTCCTGGTTAGGGAATACATTGATTGCACTTTATTTAGCAATAATTTTGTCACATTATCACTTTATATTTTGGTGTAATACACGTGTTACACTTTATTTGCGAATTTGCACATGCGTATGATATATATTGATTAGTATATTAATTTATTTATTTGTCACATGGTCACTTTTGATGGTTCCTGGTGGAACACACAAATTATACGTTTTGCACTGTTGCACAGAGATTTATTGATTTGTATTTATATTTTATTAATATGTTTATTTATTATATAGCGCTGCACTATTTATGTATGTATTTATTTAACTCACATTGGTAGGAGGGCAAGTGTCAGCAGCTATAGAGAGAGGGCCCATTCCGAGCGCAGGAAATTGTCATTTTAATTACCATCCTAAAAAATAGATTCCTTGAGAAAGGATATAAGGAACCTGAGCTTGATGAGTCTTTGGCTAAGGTTGCGGGCCTTGACAGGAAAGAGATGCTCTCATACAAACCAAAAAGAACATATGAGAAAGTATGTCCCTTTGTAACGACGTTTTCAGTACAATATAAACAGGTAGGAAGACTGATAAAGAAGAACTGGGATATTTTGAAGATGGACCCTGTCCTTTCACAAATATTACCCAACAAGCCTGAAATCATGTTTAGGAGGGACCCGGCTATGAGAAATCATATTGCACCAAATGTTGTGAATCCCCCTGCAAAAACTTCTTTCTTTGGGGATCTAAAGGGATTCTACCCGTGTAATAAATGTATTATGTGCAGGTGCGATAATACTCGTAAAAGGAAAATTGAAACGTTTGCTTCAACATCAACCGGGAAGTCCTATGGCATTAAACAATGTATAACATGTAATAGTAAATTTGTGGTCTACCTCCTCAGTTGTCCCTGTAATAAGCAGTATGTAGGACGGACAACCAGACGCCTACGGGACCATCTGCGGGAGCATGTAGCGAACATCAAAAAAAGCTATAAGGACCACTCGCTATCCAACCATTTTAGGCTGTTCCACAATAGCAACCCTACCTCTTTAAAGTTTATGGGTATAGAGATGGTGTCACCGCATTGGAGGGGACTTCACAAGACCAGGACAGTCTCTCAGGCAGAGACCCGTTGGGTCTATGAATTACGCACTCTTTACCCTCATGGACACAATGTTGAGGTGGATATTAACTGCTTCATTGCCAATAGTTAGGACATCGATACATCTCCCATTGTGTTTACCATATTTCAGAACATAGTGTAGTGTAGATTTTATTTATGCAGAATTTTTAGATAATTTTATTGATTATTCGTTTTATGGTTCTATCAGTGCATTTTTGTACGCAGCACCTAGATGGGCTCCTTTAGTCTTCGATGACCTAGAGAGTGTTAAAGGTTAATAAAAGGGGAAATGGGATATAGTTTTTTGCATATTATAGGACCAGTAGGTCTGTGTAATTTACACCCCTTTTCATATTAGCCCCTAGGATGGTGGAATAGGAATATCTATCCGTTTTTTCCTGCTTTCACTGATTAATTCCACCCTTTTTGTGATTACTATTATATAATCTCATGTTACTAGGGTAGTATGACCCATGACTTAGGTATTTTCATAACGTTAACAGATTATGCCCCAACTTATTATAGGTGTATCCTTTTAAGATGCCTGTGTGCGTTTTTGGGATTTTTAACGTATATTTCTTGTGTTTTGTTATTTGCTCTTATGGTTTTTATTTATGGGTAACCGATTATAGCTCCTATGCCATGGATATAATTATTGTAAAGAGGGGTTCTGGCTTTTGCAGCACCTTATTTGTGCGTTCACACACATCTTGTATCCTAATAGTGGCTCAAAGTCGGGTCCATCGGTCTGGGGGGAGGGTATCTATATATCTCTGTGATAGGACCATCCACCCTTCTATCACCAGCCATGGGGAACTAACATTTGAGTATGTGCCCGTTTTTCTATTCCTCTGACAGCAGCTGTTGATTTTCACAGCTTACTGTCTATGATCCATGGCAATATGGCGGCGATCGGGCGGCGCATGCGCAGTTTAATTCTGCACAGCCGCGATCCACAGCAAAATGGCGGCTATCCGCTCATGCGCAGTTCCGCTTTTCGAACTCCGGACGATAGAGCGGGATTTTCGTGCATGCGCGAACCGCGTTTAAAAGGAAGTCTTGCTGTCACACTGCTAGTGGCGTCCACCCTCTGATGAAGTGCCGTAGCACGAAAGGCCTCAGGAGGAGCCAGTAGCAAGTGTGACTTCCTGACCACTGAGACCATGAGGAGGTCCAGTGGTCTCTGATCTTTACCTCTGCCGGGTTAGTACATGGTTTACAATTTCTTTCACACTTACCAGCCCGCTTATTGGCTAATGGTATCTGTATGCACATGTGACCCTGGCTTTATGATTGTTGCTCTAATAAAGTTTTGAACCTACTACACTATTGGCGTTCCCTCTTTTCTTTGACTCTCCTGCTGGAGGGTTTCAGATTTACACCTACCACTTTTGGGGTACCTGGAACCAGAAGGGGGATCCCTGTCTACCTATCATTTGGGGCGAGAGGGTCTCTGGATCTGGAGGTATTGCTGCACCCAAGGCTGATGTCAGTATTTAAGAGGGATGATCCATGTGTTTTCTGGAGCTGCATGCCTGGCTGGTCTTCTGGATAAAATCACACACAGGCGCATTTAAAATGTGCGGTCGGTGAGTGCGCATTTTTTCTATTTGATTCCAGTCACCTAATGAGGAGGAGGCCTGCACATATTTGATTTTATTGTGAAAAAGACTTTATGAACTATCTTTATATATTTTTAAATGTTTTAATCACATTACAGCGCTGCACTATATATATATAAAGAGGTACAACTAAATTTGCCTATCAAAAGCATAGCTAATCCTACAATTTTTACACCCTGTCTACAAATTGTGCTCTTGTATTGGCATGCAGTCACACAGTGTTTTCATAGAGATCACAAATGGCAACTACAACATACATTACACAGACATGGTTCACTGTTGTCAACAACAGGAAGCCCACCCCCAGAAATGCCATGGACACATCTCTGGAGTGCATGCAAACCCAACCATTCATGTAGTCTTCTGGAATGAAATGGAGAGGTATCAATGCCCTTAATTCACCTTCAAATTCAAAATCCAATGAAGGCTTTTGTCAATAAATGAGGTGTACTGCGGACATTGATGACTTACATCAGTACCCTCACCTTACACCATAGTACTATATGAATTACAAATTTACAATCTATGTGCATTCATGCACAAGAGAAGCCAGCACAAGGACTGGGAGCCAGAAAGGTTCTGAAGCTTTATTTCAGAGGATTTAAGGTTGAGAACGTGTATCCTGGGGTGGGTGGAGGGTTCAGCATTTTAGGGGGGAAAGGATTTTAGGTGCTTAGGTGTAAATGTAATTTTTTAATACTTTTTTTCTACTAAAATGTTTTCCTCACACAAGGGACTTTTTCTCCACTATGTGATGCATTTTTATAATGACAGGTTCACTTTAATGAGACAAAAAGATGCATTGCGTCCTGACTGGAGTTTGATTGGGAGCGGCTTTTGACATCATCATGCTAAGCTGTGTATTCGGAGGCCGCTGTGTATGCAGAGCAGAGAGATGTGACAGGCGGCCAGCCAGGAAACATATATGAATGCTGATTCATATATATGACATGTGAGTGGTTTTAGCTTTCTTTATTTTAATAAAAATAAATAGTGAGCACTATGAATTTCTTTATTCATTCTATTTGAGCTGCAATGCTGATAAGGCTCAGCTGCTGGGCTGTTCACCAAATTGGCTAAGTGGATTATCACTGCAGTGGGCGTTTGATTTAAGATGTTATGACCTCCTATAATTTTAGAGGTCCATCAAAATTGGTAAGAGCACATCTGTATAACACAGGTGTCAGAAGATTGTGGTGATTGTGGGCACTGATGATTTTTTTGTCGTTGGGAATACCCTCGCAGCGCTATTGTGTTCTGTCAGCAGGGAGGGCATGGGGAGCCTTCCCAGCTGGCTAGCAGAACATAGTCATTACTGCCAGTAGCTATAGCCACTGGTAGTAAAGGCAGTCCCAGAGTTACAAAAATCTGACTTACATATGACTTGTAAAGGAAATTTGCAAATTCTGTGTAAAATTGTATTCTATTTTGTATGCTTTTCCTATGTATTTTACACTGTACTCCTTGTGCACACGGCACTGATAATGTTTTCATTACATTTGTATTCCTTCAAGTCCTGATTAGAAATTAGCCTGCCTATGTAACACCCCGTTACCATAAAAGTACAATTGTAATAGTAATGTGATACTTACATAATCGTGTGTATAAAAAACTTCAAACGTGCTGAATAAACAGAACAGTGATTTGGAAAGATGCTGAGTGTATCTTTTTGTGTCTGTTCCCTACTGTTGTAGTCATTAATTTGGAACCACTAATCATTATGAGGATAGGAGTTGCCTATGTATAAAATTTTCAGTATTAATTTCCAGAACAGATGGCAAGCTTTGCCTTGGAGGGGATTTACAGGTGACCCTGAGACAATCTGGGAATTTATGATAATCAGCAGGCCGAGGTAAGCCCCTTGCTTACATTCTGAGATATCGGAATTCCTAGATCGGAAAGGCATTTTTGGGACAAAGAGTACCTATTTTACTCCACTAATCGAACTATTTTGATTGGTGGTTCTATGTTATGTTGTTACTGTCTATTGGCGTGTAATAGATAAGAAAAGAAAGAGTAGTGCTGGTAACAGGTTATATGAAGGACACATCTGCTGTAATAGATCTAGAGGAGGGGTCTCTAAACTCTCTAAACAAAGGGCCAGTTTACTGTCCTTCAGACTTTAGGAGGGCCGAACTGTGACCGGTTGGAGTAGAAAATGTCCTGACATCAATGGGAAAAAATAATGCCCTATTGTTTGGTATCAGTCAGAGGAATTGTGCCCCATCATTGATGCCATTGGACCCCATCGCTGATTTCATTGGAAGTCGTTGTGCCCCCTTCATTGGTGTAAATGGGGGGGAATTATGCCAGATTGTTGGCATCAGTGGATGAAATAGTGCCCCAAGGGCCGGATAAAGGCAAGCAAAGGGCCGCAGTTTGGAGACCACTGATCTAGAGGCAAGAGGGTATAGGCACATGAAGAGAAGAGAAAATAAGCCTGCCCAGGCATTATGGGCATTATATTAAGTTTTAAGGGAATGAAAGGTAAGAAAGGTAAGAAAATGCCCAGCGCAAGAGGAGCACTAGAGAATCGAAGGTGCCATCCCACCTATACTGAGCACCTAGATAAATGGTTAAAGTGGACAGGGATCTACAATGGGTAACAGGGTTACCAAGTCCACAGAGACTAAGAATCATATAGTTTAACCACTTGCCTACCAAGCACTTATACCCCCTTCATGCCCAGGCCAATTTTCAGCTTTCAGTGCTGTTGCACTTTGAATGACAATTGTGCGGTCATGGAACACTGCACCCATATGAAATTTTTATCATTTTTTTCACACAAATAGAGCTTTCTTTTGGTGGTATGTACTCGCCGCATAGTGTTTTATTTTTTGCACTATAAACAAAAAAAGAGCAAAAATTGTGAAACAAAATATTTTTTTCTTTGTTTCTATTATAAAATTTGCAAACAGATAATTTTTCTCCTTCACTGATGTGTGTTGATGAGGCTGCACTGATAGGCAGCACTGATGGGCACTGATAGGTGGCACTGATGAGGTGGCATGGATAGACAGCACTGATGGGTACCTATAGGCGGCACTGATGATTCTGCACTGATATGCAACGATGGGCACTGATAGGCAGCACTGATGGGTACTGACGGCACTGCTGGGCACAAGTGGGTAGCACTATTAGGCACTGATGGGTGGCACTGCTGGGCACATGTGGGTGGCACTGCTGGGCTCTGATTATCAGGGCACTGATCATCAATTCCTTGATTATCGGTGCCGATCTGTCCTCTGACAATTGCTGGTTATCAGCAGTACTTTCCTCACACTGTGACAGCGTGAGGAAAGTGCAGCCGATAACCGGCAACTGCATTTACCGGTGATCTGCTGTGTCATTGGACATGGCTGATCATGTGGTAAAAGGCTGCAGCGATCACGGAGATCACTGGGGGCGCGCCAGAGGGCGCGTTCTGGGAGGACGTCATATGATGCCCTCCCAGAACTGGCCGGCCACGGTGAAGCCATCATTCGGCTATCTGCAGTTAAACAGCTAGAGAAACAGCTATCTACTTGAAAAGGATGGATGAAGGATGACAGACAATGTAACATTAGACATAAGGGGAAATTTTGATGTTAAGTTGTGGAAATAATTTAGAGTACGGCACCACAACTAGTAAATTCTAAAACATGGGGAAAAGCTAAAACAGAGAAATGAGAGTCAAATTGTATAGAAATAATATAATTTTTGGCCTTACTTTATATGTGGTCAGAAAAGATGGGAAGAGTGTAGCAATCATGCACACAGAGATGGACGCGGTCATTTATTTTGCTCCAAACCCCTCCATCTTGTATCTCTCCCAAATCAGATTCCTCCGATATCCCCCCTACCTGTCTGTTGAGTGACATGTGGTCTGGATGATGACAGAGATCACAGGCAGCAAACTCCTTGGTCAGGGCATCATGGCTATAAACCCCACTAGCTGGTGCCCCTATGTCTGTGAGACTCTTGCTGGAGAAGGGATCGTAAAACCGTAAACCAAACCCTCACTGAGCTTCAAAGACATTACAGGTAGTCGTAAAAACAGACTTACATTTAAAAACTCACTTTTCCATATAATCTTCAAATAGGACATAATTACATAAACATGGAGCACATATTCAGACGGCTCACTTCAATACGAGTCGCCTAAAATATTACATCCCCTAGCTGGCATCAACAGGAGAGCAGAAAAAGATATCTCCTTAACCATCCCAGGTATGTCATATTTCATACCTAGACATTCAGCAGGTGATTCTGTGTATTAATCTACTAGTGGCAAGGCTGCTAAATGCACCAAGAATAAGTTATGAACCATGACATCAAATATGAGGGTTTTTAGTCATAGCTTGGGTCTCCGCCTGCAACACCAGCCCAAATGAGGCGATTGGTTCTCTGCTTCAGGGAGACACCCTGCTGAGTTCCTAGAAAAAGCTAAGCTAAGCTGAGTTAAGAGAAGTTGAAGATTCTCCCTTGTAACATCGGAACTAACTTTGGGAGATAAGGCATCCTTTTGGCTCTGAAACCTAATCTGCTTAAACCAAGGCTGACGGCAAGTATTTTATCCCTCTAAACTTCTTTCTGTTATCTCTTTGCTGTGCTATTGTTTTTTGTATATTTATATATATATATTGGCTACATCTTTTTTTTGTAAATGTTTTTATTGCACCCTTTTGACCTTTTAGTAATAAATCTTACTTTCTGAAAGTGTTGAACTGTTTCTAAAGCTCTTTAATGCAAACTAAGAATCCCTGCCTCTGAAGAGCGCTACTGTGTGTGTTTAAACCTCTGTATAACCTGCCTGCGGTGACAGTGGTATACAGACGATTATTCAACCATCATAGTGTTATTGCTGATATTCCCGAGTTTCCTCTTTCTCTGTACAAAAAGGAGGTGGTGGCAGTGTGAAGGGTTAATTGCGTAATTAACCTGACCCAGTAACAATCGCTCCCAGGCTGCAGATACACAGATTGTGGTCCATTAGCTGGAAAATCTTTGTGCAGGGTGCAGCTGGGTGTGGCATTGTTACGCACGTGACAGCGCGGTTTTAGATTGTCTAGTCCTTCGGTCACGTGTTTGGTGAAAAGGGCTAGGGTCTGATGCCATCACAATGAGTACTATGGCTGCCCGTCTGATCATAAGAGCTGGAGTAAATTGAGTACAGGATTTCAGTAAATGGGATGAAAGGATGTCAAAGAACAAAATAAGAAAAACTAATTTAGGCAGGACAATTTTGAAGAGAGTTAAAAGAAAGTGAGAGAATGATATGCATGTGTAGTGTAAAAAATGTAAGCGATTTTAGAGAGATGGCCGTGTATGTGTGTGAATAGGTCTGCTGGGGTTTTTAGTCCTGTAGGTCTGTGTAGATTATCCCTCTCCCTCCTTTCCTCTTTCCCATGAGAAGAATGTGCTGGGGCGAGACATCAGTGATAACTGGCAAGGACACATATATAATATGACCACGAGTTTTCATAACATAATGTGCCGGCTTAATTAATCTGATAAACAATGTGATCACAGTAATCATGGTAAAATGAAGGTTAAATTTAAAAGTGCATATAGTATGTATAAACAACACAAATTAAATATCATTTGATAAAGGAAATGGTGCATTTAAAAAAGTGAAATGAGGTAAAGCATCCTCCTTTAAGATGTATCTGTGTAACCAGAATTAGGGTGTAATATTGAGATTATAACTCAAGTATTCATTTCTGATATGATGTTAACAATTTTATTAATGATATAGATATATTTTAATTGGTTTAGACAGCCTTTAGCTGAAAATGTAATATTGGTTATTGGGCAAATCTGTAATTTATATAATTATTATTATTATACAGGATTTAAACAGTGCCCACAGTTTTGTACAGCACTTTACAATACAATGGGAGAGAGTACTTTTACAAAAAAAAACAAGAGTATTAAGAGAGCCCTGCTCATATGAGCTTACAATCTAATAGGGTGGATATGGAATTACTTTAGATTAACATAAGGTGGTTATATTGCAGCTGCCTTAATACTTAAAAGAGCCTAGATGGATGGGATACATGAGAACTTTTTCTAGAAAATTAAATCTAAAGGTCTGGTAATAATTTGATGTGCGGTCCATGATGCTAGAGTAATAAATAAAATTACAGCCCTATCTCACCAAATCCACACACCATTAGGATAGATGGCACCTGCAGCCGGCTGTTTAATAGTTTTTTGATCTGGCTGATGATTTTATGTTCTTTCATATACAGATTGTTGGTATTTTTTGCTTTTATTTATTTTTATTTTTTAAATCCAAAGCAGAATGTTTGGACTGTGAAATGTGTCCCCTTTCTTTGTGAGTGCAGTGGAAAGCTCAAAAAATCTTTGGATTTACAGACATCTCTGCATGACCGCACAGTATTGTTATCATATATTATGTTGTGACTTTGGAAAAATATGTAAGATGAAAACTAAGGATTTGTAATATTTAACTAAAACTAACAACAGAGCAAGAAATTATAATATTGCCAGGAAAAGGTTGTCTTTTTAGAACATGAAACTGGAGTTCTTACACAAAGAGCATGGTAGGAAAAAACAAGCCATTGAGGTACAGTCAGGTCCATAAATATTGGGACATCGACACAATTCTAACATTTTTGGCTCTATACACCACCACAATGAATTTGAAATGAAACAAACAAGATGTGCTTTAACTGCAGACTGTCCGCTTTAATTTGAGGGTATTTACATCCAAATCAGGTGAACGGTGTAGGAATTACAACAGTTTGCATATGTGCCTCCCACTTTTTAAGGGACCAAAAGTAATGGGACAATTGGCTTCTCAGCTGTTCCATGGCCAGGTGTGTGTTATTCCCTCATTATCCCAATTACAATGAGCAGATAAAAGGTCCAGAGTTCATTTCAAGTGTGCTGTTTGCATTTGGAATCTGTTGCTGTCAACTCTCAAGATGAGATCCAAAGAGCTGTCACTATCAGTGAAGCAAGCCATCAGTAGGCTGAAAAAACAAAACAAACCCATCGGAGAGATAGAAAAAACATTAGGCGTGGCCAAAACAACTGTTTGGAACATTCTTAAAAGGAAGGAACGCACCGGGGAGCTCAGCAACATCAAAAGACCCGGAAGACCACGGAAAGCAACTGTGGTGGATGAACGAAGAATTCTTTCCCTGGTGAAGAAAACACCCTTCACTACAGTTGGCCAGATCAAGAACACTCTCCAGGAGGTAGGTGTATGTGTGTCAAAGTCACCAATCAAGAGAAGACTTCACCAGAGTGAATACAGAGGGTTCACCACAAGATGTAAACCATTGGTGAGCCTCAAAAACAGGAAGGCCAGATTAGAGTTTGCCAAACGACATCTAAAAAAGCCTTCACAGTTCTGGAACAACATCCTATGGACAGATGAGACCGAGATCAACTTGTACCAGAGTGATGGGAAGAGAAGAGTATGGAGAAGGGAAGGAACTGCTCATGATCCTAAGCATACCACCTGATCAGTGAAGCATGGTGGTGGTAGTGTCATGGCGTGGGCATGTATGGCTGCCAATGGAACTGGTTCTCTTGTATTTATTGATGATGTGACTGCTGACAAAAGCAGCCGGATGAATTGTGAAGTGTTTCGGGCAATATTATCTGCTCATATTCAGCCAAATGCTTCACAACTCATTGGACGCCGCTTCACAGTGCAGATGGACAATGACCCAAAGCAGACTGCAAAAGCAACCAAAGAGTTTTTTAAGGGAAAGAAATGGAATGTTATGCAATGGCCAAGTCAATCACCTGACCTGAATCCGATTGAGCATGCATTTCACTTGCTGAAGACAAAACTGAAGGGAAAATGTCCCAAGAACAAGCAGGAACTGAAGACAGTTGCAGTAGAGGCCTGGCAGAGCATCACCAGGGATGAAACCCAGCGTCTGGTGATATCTATGCGTTCCAGACTTCAGGCTGTCATTGACTGCAAAGGATTTGCAACCAAGTATTAAAAAGTGAAAGTTTGATTTATGATTATTATTCTGTCCCATTACTTTTGGTCCCTTAAAAAGTGGGAGGCACATATGCAAACTGTTGTAATTCCTACACCGTTCACCTGATTTGGATGTAAATACCCTCAAATTAAAGCTGACAGTCTTCAGTTAAAGCACATCTTGTTTGTTTCATTTCAAATCCATTCTGGTGATGTATAGAGCCAAAAATGTTAGAATTGTGTCTATGTCCCAATATTTATGGACCTGACTGTATATACTATATTTCCAAAAGTATTGGGACACCAGCCTTTACACGTACATTCAATGTTGAGTTGGCTCACCCTTAGCAGCTATAACAGCTCGTATGATAAGGCTGTCCATAAGGTTTATGAGTGTGTC
This sequence comes from Staurois parvus, assembly GCF_062004578.1. Classification (NCBI taxonomy): domain Eukaryota; kingdom Metazoa; phylum Chordata; class Amphibia; order Anura; family Ranidae; genus Staurois; species Staurois parvus. The sequence continues at coordinate 27,142,365 of NW_028317886.1, read as the reverse complement.
TATGGGAATGTTTGACGATTCTTCCAGAAGCGCATTTGTGATGTCAGGCACTGATGTCGGATGAGAAGGCCTGGCTCGCAGTTTCTGCTCTAAATCATCCCAAAGGTGTTCTATTGGGTTGAGGTCAGGACTCTGTGCAGGCCAGTCAAGCTCTTCCACCCCAAACTCGCTCATCCATGTCTTTATGGACCTTGCTTTGTGCACTGGTGCGCAGTCAGGTTGGAACAGAAAGGGACCATCCCCAGACTGTTCCCACAAAGTTGGGAGCATGAAATTGTCCAAAATGTCTTGGTATGCTGACGCCTTAAGAGTTCCCTTCATTGGAACTACGGGGCCAATACCAACCCCTGAAAAACAATCCCACACCATAATCCCCCCTCCAATAAACTTTACACTTGGCACAATGCAATCAGGCAAGTACCATATACCTGACAACGGCCAAACCCAGACACGTCCATCAGATTTCCAGACAGAGAAGCGTGATTAGTCACTCCAGAGAACACTTCTCCACTGCTCAAGAGTCCAGTGGTAGTGTGCTTTACACCACTTCACCCGACGCTTTGCATTGCACTTGGTGATGTAAGGCTTGGACGCAGCTGCTCGGCCAAGGAAACCCATTCCATGAAGCTCTCTACGCACTGTTGTTGTGCTAATCTGAAAGCCACGTGAAGTTTGGAGTTGTTTTGCTATTGACTCTGCAAATAGTTGGCGACTTCTGTGCATTGCATACGCTGACCCCGCTCTGTCTTTTTACGTGGATTACCACTTGGTAGCTGAGTTTCAGTTGTTCCCAGTTGCTTCCACTTTGTTATAATACTACTAACAGTTGACTGTGGAATATTTAGTAGTAAGCAAATTTCACGGATGGACTTATTGCACAGGTGGCAACCTATCATGGTACCACGCTTTAATTCACTGAGCTGAGTGACCCATTCTTTCACAAATGTTTGTAGAAGCACTCTGCATTCCTAGGTGCTTGATTTTATATACTTGTGGCAATGGAGGTGATTGGAACACCTAAATCCACTGATTTAGAGGGGTGTCCCAATACTTTTGGCAATATAGTGTATTTTATGTAAGCTAGACCCAGTAATAACGGGTTAACTGAGCTATATCAGAGCTGTAGCTGTATGCAAAGTGCTACTAGACAAAGGTACAAACATTATTTTGGTCAATTATTCAACTTTAATGGTCCCACATTTTGTGCAGCAATTATTGCAAACAACCCAACTAAATATTTGTTAAATGCAAGGTTCACAAAATATGAATTTGTATTGTTATTTACAGTCATGGCCGAAATTGTTGGCACCCTTGATATTTCTCCAGGAAATCATGTATTTCTCACGAAACGTATTGCATTAACACATGTTTTGCTATACACATGTTTATTCCCTTTGTGTGTATTGGGACAAAACAAAAAAAGGGAGGAAAGAAAGCAAATTCGACATAATGTCACACAAACCTCCAAAAATGGGCTGGACAAAAGTATTGGCACCCTTTCACAACTGCGGATAAATAAGAATGTTACAAGCATGTGATGCTCCTGTAAACTCACCTGGGGCAAGTAACAGGTGTGGGCAATATAGAAATCACACCTGAAAGCAGATAAAAAGGAGAGACGTTCACTTAACCTTTGCATTGTGTGTCTGTCTGTGCCACACTAAGCATGGACAACAGAAAGAGGAGACGAGAACTGTCTGAGGACCTGAGAACCAAAATTGTGGCAAAATATCAACAATCTCAAGGTTACAAGTCCATCTCCAGAGAACTAGATTTGCCTTTGTCCACAGTGCGCAACATTATCAAGAAGTTTGCAACCCATGGCACTGTAGCTAATCTCCCTGGTCGTGGACGGATGAGGAAAATTGATGAAAGATTGCAACGCAGAATAGTCCGGATGGTGGATAAGCAGCCCCAAACATGTTCCAAAGACATTCAAGCTGTCCTGCAGGCTCAGGGAGCATCAGTGTCAGCGCGAACTATCCGTCGACATTTAAATGAAATGAAACGCTATGGCAGGAGACCCAGGAGGACCCCACTGCTGACACAGAGACATAAAAAAGCAAGACTACAGTTTGCCAAAATGTACTTGAGTAAGCCAAAAGCCTTCTGGGAAAACGTCTTGTGGACAGATGAGACCAAGATAGAGCTTTTCGGTAAAGCACATCATTCTACTGTTTACCGAAAACGGAATGAGGCCTACAAAGAACAAAACACAGTACCTACGGTAAAATATGGTGGAGGTTCAATGATGTTTTGGGGTTGTTTTGCTGCCTCTGGCACTGGGTGCCTTGACTGTGTGCAAGGCATCATGAAATCTGAGGATTACCAAAGGATTTTGGGTCGCACTGTAGGGCCCAGTGTCAGAAAGCTGGGTTTGCGTCCAAGATCCTGGGTCTTCCAGCAGGACAATGACCCCAAACATACGTCAAAAAGCACTCAGAAATGGATGGCAAAGAAGCGCTGGAGAGTTCTGAAGTGGCCAGCAATGAGCCCAGATCTAAATCCCATTGAACACCTGTGGAGAGATCTTAAAATTGCTGTTGGGAAAAGGTGTCCTTCCAATAAGAGAGACCTGGAGCTGTTTGCAAAGGAAGAGTGGTCCAAAATTCCGGGTGAGAGGTGTCAGAAGCTTATTGATGGTTATAGGAAGCGACTGATTTCAGTTATGTTTTCCAAAGGGTGTGCAACCAAATATTAAGTTAAGGGTGCCAATACTTTTGTCCAGCCCATTTTTGGGGTTTTGTGTGACATTATGTCATATTTGCTTTTCTGCCTCTGTTTTATATTTGTTCCAATACATACAAAGGGAATAAACATGTGTATAGCAAAACATGTGTTAATGCAATACCTTTTTTGTGTGAAATACTTGATTTTCAGGAAAAATATCAAGGGTGCCAACAATTTCGGCCATGACTGTATGTACAAAATGTAACAATGAAAAGGCGTACCATTTAACTCAGACACCTTATTGCCTATATTGGAGGAGGCTGGAGACAAAGAAAAACCATGTGTTAAATTGATGTTGTAAGAAGCAGCTGCTGTGAGCCCAGTGATGACACACTCCTTGAAGACCCAGATATTTGATTTTTTTTAGGTGTGATCCCGGTTTTATACCGAGGATAGCTAAACCCATACTTGAATATGCAGTTATCACCAAGAAGGATGCTCTGTATTCAGAGTCATTTGATCCTTTTTTCCCAACTCAAGAAGCAGAACTCCATGCTTCAGCAAAGCCTGTGAGCTATCAAAAGAGTATACATTTATATAAATAGTAGATAATTAGCTTTTAGAGCTTTTGGGTGGCACATGATTTTGGTTCCATTTGAAGGGCTAGAGGTTTTTTACTTTGGCAGGTAAACCAATCAACCATGCCAAGTTAATTGATTGGCTGTCTTCAGCCTTCCAGCTTCTTGCTGAAGTAACCATACTAACATTAAAATGCAGACATTGGAAGCAGACTAGGCAATGGAAGGATGCTACATTACAGCCCCAGATACTTTCTGGGTCTGTGCAAATCATAGATTCCACCCTAGTTCTGGCCCAATAGAGATGGGATTAATAATTAAACTTTGAGGACCCCAGAATAAGAAGAACAAGTGGTCCACAGTGGGGGACAACTTCTTATAAAACAGGATATTGGAAAAAGGTGATCTTTTAGGTCTGCCAGTCACTCTCTTCCCTTCAGCTTGACACATGGACCATGTCATCAGTCAGAAGCAGTTATGGCTGCCTTAGTAAATGACGACAGACACTACATTCTATAATATAAACAACCATTCTAGAATTGCAGTTAATATATCCTTTCAAATTATATGTTTTTCCTATAGAAAAGGAAATAAGTGCAGTGCTTTTTTTGTGTCTTGGCTAAGGGGATACACTATATTGCCAAAAGTATTGGGACGTCTGCCTTTCCATGCACATGAACTTTAAAGGGATCCCAGGCTTAGTCCGTAGGGTTCAATATTGAGTCAGCCCACCCGTTGCAGCTATAACAGCTTCAACTCTTCTGGGAAGGCTGTTCACAAGGTTTAGGACTGTGTCTATAGAAATGTTTGACCATTCTTCCAGAAGCACACTTGTGAGGTCAGGCACTATTGTTGGACGAGAAGGCCTGGCTCACAGTCTCCGTTCTAATTCATACTAAAAGTGTTCTATCAGGTTGATGTCAGGACTCTGTGCAGGCTAGTCAAGTTCATCCACCCGAAACTCGCTCATCCATGTCTTTATGGACCTTGCTTTGTGCACTGGTGCGCAGTTATGTTGGAACAGGAACGGGCCATCCCCAAACTGTTCCCACAAAGTTGGGAGAATGAAATTGTCCAAAATGTCTTGGTATGCTGACGCCTTAAGAGTTCCCTTCACTGGAACTAAGGGGCCAAGCCCAACTCCTGACACTTGGCACAATGCAGTCAGGCAAGTACCGTTCTCCTGGCAACCACAGAACCTAGACACGTCCATCGGATTGCAAGACAGAGAAGCATGATTCATCACTCCAGGGAACATGTCTCCACTGCTCTGGAGTCCAATGGTGGCATGCTCTACACCACTGCATCCAACGCTTTACATTGCACTTGGTGATGTAAGGCATGGATGCAGCTGCTCGGCAAAGGAAACTCATTCCATGAAGCTCTCTACGCACTGTTGTGCTAGTTTGAAGGCCACATTAAGTTTAGAGGTCTTTAGCTATTGACTCTGCAGACAGTTGGCAACTTCTGTGCGCTTCAGCATGTGTTAACCCCGCTCTGTCTTTTTACGTGCCTAACAGTTCGTGGCTGAGTTGCTGTTGTTCCCAGTTGCTTCCACTTTGTTATAATACTAGTAACAGTTGACCATGGAATATTTAATAGCAAGGAAATTTCATGGATGGACTTATTGCACAGGTGGCAACCTATCACGGTACCACGCTTTAACTCACTGAGCTCCTGAGAGTGACCCATTCTTTCACAAATGTTTGTAGAAGCACTCTGCATGCCTAAGTGCTTGATTTGATATAAAAAATATATAAAGGAATGCGCTAAATACCAAATCACATGAAAATGCAGATAAATACATAAATAAAATAAAAAATATATATTTATAAATGTCCGTAATTCATATAGAAGTCCAAACACAAATATAAGTGATAAAAAACTCTCTTAAACAAGAAAAAACACTGTGTAACAAAATCCACCACCGAATGAAATGGGTAAAACTCACCAGAGCTATTTGCTGATCAAATTATAAATCAGCAAAAATAGCAATTGCTCTGGGAGCGATGATCTGTGGAGTATCCAGGAGCAATAGACTGCAATCAGCCAAATCAGCACACATGGAACAGCCTTAACTGCAAGTAGTCATCATGCCTTCATAACTTTGGAAATGCTCGGGGAATCAAAGAAGAGTAACATGGTGCAGTATATTAAAACAAAGATAATTTTTATTGTAGCCTTAAATATGCACTCACAAGAAAGGTGTCCAACCGACACCAGCAATAACAGCAATATCAGTCTCAAAAAGCTAAAGCAGGGACGAGCCTCGCTCACCGCGATCACAGCTGACAGTCTCGAGGAGCGTCCTGACGTCCCATACACAAACCTTTGGATGAACCCAATACTGTCATTATATTTTGATCAGCAAATAGCTCTGGTGAGTTTACCCATTTCATTCGTGGATTTTGTTACACAGTGTTTTTTCTTGTTTAAGAGATTTTTTAATCATTTATATTGGTGTTTGGACTTATATATGAATTACGGCCATTTATAAATAGATTTTTTATTTTATTTATGTATTTATCTGCATTTTCATGTGATTTGGTATTTAGCGCGTTCCTTTATATATTTTTTGTCACTTACCTTTTCTTTGGTTAGGTTTGCAGCTTTATATATAATTTATTGGCGCTGTGTCTATATATTTTACGCTTGATTTTATATACCTGTGGCAATGTTTGGAAGTGTGCTGCTCACTTGCTTATATCTTTCACAGCAGCTGAACTCCTCTACTTGGATCTCAGAGAGAATGTTGCTGAACTTTCAAGGTTTTTACAAACTAATTTATGTGTTTTCTCCCCAAATTCCAGATCGTAACAGTTTAGAAGGATCCCCTTAACTAAAGCCAGCTGACTTGTGGACTGTTAAGAGACATTTACACTATATACAGTGCCTTGAAAAAGTATTCATACCCCCGGAAATTTTTCAAATTTTGTCATGTTACAAACAAAAACGTAAATGTATGTGCCAAGTGTAAGTGTAAGGAAAATGATAAATGATTTTCAAAATTTTTTACAAATAAATATTTGAAAAGTGTGGCATGCATTTGTATTTAGCCCCCTTTACTCTGATACCCATAACTAAAATCTAATGGAACCAATTGCCTTCAAAAGTCACCTAATTAGTAAATAGAGTCCATCTGTGTGTAATTTATTCTCAGTATAAATACAGCTGCTCTGTGAAGCCCTCAGTGGTTTGTTAGAGAACATTAGTTAACAAACAGCATTATGAAAGCCAAGGAACACACAAGAAAGGTTGGGGATAAAGTTGTGGATAAGTTTAAAGGAGTGTTAGGTTATAAAAAAAATCCCAAGCGTTGAACATCTCATGGAGCACTGTTCAATCCATCATCCAAAAGACAAAAGAGTATGGCACAACTGCAAATGTACCAAGACATGGCCGTCCACCTAAACTGACAGGCTGGGCAAGGAGAGCATTAATCAGAGAAGCAGCCAAGGGGCCCATGGTAACTCTGGAGGAGCTGCAGAGATCCACAGCTCAGGTGAGAGAATCTGTCCACAGGACAACTATTAATCGTGCACTCCACAAATCTGGCCTTTATGGAAGAGTGTCAAGATGAAAGCCATTATTGAAAGAAAGCCGTAAGTCCCATTTGCAGTTTAGGAGAAGCCATGTGGGGGACACAGCAAACATGTGGTCTGGTCAGATCAGACAAAAATTAAACTTTTTGGCCTAAAAGCGAAACGCTATGTGTGGCGGAAAACTAACACTGCACATCACCCTGAACACACCATCACCACCATGAAACATAGTGGTGGCAGCATCATGTTGTGGGGATGCTTTTCTTCAGCAGGGCCAGGGAAACTGGTCAGGGTTGATGGGAAGATATATGGAGCCAAATACAGGGCAATTCTATTAGAAGACCTGGTAGAGTCTGCAAAAGACTCGAGACTAGGGCAAAGGTTCACCTTTCAGCAGGACAACAACGCTAAACATACCCCTCATGAATATGTGCCTTAGCACGAAACGTGTCTAGGAGTGACGTCACGCCGCCGCGACCAGGTGGAGGTCCGGTGGCCATCTTAGCATCTCATATGATAGCTGTACAGAGTCCATCCCGGAGTAAGCCCCAAGGTGCTGCAAACTGCCCAGGGGAAGGGGATACATATTGGTTTGTGACCAGACCAGGCTGATCCTGTCCTTAAGGAGACCTCCGGCAGACAACTTTGAGAGAGAGAGAGAGATATATATATATGCGCATAAAGGCTGCACATCTGGTGAGTGCGTATTCCTAACAATTTCACGGCACGTCATCAGGATGTTGTAAAGAGCACCTACCTGAGTCCCTACAGATAGATCATCACCTTTAAGCACTTTTTCATGAACTGTTTTTAGGACTGTGTATGTGTATTAACATCTAGCACTTTGGTTCTACAAAGTATTGACTCATGGAGGGCTGGATACAAATGCACACCACACACTTTTCAGATATTTATTTATAAAACATTTTGAAAACCATTTATCATTTTTCTTCCACTTCAAAAATGTAGAAAATTTCAAAGGGTATGAATACTTTTTCAAGGCACTGTATGCTCTTCCTTCAGAAAAAGCTGATTTGTCTCTCTAAATGCTTTCCTTTCATTGACTAACAATCACCTGTTAAATTTCTCAAAATGATCTCTTAACTATTTGTCATATTCATCATAGGAGTGAAGACTTTTCAGGGACACTCCCTGAGATAATAATTGTTGAATTGCCTTATCAAGTTCCCCTAATTGTCTCCGATCCTCAAATAATAAAAGAGTTGTCATACTGCAGGAATATTCTTTTAAATTATCTTCCCATTTTTTCTTAAAATCTCCTATGTTTTTAAAGTTAGGAAAATTTGAACTCTAAGGCCTAGTGGGTCATATACCTCATTGATATACCTCTCTAAACAGAAGTAGAAATTTAATGCAGACACTAGTTTATCATTCTGTCCACATTGGTTGTGAAATATGAACATTCAATTATCCCACCCCAACCCATGATAATCAACCATCATAATTAAAGCTCTAAAAATCACAAAATTAGCCACAAAGTGTTTTACAGCACATACATCAAACTTAGTATTGCCATGCCTGTTACCAAACACTTCCAGATGGATAATGCCCATTTTCTACCCTTTGGACCAATCACGTGTTTGAAATTGGAAGTGCAAGGTATATAAGTGCCAATATCCCTCAACATAGCTTCAATACAACAGTTTAATGAAAATGGGACCATTTACCACCAACAAGTTAACAAGTTTTTTTTATTTACCATTTAAAACAAGAATTCACACTTTACCATTGGTACCAAACTCCAGAGCTCCTCCACACCATCTACCCATCAACCAGCAATAGATGCTGGCGATGTAAAGGGGAATTGGTCTCCCTCCACCACTTATATTGACAATGTCCACTTATACACGATATTGGAAACCACTAAATGCTGTTTTCCACCAAATATTTGACATAAGGATCCTTTTCACGCAAAATATTTTTCTGTTGGGCCTACCTCTCCTACTTTTTCAAAATCTCTCATGTCTTTACATGCACTAGGTGTTTGGCAGCCCTGAATTTTAAGAAAATAACCCCCATTTCTACTAGTACTATTTGCTCCGATTAGAGAGCTTGCTTGTTGGATTCCTAGTGTTTCAAGCCCAGTGCTGGATTATGGCAGAGCTGCAGAATCTTCCACTTTATAAGCAGCCCTGTGCTTATAAAGCTGCTCTTCAGTCATAGGGGGTTGAGCCTGCTTTTTGTCTATAGTACTTAGAATGAAGCATGCCCATAGATTGTTCATTGTGTTAGATACTGGCTTTATGACAAGGACCTTGGAATATTTTTGATCCTATGTACATGATTTTACTTTTAAATTGATGTAAGCGATCCTCAAAAAAATGTTATTGTGTACCAGCATATGCTACTATGAACTAGAGATGCATTTGTTATATTTAGTTTCATATTTGTTCGTTAATAATTTAAATTTCATCATTTTCATTACTTTAGAATGATTCACTTTCAGAATTTGTTTGGTATATTTGGAATCATTTTGTATATTTGTTATTTTCAAATCGATTTAAAATTTGAATTTCAGAAGACGGCTATATTTGTTCTATTTTATTCAAGTCTACAGTAGTCTAATTTATTCTATTGTTTCTATTCTATTCTCCTCTATTCTATTTTCTATTCTTTTATTTTCTATTCTGTTCTATTATTTTCATGTATTTCTATTCTTTTATTTTCTATTCTGTTCTATTCTATTATTTCTAGAATTTTCTATTCTTTTATTTTCTATTCTATTCTTTTAATTTATTTCTATTATTTTCTATTCTTTTATTTTCTATTCCATTGTTTTATTACATTCTATTCTATTGTAGTCCTTAATGCAGCCTAAGTAGGCATCACCATCTTAACTTTTTTACCTTACTGTTTTTATTGCAATGTCGAATGTATTTCAATGTCAAATTCAAATTTGGATTCGTATTTAGTTTCATTATAATTTATTTTAAATTTTTGGATATTTGTTACTATTGTGATTTAGAAATTCGGACACATCCGAATCTCCAAATAAGGAAAAGTTCATCTGAATTTCAATTTGTAATCAACTATAATATAGACTTCAGTTAACATTGTTATGCCTGATGGGATGCATTTTTACCATTACTTGTACCATATACAGCAACAAATGTACCTGTAACTGTAAATTGGGAAATAATAATGTAAATAAAAAAATAAATACATAAATTACATAAAAACATGTAACTGAAATATCATAGAATTTTAATTTCCTTATAGAGTCTCCATATCCCCACATCAATATCATTGCATCCAACTTGAAATACAATAATTGTCCATGTGGTCAAACCAAATTCTTCATCAGGGGATAGAGCCAAAATATATTGTATAAAATATGTGCAATGCAAGTACATCTATCAAACTAAGCAAAGTGATGTTGCTCTCCAAGTATAGAAACCAATTCCATACCTACAAATAAATGGTAGATCAATATTTATCAGCCAAAATTAAAAACAGTCCTAATCCTAGAACCTTGGATTCTTCAGGTGTTCACCTGAGGAGCAGAGTACACTGCAAAGGACCCAAGGAAGGCCAGTCAAGATGTTGTACTGCAATAATATTGACACAAATACAGTGCTCAGCATAAATGATTGCATCCCACAGATTTGTCAGAAAACCTTTACTTTCCTTTCAGAATCAACATTTTCTATGGGACACTATACTACAAAGTTCTCCCACAAATGTGGGCCATTGATTACAAACAAGATTTGTAAATTTGCACACACGAAAAAAGTATTTTTCCGAACACATTCATTCAAGACCATGTGGCAAAAAGGAATACACCCCAATGAAAGTCTTAGCAGCAAAGCTACATTTTAAACAACAAAATCCTAATTAACAAGAATTCATCTACAGGTTAGCCTACTTATTCATTAAAACAGGTGTCCAGCAGCATTATTAAACAAAGAAAATCCCTTCCAATTTCATGCTGTCAGCAATGGCACCACATGGAAGACAAAATGTCACAAGGCCTGAGAAAGAAAATAATTTCTTTACACAAGAAAGGTGAAGGCTACAAGAAGATCAGCAAAGATTTGCTTAACAGTCAGAGTACTGTAGCAAACATGACAGAAGAATTTAACAAAGATAGAACTGCAACCATCTCACATAGATGTCCAGGCCATCCACATAAGTTAACACCTCGAGAGGAGTGTCTTCTGATGAGAAGAGTTGAAGAAAATTGCCATGCAAGTTTACTGCAGTTAGCTAAAGAAGTACTGTAGAAAGCCAAACGGGTGATTATTTCTCGTTACACAATATGGCGCACACTGCAGAGGAATGGCATGTATGGGTGACGTCCACAAAGGAAGCCTCTCCTAAAGCCCATGCACAAAAAAACCCGCCTAGAATTTGCCAGGGCCCATGCTGAAAAAGAAGAAGACTACTGGGACTGGGACTACCCTGGAGTGATGAGACCAAGATAAATGTTTTTCAAACTGATGGCTTCAAAACTGTATGGCTTCGCAAAGGTGAGGAGTACAAAGACAAATGCATGGTGCCTACCGTGAAACATGGCGGTGGCAGTGTCCTTCTGTAGGGGTGTCTGAGTGCTGCTGGTGTCAGGGAGCTGCATTTCCTTGATGGTATCATGAATTCACAGATGTACTGCTCTATATTGAAAGAGAAGATACTACCATCAGTCCGCGCCCTTGGTTGTCGTGCATTTGTCCAACATGACAATGATGCAAAACACATATGGAAGGCCACTGTTGCATTTCTGAAGAAGAACAGGGTGAAAGTGATTCAGCAGTTAAGTATGTCTCCTATGCGGAATTCTGAAGAGACAAGTTGAGCATCCCTCTCCATCCAGCATCCAGTCCCTAAAAAAGGCTGTTCTTGAAGAATGGAAAGAGATAGATGTTACAATATGTCGCCAACTTGTTCATTCCATGCATGTTGAATTTATATCGCCCGACGATTGGGACATTTAGTTCCAGGCACCGGGCAGGTATTTTTCTACCTTTAGCCCTGCTGTGGGCAAGCAGTAGGGCTCATCTGTCAGGTGGAAGCATTCGGGCGGCAACGCTGCCGCCCAAATGCTTCCACACAGTGCCAGCCTCTCCACCCCCGTGTGAAGCTTCCCCTGCCCACTGTCTCCCAGGCTCCGCTTGTCCAACTGCGGGCTTGGGACGGGCTCACCGCCGACGGCTAGAGGGGAGAGAGGAAAGCAGACACATCCACTCCCCTTCTTCGGGTCCCCATTCACAGATTCCCGGCAATTGAGACCGGGAAAGAATGTAATGCGGTGCGAAGTGCACTGCATTACATTCAGGGGAGCACAGGGGAGACATCCAGGGTCTTTTAGACCTTGGATGTCTCAATCAAGAGAACCTGTCACCAAAAAGATCATCAAATAGGGGACCTTATGTGATCAAAAAAAAAGAAAATTACATAAATAAAAAAGTTTATTTTAAAATGTATAAAATTAAAGTTACACCCAAGAACATAAAATCCCCCCTCCCCCCCAAAAAATTGAGCCTCCACATATACGCACATACAAACATAAAAGCACGCACTGGGGCGCCTACACATGAAAACGTTGATTGTGATACACGTTACATATCGCTGCGCAGAGAATGAGAGCAATAATTCTAGCACCAGACCTCCTCTGTAACACTAAACTGATGACCTATGAAGGGCTTTAAAAGCATCACCTATAGAAAATATGTTACTCAAGTTCGTAGCCATTTCACGAGTGCACACAAATTTAAGGTTTGACAAGTTGGATGTCTATATACTCGCTGCAACATCATCTTTTATATTTTACAAAAAAATAGGGTAATTTATTGCTTGTGCCCTAAAATTAACTAACTTGTCATTTTTACTGAAATTTTGTGCTAATATCATATGACATAAAAAATTGGAACTACCACTATTTTATACTCTAGGGTCTCTGATTTCAGAAAATATATAATGTTTGGGGGTTTTATGTAATCTTCAGGTCTAAAATGATTTTTTTTACTCTTGTGCAAAAAAACACAAAAAAAGGCTCCGACAGAGAAAGGGATAAAGGATAAGCCCGACACTCCCCTTTCCTGACAAGCACCCAATCAGTGCTCATTGCATTTCAAGGTCTTTCTGCTCCCTGCTAGTCCCAGGGTGTGGTGCTGGGAGGGGAGGAAGAGATAAAGAGCGTAATGTTAAAAATATTAAACGTTTAAATCACCATAAAACCCTTTTTTTTAAAACATTCCTAATATCACCCCCGATTTAAATACAGTTTTGGTTAAAAAAAAAATAAATAAATTATCAGGACAAGTAGATTGTCATAAGGGACAAGTAGATTGGGACACCGATTTAGTCCCTTGGACAAGTAGTGCTTTCAAAAATGTCCACACCCTTTCCATGTTTAGAAGAGTTGGTGCTGTCCTTACAAATCATGGAGGTCCTACAAAATAATAGATGTAGTTTTTGTTTTGTGATATTCATTTCTGCATCAACTAATTTAAGTAAAACTGAAGATTTTGTAATTAAGTTATATTATTAACCTTACTTTCATGTAATGAACTAAACAAGTGTTCTAAAAAATTAAAGTTTTGTCAAAAGTTTGCAAATTGTTCTTGTGTTCATTGAGATATTAATTAAAATTTTACTTTTCAAAAGCGGTGTACCCATTTACGCTGAGCACTGTATATAAAAGGTTCCTGTAAAAGGATTTGGTGATCAAATGTTACAATATGTCAGCTACATTTTTTTTTTAATGTGAACTTTTTTTTAAATGAGGATGTACTAATAGAGAACATGTTTTAATGTTAATTCATTAGTTGTAGCTGGTAGATAAAATGTCCCATTTTCCTTAAATTTTTGTATGGAAGCTAAGATGTAAGTACCGTATTTTTCGCTCCATAAGACGCACCTGACCATAAGACGCACCTATGTCTTAGAGGCAGAAAACAAGAAAAAAAAAATATTCTGAACCAATGGGCTGCAGACATAGTACAGGAGATGACCAGAGACTGCAGACATAGTACAGGAGATGACCAGAGACTACAGACACAATACAGGAGATGACCGGAGACTGCGGACACAGTACAGGAGATGACCGAAGACAGCAGACATACTACAGGAGATGACCAGAGACTGCGGACATAGTACAGGAGATGACCAGAGACTGCAGGCATAGTACAGGAGATGACCAGAGACTGCAGACATACTACAGGAGATGACCAGAGACTGCGGCCATACTACAGGAGATGACCAGAGACTGCGGCCATAGTACAGGAGATGACCAGAGACTGCGGCCATAGTACAGGAGATGACCAGAGACTGCAGACACAGTACAGGAGATGACCAGAGACTGCAGACACAGTACAGGAGATGACCAGAGACTGCGGACAGTACAGGGGATGACTAAGACTGCTGTCCTTTTGGGAGGGAGGGGAAGCGGGTACCTGAATTTGACAGGTACTCGCTCCCACTTCCGTGGAGTTGTCCTCCCTTTAGTGCGGGCACCCAGCTGACAGCAGGGTGCTCACTGCGCATGCGCGAGAAGCGCTGCTCTTTGTGATTGGTCCGGCGTCTTCTGGGACCTGTCAAGTGTCCCCGAAGACGCCATACCATTCACAAAGCTCAGCGCTTCTCGCGCATGCGCACTGGGCACCCGGGCTGTCACAGCCGAGAGCCCACACTAAAGAAGCCAGCGCGGGAAGACTGTGCAGCGCTGGACCGAGGAACAGGTAAGGTTCTGCAGCAGAGAACAGCTGAGCAGCCGGCCCGGTATTCAGACAGGGCGGCGGTGGAAATACCGGACAGGTCGCTCCATATTCGCTCCATAAAAGACGCACCGACATTTCCCCCTTTTTTGGGGGGGAAAAAAAGTGCGTCTTATGGAGCGAAAAATATGGTATGTTATTGGCCCAGATAAAAATAAAGGAAAATATCCAAAGAAAAAAAAAAAAACTAATACTGTCACCACATTTATGGATTGGTAAGCTGCAAGATATTGAATTTTCATTTTTAGCTACATTTTAATGTATTCCTACTTTGTCTGTACCCCCAAACTCTATTAAAATAACAAAGGAAATCATAAGAAGGAAAGGTGCAACACTACAAGTCATACACCATGAAGCCATGCCCACTTTATTGACCACAACCATTTTTTTACCCCTACCCCATGTGTGTCATGGCACTTTTAGTGTTAATAGGCAAAAAAAGGATGTTATAATCACCCTTCTTAAACATCTGAAGTTGCTTTGTATGAGGACAAAGGTTTTGTTCCCTAGGTATTATTTAAAGAGTGCAGCATGACATCATTATCATGTTGGTTCATGTTCTTTTAATTTTTTTATCTGAATTGGGGGCTTCGCAATGCTGAAAGGACTCCATTATCCAATGCAGCTGCTACATTTCTACTCTGTGCCTAATCATGTTTTTGCTGAAAAATAAAATGCAAAGCCTTTGATAATATACACAGAAAAGGCCAGAGGACCATATGTAAGCCCAAGTTCTTTTGCTAATGACCATCAGAAAGGCGATTCCCATCAAGCTTATCCCAAATTATCCTTCATATGCGGAAGGCCAGTGTTGAGGACAATGTTTTCTTCTTCTTCTTAAGCAATTTGTATAATTCAAGTGGTATAAATAACTCGAAAGGTCTGTCCACACCAATCCGCAAGCATTAAGCTTCATATACTGCACACATGTAGGAGTGCCCCCAGCCACCCTTAGGGCAGCAGGCTGAAACCTCACACCAGTCCCACAGCTACTTTTTGGGTTCCACTTCTCAGACCATTGGTCTGGACAGGAGTTACAGTTCTTGTCACTAAAGACGCCTCTAGGTTTTTGTGAGGTTGACACCCATATTTGGGATCATTGTAACACGGTGTCCAGATATCACCGGCAGTGTAGCTAAGGAACTTGTCAAGTACAGTTTACAAAACACAGAACTCTACAGGTGAAACTCGAAAAATTTGAATATCGTGCAAAAGTTCATTTATTTCAGTAATGCAACTTAAAAGGTGAAACTAATATATGAGATAGACTCATTACATGCAAAGCAAGATAGTTCAAGCCGTGATTTGTCATAATTGTGATGATTATGGCTTACAGCTCACGAAAACCCCAAATCCACAATCTCAGAAAATTAGAATATTACATGCAATCAATAAAACAAGGATTGTACATATCGGACCTCTGAAAAGTATAAGCATGCATATGTACTCAGTACTTGGTTTGGGCCCCTTTTGCAGCAATTACTGCCTCAATGCAGCGTGGCATGGAAGCCATCAGCCTGTGGCACTGCTGAGGTGTTATGGAAGACCAGGATGCTTCAATAGCGGCCTTCAGCTCTTCTGCATTGTTCTGTCTCATGTCTCTCATCTTTCTCTTGGCAATGCCCCATAGATTCTCTATGGGGTTCAGGTCAAGCGAGTTTGCTGGCCAATCAAGCACAGTAATCCCACGGTCATTGAATCAGGTTTTGGTGCTTTTGGCAGTGTGGGCAGGTGCCAAGTCCTGCTGGAAAATGAAGTCAGTATCCCCATAAAGCTCATCTGCAGAAGGAAGCGTGAAGTGCTCCAAAATCTCCTGGTAGACGGCTGCGTTGACCCTGGACTTAATGAAGCACAGTGGACCAACACCAGCAGATGACATGGCTCCCCAAATCAACACAGACTGTAGAAACTTCACACTGGACTTCAAGCATCTTGCAGTTTGTGCCTCTCCATTCTTCCTCCATACTCTGGGTCCTTAGTTTCCAAATGAGATGCAAAAGTTGCTCTCATCAG
Source organism: Staurois parvus (assembly GCF_062004578.1). NCBI lineage: Eukaryota > Metazoa > Chordata > Amphibia > Anura > Ranidae > Staurois > Staurois parvus. The sequence continues at coordinate 27,125,829 of NW_028317886.1, read as the reverse complement.
AAAAGAGGACTTTGTTTTTCTTTAGCCCAGGTAAGACGCTTCTGACGTTTGTTGTCCAGGAGTGGCTTGACAAGAGGAATACGACATTTGAAGCCCATGTCCAGGATTTGTCTGTGTGTGGTGGCTCTTGATGCACTGGCTCCAGCCTCAGTCCACTCCTTGTGAAAGTCCCCAACACTTTAGAATGGCCTTTTCCTGACAATCCTCTTCAGGGTGCGGTCATCCCTGCTGCTTGTGCACCTTTGTCTTCCACACTTTTCCCTTCCACATAACTTTCTATTAATGTGCTTTGATACAGCACTTTGGGGACATCCAACTTCATTTGCAATTACCTTTTGAGGCTTTCCCTCTTTATGGAGGGTGTCAATGATGGTATTCTGCACAACTGTCAGGTCAGCAGTCTTTTCCATGATTGCGATTCCTACTAAACCAGACTGAGAGACCATTTGAAGGCTCAGGAATCCTTTGCAGGTGTTATGGCTTAATTAGCCGATTAGGAGTGGGACACTTTGAGCCTAGAATATTGCACCTTTTCACAATATTCTAATTTTTTGAGATTGTGGATTTGGGGTTTTCATAAGCTGTAAGCCATAATCATCACAATTATGACAAATCACAGCTTGAACTATCTTGCTTTGCATGTCATGAGTCTCTCTCATATACTAGTTTCACCTTTTAAGTTGCATTGCTGAAATAAATTAACTTTAATGCCCCTAGATGTTAACCCCTTCCCAGCCAGTGTCATTAGTACTGTGTCAGTGTACAGTATTAGCATTGATCACGGTATTAAGAGTCACTATTGATGTCAGTGCCAGTTAGTGTACCTCCCAGTCAGCTTGACCACCACACTATCACAGCCCCACCAGAAGTTGCTGTTAAACACCATTACCAGTATAGCATATATACCATAGTTTGTAGACGCTATAACTTTCGCACAAACCAATTAACCAGTTCCCACCTGGCCTATAGTAAAATGATGGCTGGGTGGCACCGCTGCTATTCTAGGTGCACATCATACGATGTCCTCCCAGACTTGCGACTCGTGCGATCCCCCAGGGGTGCGCAGTGCATCACCGATCAGGGTAAAGAGCCAATGCCAGCGTTTTTTTTATCATGTGATTTCTGTGTCAAATCACAGCCACTGGCTTCTCCTTCTTCACAAACAGATCCCGTGTGAAAAGATGGAGAATCACACAGATCCTATGTGAGTAGGAGAATCTGGAACTGTGAATTACAGATCTAACCCTCTGAAACCTGCCACACAGCAGCCATCAGCAGTGTACCTGTTACACAGCAGCCATCTGTGCCGCTATCAGCAGTGTACCTGTCACACATCAGCCATCAGTGCCACCATTAGCAGTGCACCTGTCACACTGCAGCTATCAATGCCGTTATCATTAATGTACATGTCACACAGCTGCCATTGGGAATGTACTCGTCACACAGGTGCCATCAGCAGTGCACTTGTCACTCAGCGCAATCAGCAGTATACCTATCAAACAACCGCCATCAGCAGTATACCTGTTACACAGCCGTCCTCAGCAGTGTACCCGTCACACAGCTGTCCTCAGCAGTGTACCCGTCACACAGCTGTCCTTCAGCAGTGTGCCCGTCACACAGCTGCCATCAGCAGTATACCCATCGCACAGCCGCCATTAATAGTGTACCTGTCACACAGTTGCCATCAGCAGTGTACCTATCCCTACCTACTCTAGTGTAGAGGTATTTCAAATCCTCGATATGATGGATAAGAGAAGTGGGGACCTCTCACCATCCAATTCTGATTCGGAGTATGAACCTGTGGAAAGTAGTTGGTCAGTAACCAAATTGGAAGAGGAAAGAGACCCTCCAAATTGGATAAGGCACTCTAAAAACCAGTCAACCACCAGCAGCACCATACACCCCACTGATGAATTTGCAAGCACCAACAGTGCTAGACCCCTGCATTAAAGGCCCAGTACATCAGACCCCAAGAATTAGGACCCATACAAGTCTCCTAGAGGCACTTGCAAACCAATTATGGCTACTCTCTGACTCAGGATCAGCAAGTATCCCGCCTTTTACAGCACAGCCAGGTGTTCAGGCCAACACTGACAATTTTTCAACAATTGATTTTTTTAATTTATTTTTCACCGAGAGTTTATTCAGTTAACTGTGGACCAATAATTGTGGACCAGACCAATCTTTTTTATCCAGCAATATATCGCAAATAACCCCCAATTCATTTTATGCCCATCCTTTTGAATGAGACCTGTCACAGTGGAGGAATTCAAATTATTTTTGAACCTCACAATTAACATGGGACTTACAAAAAAAAAAAAAAAAGGGCGTGCTTATTGGTCCACCCACCCCATTACATGCCCATTTATTTAGCTGTTATATCAAGGTCACGCTATGAAATGATCATGCGCTTCTTCCATTTCAGCAATAATACACAGTGCCCTCCCTGTGATTAGCCTGGCTATGATACGCTTTACAAAATTTGCCCACTAAATAATTTTTATTCTTAGAGATTCACTGAATTGTATATCCCTGACAAACACACCTGTGGGAGTCCCTTGCCCATTTCACTGGCCAGCTAAAAATCAAGCAGTACATTCCCAGTAAAAGGGCCAGATAGGAGTGAAGCCACGGGGTATTTGTAAGTCTTTCGTGTGTATGAAGGCAAGGATTCCCAGCTCCAGCCCACTGGGAGCCCAACCTACATCGGCACAAGTGGAAAAATTGACTGGGGCCTGGCATTTCCACTATTCAAAAAAGGGTAGCACATCTACCTGGATAACTTCTACACAAGTTTGCCCCTTTTCCTCCACCTGTACCTCCAGAAGACCTTGGCCAATTGTGCAACTCGAACAAACAGAAAGGGCTTCCCACAAAGGCTGGTGACCACAAGGCTACAAAGGGGGGAATCAGTGAGTTTAACCACTTCAATACCGGGCACTTATACCCCTCCTGCCCAGGCCTTTAATCACCACTGAGTTTTTTATCTTTTGCTAAATAAAACAAAAAACACCTGAAAAACTAAAAAAAAAAAAAAAAAAAAAAAAAAAGGAAAAAAAAAAGGCACTTTTCTTCGTTTCTGTTAAAAAATTTTGCAAATAAATAAAATGTATTTAGAAATTTAGGTCAAAATGTATTCTGCTCAAACATGGCGGCGCCGGAGAGCATGCGATAGGAGCTCTCCGACGGGACTCCTCCGTCCAGACCCTCCCCAGCTACCCCGCACGGACAGAGGCATGAGCGGCCGAAGATTTACCTGGAGAGCGGGGTAATTGACGGCAGAGTGGACCCCTGGTGCGGAGGCAGAGAGGAGCTGTGGTTGCGGGCTAGGTCTACCCGGCAGCCCGGTCAGCGGCAAGTGAGAGAGCCGGGAAGCCGGGTTGCCGAGGTGACAGGAGGACGGTGGGACCATGTGACCAGCCGCAAAGGAGTGTTGGGAAAGGAGAAAGCCGGCTGGCGTCTCACAAGAGGCAGGGAGAGACAAGGCGGCTTCTCCGAGTACCCCCCTTGCTGAGCCTGCACCGAAGGGGAGAAAGGGAAAAACAACTGCTGCTCCAGGTACCAAAAATACCCCAAGAGGAGAAGAAATAAGAGTGGGAAAAGTAAAAGGAAAGGACCCTGTGGAATCCCCAAGCAACCTAACTGGAACTACAGACAGCAAGCTGGAGCCAGCCCGAGGAGAAGGAGGGGTGAGCTGGGTGAGTGGAAGCTGCTGAAAACTGAAAAATTGTCTCCCTCGTATTTACTTGTTGCATGTGACACAACATAATAGAAAACAAAAGAGAAGAGAAAGGAGGGGATTCCCAGGGGATCTGGAAAGAGAGACTAACTTAGTACTTAAAGCAGGAAAACTAGAGGACAAACTAACAGGCAAAAAGGGGACCATATTATAGAAGTATACTATTTAATAGCATATGGAATAAAAGAATTCTATAGAAGACATGAAGAATAAGAGCATTAAAGGAAGTGGTCTTAAAGGATCCCAATCAGGAACAATTAAAAAATATACATTGCAGGGAAATATAACCCCAGAAAGATCACAAAGTATAAATGGGAAAAGAGAAGGGGATACCAGTCTGGAAAAAAGCCCTAGATTATCATTGGGCTTGGATGTCACTAACCAGCAGATATCAGAAATAGTGGATGGGAGAGAAATGGAAAGTGACCTACAAGCACCAAATAAAAAAGAGATGGCAGAAATGTTTGAGGCCTTAGAAAAGATAATAAAGAATGAAATGGCAACTATACGGAAGGATCTGGGACAGGTGCTGACAAGAGTGGAGGAAATGGAAGGAAAAGTAAAACATCAGGCCCAGAATATATCTCAATTGGAGGAAAAAGTAAAAAATATGGAGAAAACGCAAATAAAGCTGCGGTATAAATTGGAGGTACAAGAAAATAGGGACAGGAAGAACAACCTAAGGCTGAGAGGAATCCCAGAGACCATAGAAGGGGAAATATTACAAAAAGAAATATGTAAAATTTTAAATTCCATATTGAATAGAGCTACGTCAGAAGTGATTAAAACAGATGGTGTTTGGAGAAAAGGAAAGTTTCAAAATGACGGGAAGGAAAATCCAAGAGATGTTATAGTCCAATTACATAGGTATGGAGACAGAGAAGAGATCTGGAGGAAGATTAAAGGGAAAAAAACGATTAAATATGGAGAAATGGTTATTCAGATCTTTGCAGACCTTGGACCAGAAACTTTGTGGAGAAAAAGAACTTTGAAACCACTGACAGAGCAGATGAGAAAAAAGAAGGTCCTCTATAGATGGGGAACCCCGATTTGTCTGATTGGGTGGAAAAATGGGATAACAGCCTACCTGAGATTCCCAGAAGATATGAGAGTTTTTTGTGAAAAACTTGAGTTGCAGAGGATGGAGATCCTTGGATGGGAAGAAGAAAATAAAGGAGGAGAAGCAAGACAAAAGGAATGGCAGACTGTTAGAGGGAGAAAGCAGAATTAATTATTGTCCAAATAGAGATTTTCCTGAGATTTTCCCTAGGGGTGAAACCGCGGATTGTTAAAAGCAAAGGAAGAAATGAGATTACGGACGGGAACAGCTGGGGAGGAGGGGGAAGGAGGAGGAGCTGTCCATGGACAGAGTTCAAACCCCAAAAATAATCAACAGTGGTTCTTAGAAACACAAATGATTAGTAGGTGTATTAGTTGCCTAGTGGGGGGGAGGGAGGGGTGGAGGGAAAGGGGGGAGGGAGGGGACGAGAGTTGGGCGGGAGGGAGGGAGGGGAGGAGGTATTGGGTCAATACTCTGCATGACAGAAGAGATAAAGAGGAAGAGGCAATTTGGAAGAGAGATGGAGTTAATTGGGAATGATGGAAGAAATACAGTTTATAACCTATAATGTGAACGGGTTGAGCTGTCCAGGGAAGAGATTTAGGTTGTTTAACGAGTTACATCATAGGGCTACATCAGTGGTATTTTTACAGGAGACGCATTTTGAGATAGAGGTAAACGTGAAATTGAAATCTAAACACTACCCAACATGGTACTATGCAGACTCTCCAATTAAAAGAGCGAAAGGGGTTGCAATAGGTTTTGCAAAGAATATGAGATTTGAGCTGGAGGATAGAAGAACCGACCCTGAGGGGAGGTTTTTATTTTTAAAAGGTAGACTCCAGGGGATTGAGTGTACTTTAGCCAATATATACTGCCCTAATAAAAACCCGGAGATGTATATGAAGGGTCTGCTGAAAAAATTAATGGAATTTAAAACAGGGCGCCTGATAGTAGCTGGAGACCTAAATTTCTGTATGGACCCACAAAAGGATAATACCTCTTCTGTGCAAAGAGAGGGGAGTAGGTCTCTGAGAGCTCTGAAAAAAGTGATGCATGAATATCAACTAGTGGATACTTGGAGAATAAAGCATATGAAAGACAGAGACTATACCTTCTTCTCTAATGCACATGAGATATACTCGAGATTAGATTACATCTTAATAGACCATCAACTTATAGATCATCTGGTTAAAATTGACATAGAGACAAGGACGTTCTCGGACCATGCCCCGGTTGTAATGAAAATGGGATGGGGAAGAAGGTGGACGGGAGGAATGGGGTGGAGGTTAAATGAGGGTCTTCTTCTGGATAAGGATGTAGTTCAGAAAATCGAGAAAGAGATTAAGGTATACTTTAAGGAGAACGAAACAGAGGATGTATCGATAGCTACAGTCTGGGAAAGCCATAAGGTATTCATAAGAGGAATCTTGATTGCGGCAGGAGCAAGGAAGAAAAAGGAAAGAAGAGAGAGGGTCAGTGGGCTCTTAAAAGAAATATTAGACTTGGAGCAGATCCATAAGAAGAAAATAACAAAAGACACGAGACAGAGGTTATCGGACAAAAAAGATGAGCTAGAGAGGTTGATGGATGAGGAGAAGAGAAGAGTATACAACAGGGTTTTGAACGAAAGATATAGATGGGGAGACAGACCAGGAAGATACTTAATGAAAGCTTTGAATAAAAAGAAAACTAGGAATTATATAGAAAAGATAAAAAGTTTAAAGGGGGAGTTGGTCCACTCAAATAAAGAGATTATTAAAGAGTTTACGGAGTATTACAAAAAGTTATATAATATTAGCCCCCAAGGCCCCCTAAAAGAAGCCCAAGAGGGAATTAACGAAAAAAAGACGACATACTTAAAAAATGCGGGATTACCAAAACTAAGTGAAGCACAGTTGAACTCCCTGGATGCAGAAATCTCCCAGGAAGAAATTAAAATAGCATTAAGAAGCACAGGGGGAGGAAAAAGCCCAGGCCCGGATGGATACACAGTTAAGTATTATAAGAAATTTAGTGAAGTACTTCTACCCAAGTTGGAGGAATATATGAATGCTCTGGGAGGGGGGATGGAAGTGAGGAGAGAGTCCCTACAGGCCCATGTAGTGCTTATTCACAAGGAGGGAAAAGATCCATCTCAGTGCTCCAGTTATAGGCCTATCTCATTATTGAACGTAGACACTAAACTGTATGCAAAGGTGTTGGCAAACAGGTTGAGGAATCTGATGCCTGAATGGATCCATGGAGATCAGGTGGGCTTTGTACCGGGGAGAGAAGGCAGAGATAACGGCTTGAGAACCCTGATGCTTATTCAGAAAAGTAGAAAAGGGAAAGCCCCGGTGGTGCTCTTGTCAATTGATGCTGAAAAGGCATTTGATAGAGTGGACTGGGGCTTTATGATGGACAACTTAAAAGTGTTGGGGATAGGTGATAGAATGCGAGAGTGGATAGGTAAATTATATAGGGAGCCTACTGCAATTATCACGGTAAATGGGGAGAGATCAGAACCCATCGGAATGTCTAATGGTACAAGACAGGGCTGCCCACTGTCCCCTCTGCTATATGTATTGTCACTCGAACCTCTGTTGTCAATAATAAGAAATAGTGGATCGGTAAAGGGAATTCAGATAGAATCCACAGAACATAGAGTAGCGGCCTTTGCGGACGACTTATTGTTCTATGTGGGGAATCCCCGAATAACTCTCCCAAATATAATGAAGATTCTGAAAGAGTATGGTGAACTATCAAATTTAAAAATTAATCCAGCGAAAACAGAGATCCTGAATATTAATATATCAAAGAATGAAAAAGAAAAACTACAAAAAGAATTCCCTTTTATATGGAGAGAAAAAGAGATAAAATACCTAGGAATAAAACTCACTGCCTCACCTAAGCATTTGTATAGATTAAACTATATCTCTTTGATAAACGAAATCAGGGAAGATTTAAAAAGACTAGAAGGAGGAAACCCATCCTGGATAGGACGTATAAACCTAGTCAAAATGGTAGTTATGCCTAAAATACTGTATAGATTTCAAATGGTACCAATTAAAATCCCAGAAGCCTTCTTTAAGATAATGAAAAAAATGTTAACAAGATACATATGGAAGAATAAAAAACCCAGAATAGCATATGAAACATTGAGTAGGACTAAAGAGAAAGGGGGATTGGGCCTACCAGATGTCAAGAGATACTATAAAGCAGTGGTTTTAGCAAGAATATACGATTGGACATTTAACCACAAGGGGAAAAGCTGGGTAACAATTGAAAATGATCTTAGTGGCATTAGATTGAGTCAGATGATATGGGTCCCACCACAGTTTAGGGGAATTAAAGAAAGCACAAGTATTTACACTTTAAATGTCTTTAGGGTATGGGACAATTTACACAAAAACATGAAATGGGAATTTAATTCTACACTAATGCCTCTTATAAATACTGAGTACTTTCCCCCTGGAAAGAATAAGATATCAGGGAGATGGTTTAGAAAGGAGGATACCCAATTGAGAGATGTCCTGGTGGAGGGAGAATTGAGATCACTTAAAGAGTTAATAGAGAAGAAGGGAGATATTTTTATTAGAATAGATGAGTGGAAATATCAGCAACTGAAAAGTTTTATTGGAAATCTACCGAAACCCCTGAGACTAAAACAGGAGTGGAATATGTTTGAAAGGTTGTTAGAGACACGAAGGGATGGGAAGCACGGTATCTCAAAAGTGTATAGAATACTCACAGAATTAGACACAAACACAAAGTTAATTTTTATGACAAAATGGGAAAGGGATATGGGAGTTGGGTTTGATGAAGATAGACAGAGAAAGATGTTTAGACTGATACACGATAATGTTAGTATAAGAGAGGTTGAGGTTAATTATAAGTGTGAGACACGATGGCACATTACACCGAGTGTAGAGCACAAGATGAATGGGGAAAACTCAAATATGTGTTGGAGAGAATGTGGAGAGATAGGCACGGTGTTTCACATATGGTGGGAATGTCCGAAAATCCAGGCTTTTTGGAAGATAATAGTTAAATTAATTGAAGAAATAACTGAAATTGACATAGGATTAGACCCAACGACGTGCCTCCTACACAATGTGGAGACATCTTTAAATAAATATAAAGATTCCGGGATTTGGTACTTCTTGAATGCGGCGAAAGGGTTGATACCCAAGTTTTGGGGGAAAGTTGAGGTACCGAAGGAGGTAGACTGGATTAATAGAGTAAACCAGATAGGTAGAATGGAAAGATCATACCATATGCAAGAAGATAGGATGGGAGTTTATTCCAGGAGATGGGAAAAGTGGGAAAGAGCAGGACTGAAAGAGAAATATAGGAAGATATGAACTAGGATGTTAGCAAAAAATAAATAAAAAATTAATAGGCCTCAAGAGATTAGAGAGGGTTAGAATCTGCAGAGGGGGAGCAGGGGGGAAGAGGGGCGGGAGGGGGGGATAGTGGGAAGGGAAGGAAAAGAGTCTTCAGTAACGGAAAGGTAGAAATGTTATATAATTGTATACCTGTATGAGAATTATTTCCCTTTTTGGGTTTTTGTATTAATATGAAAAATTTAATAAATATTTAAATTAAAAAAAAAAAAAAATGTATTCTGCTACATTTCTTTGGTGAAAATAATCACATTTTTCAATTTTTTTTCTTACATTATGTTTTCTTTTTTTTACTATTTTTTTATTCAACACACTGTGACCAAAGCAATACAATGTTACCATAGTAACATTGAACTACTCTGGACAAGTGATCAGGATTTATTTTTTTTTTTTTACGCATTATGATTGCTAATACCAATGTATTTCATTGATATTTGCAATCATTGTTACTGAATGAAACTGATTCATTCAGTCTTTTATTGTGATTAGCTGTGATTGGGCAAAGCTGATCACATGATACAGATGGGCTGTGAATGGCAGATAAATGACAAAAACATTAGTATAACACGGACAGTAACTCAAACAAAAAGGCAGCTATCTCCTGCCACACCAAAAACAAACAGAAAAAGAAAAGGAGTACAAAAGGAAAAAGATAACAAGACCAAGAGCAGGGGTCTGAGAACGCCGATACCGTGCAACATAACAACCCCAGACTAGCCGGGGGGAGCGTGGGAAAGGCATATTGCAAACCACGGCTCCCATATTTTCAAGAATTTCCGTTGGGAGTCGTTACAGATACTCAATATCTGTTCATTGAGCATCATAGTGGTCATACGGTCCCGCACCCCTGAAGAGGGACAAACGGGCTCTTCCAGGCCTGAGCAATTGTTCTAGTAGCAGACAAAAACAAATAGGAAGCCAACTTCTGCTGGTGAGCCAAGATATGGGACAATGAAGCAAAATATACCAAGCATCCCAGCGTATGGAGAGATGGAACAAGGTGAAAAGGAGGCCAAACACACAAGACCAAAAACGAAACAGTCTCGGGCATGACCACCAGATAGGCAATACATCACGATAGCCACAACCCTGAAAGCATCGATCACTGCAGGCAAGGTTCGCCTGGGCCAAACGAGCTGAAACCCAATACCAATGAAACAATACCTTGTATGCTGCCTCCAGCGTGGTCGTACTAAATTAACATTTAGCTATAAGTGACCAGGCACTATTCTAGTCCTCCAGATCCACGACTGCCCCCAGGTCGTGCTCCCACTGAGCGACATATGAGAAAGAAGTATACGTCGAGCGTCTGTTCAAAGCTGCATAAAGAAGGGAAATAAGGCCCGGGGCGCCCGGATGCTGTTGGCAAAGCAGTTCAAAGGCAGATTTCTGGTACGGGAAATCGGAAGTGCCCCGCAGTGAGGTCAGCCAATGCTGCAATTGAAGGTAATGAAAAAAAATTCCGCCAGTGGGACATCCTGTGACTCCCAAAAAGAATTCCAAGTGGGGAAGGACCGAGAAGTCAAAAAGTGTCACACCTGCGAAAAACCATTGGCCACCCACCAAGAAAACGCCCTTGGTTGATCTAAACCCGGTGGGAAGAGAGGGTTGTTAATAATTGGGAGCAAAGGTAGGAAAGGTAACATCAGGCCACTGGAGTAACATACCAAGTCCCACACTTGTAAGCCATTGAGTTAAATCGGACTCAGTGCCATAGGGCATGGGGAAGCAATAGAAGCGTCGATGTTGCAATAGGGGCACAATTAGGTAGTTCCAGCAGGACCCAGAGAGGAATGTCTGAGGAAGCGTGCAACATAGACAGCGGGGCAATCTGGCTTACCTGATAATAGTTACATTAGGCACCCCAAGACCACCCTGGAGTCTATGAACAAAGAGCGTATTTCTGGAGTTTCTGGGACGCTTATCGGTCCAGATAAAACGCATATTTGCCTGAATCAACCGAAGGAAACCCGCACTGGGAGGGTGCGAAAATAGTATAACAATTTCGGCAAAATGGTCATTTTCACTGAATTAACCCGTCCTATCCAAGACAGGTGCTGAAATTGCCAAGAATGCATAAGAGAAGACACAGAGCGAAGCAATGGATAATAATTTGCAGCAAACAACGAGCCATAGGTAGATGTCAAGCGAATGCCTAGGTATTCAAGAGAAGAGGAAGCCCATTTGTAAGGGAAGTGGGACTGTAGGCGCCAAATCTGAGGCCAAAGTAATATTGAGAGTGACAGTCTTATCCAAATTAATACGGAGACCCGAAATCAAGGAGAAGCGCACAAGAACCTGTTGCAAATTTGGAAGCATTGTCAGGGGATTAGTGAGAGTCAAGAGGGCATTGTCCGCAAAAAGGTTCAACTTGAACTCCTGTCCTGCGTATGGAACACACAATACATTACAATCGGTCCGGAGCGCTAAAGCCAGCGGCTCAAGCGCCAGGACAAAGAGCTCCGGGGACAGCCATGTCTCGTCCCTCGCCAAATAGGAAAGGGAACTGAGAAATACCCAGCATATTTAACGGAAGCCAAAAGGAGAAGAATACAAGGCTTGAAACCAAGAAAGAATAGAATCCCCAAAACCCAGACGAGACAGCACAAACCACAGATATTCCCAGGATAGAGAATCAAAGGCTTTATATATGTCTAAGGACAGTAAGAATCTTGGGATTTTCCGCTGTTGTGGAAAATGTAGAAGATGGACCATCTTACGAACGTTATCACCTGCCTGCCTCCCAGGGACGAAACCTACTTGGTCCATGTGGACCAGACTATGTAAATATATATTGATACGAAGACTAAAGGATCTTGCCCGTTATCTTCAGGTCTTCATTGAGAAGAGAAATGGGCCGGAAGCCTTGCGGTTCCTGCACATCATCATTCGTTTTAGGAATCATGGAGATATGAGCTCTAAGTGTGTCCAGAGAGGCCAAAGAGCCCTGTCCTAACTCATTGAAATAGTCAGCCAAAAAGGGCACCAACAGGGTTGCAAATTTCCTATAATAGAGACTAAAGGATCTTGCCCGTTATCTTCAGGTCTTCATTGAGAAGAGAAATGGGCCGGAAGCCTTGCGGTTCCCTGCACATCATCGGTCGTTTTAGGAATCATGGAGATATGAGCTCTAAGTGTGTCCGGAGAGGCCAAAGAGCCCTGTCCTAACTCATTGAAATAGTCAGCCAAAAAGGGCACCAACAGGGTTGCAAATTTCCTATAATAGAGACCGGAGAAGCCGTGGGGACCTGGGGCCACTGTGGACCGTAGAGATTTGATAGCTTAGAGCACTTCTGATACGATGACATCGGCGTTGAGGGCCATCTGAGCTGCCTCGGATAATCTAGGAAGTCGGAGATCTTGGAAGAATGCCTCTGCCTGAGCCACAGGGAAGGGATCTGCAAAACGGGAAACAATCTGCTGGAAATTAGAAGTACAGCCACCCGCGGGAAGTCGCAATCAGATCGGTTTATGGGGTTTCCTCACAGAATTGAGTTTCCTGGCCAGCACTGGCCCCAGCTTATTAGCACAGGAATAAAATTTGTGTTTGGTCCAACGTAGGGCCGGTTCCGCCACCGAAGAAGCAAGTAGGTCAAACTCTGCAGCCAGAGCGTCCCGTGCGTGTTTATGGGCCACGAATGGAAATTACTTCCAACGAGCATCCGCAGAGGCCAGTAGAGAATGAAGTTCCAAAACTCGGTGCTCCCGCACCGCCACCAGCTGTATAACATGACCCCACACCGTGGCTTTATACGCCTCCCACAGGGGCACTGCCGAAGAGACAGATCCCGAGTTTTCCATAAAGTACAGTCAGGTCCATAAGTATTGGGACATTGACACAATTCTAACATTTTTGGCTCTATACACCACCACAATGGAATTGAAATGAAGCGAACAAGATGTGCTTTAACTGCAGACTGTCAGCTTTAATTTGAGGGTATTTACATCCAAATCAGGTGAACGGTGTAGGAATTACAACAGTTTGCATGTGAGCCTCCCACTTGTGAAGGGACCAAAAGTAATGGGACAATTGGCTTCTCAGCTATTCCATGGCCAGGTGTGTATTATTCCCTCATTATCCCAATTACAATGAGCAGATAAGAGGTCCAGAGTTCATTTCAAGTGTGCTATTTGCATTTGGAATCTGTTGCAGTCAACTCTCAAGATGAGATCCAAAGAGCTGTCGCTATCAGTGAAGCAAGCCATCATTAGGCTGAAAAAACAAAACAAACCCATCAGAGAGATAGCAAAAACATTAGGCATGGCCAAAACAACTGTTTGGAACATTCTTAAAAAGAAGGAATGCACTGGTGAGCTCAGAAACACCAAAAGACCCGGAAGACCATGGAAAACAACTGTGGTGGGTGAGCGAAGAATTCTTTCCCTGGTGAAGAAAACACCCTTCACAACAGCTGGCCAGATCAAGAACACTCTCCAGGAGGTAGGTGTATGTGTGTCAAAGTCAACAATCAAGAGAAGACTTCACCAGAGTGAATACAGAGGGTTCACCACAAGATGTAAACCATTGGTGAGCCTCAAAAACAGGAAGGCCAGATTAGAGTTTGCCAAACGACATCTAAAAAAGCCTTCACAGTTCTGGAACAACATCCTATGGACAGATGAGACCAAGATCAACTTGTACCAGAGTGATGGGAAGAGAAGAGTATGGAGAAGGAAAGGAACTGCTCATGATCCTAAGCATACCACCTCATCAGTGAAGCATGGTGGTGGTAGTGTCATGGTGTGGGCATGTATGGCTGCCAATGGAACTGGTTCTCTTGTATTTATTGATGATGTGACTGCTGACAAAAGCAGCAGGATGAATTCTGAAGTGTTTCGGGCAATATTATCTGCTCATATTCAGCCAAATGCTTCAGAACTCATTGGACGCCGCTTCACAGTGATGATGGACAATGACCCAAAGCATACTGCAAAAGCAACCAAAGAGTTTTTTAAGGGAAAGAAGTGGAATGTTATGCAATGGCCAAGTCAATCACCTAACTTGAATCCGACTGAGCATGCATTTCACTTGCTGAAGACAAAACTGAAGGGAAAATGCCCCAAGAACAAGCACGAACTGAAGACAGTTGCAGTAGAGGCCTGGCAGAGCATCACCAGGGATAGAACTCAGTGTCTGGTGATGTCTATGCATTCCAGACTTCAGGCTGTACTTGATTGCAAAGGATTTGCAACCTAGTATTAAAAAGTGAAAGTTTGATTTATGATTATTATTCTGTCCCATTACTTTTGGTCTCTTAACAAGTGGGAGGCACATATGCAAACTGTTGTAATTCCTACACCATTCACCTGATTTGGATGTAAATACCCTCAAATTAAAGCTAACAGTCTGCAGTTAAAGCACATCTTGTTTGTTTCATTTCAAATCCATTGTGGTGGTGTATAGAGCCGAAAATGTTAGAATTGTGTCCATGTCCCAATATTTATGGACCTGACTGTATGTGCGTAAGAAAGATTCTTTTTGTTGGCAGGTAACCTGAATGGTCAATCGAGAATCATTAATGCGCCAGTGAACGGAGTGCCATACCGACCCAGAGAGGGCAAGGAGGAGTACCAGGGGATCGTGGTCCGACCAGAGTAAGGAGGGACTAGATATCCGCCTGACCATGCATGACTACTGTATATGGTCAATTCTACAAAAACTGTCATAATGATTGGAATAGATGGTAAAGTCGCGTTCAGTTGGGTGAAGTTCCCTCCAGATGTCCGCCAGCCCCACTGTCTGCAAAAGAGAGCGCATACGTTCCTCTAGCACGAAGTTGTGAGAAGGCGGGCATAGCACCCCGGGCATAGCACCTATCCAATGTGGAATCCAAGGTAACATTTGAATCTCCCAAAAAAAGAACACCCGTGCAGTGTTGGGAAACGATGGTGCAAAGATGAGAAAAGAATTTATGCTGAAAGCAATTGGGTGCGTAGTAAAAGACAAAAAGTAACCTCCTAGTCCCAGAGGGTGCCCTGCAGGAGCAAATACCTGCCAGTGGGGTCCGCTATATTCCAAGCACAGACAAAGGGGAGATTGCGTTTGAAAGCTATCAGTACACCCTGACATTTCTCAGGAGCCGAGACCGTGTAAAAAGTGAGATAAGGCGGCGAAAGATACCGTGGGGTGGAGGACTGAGAAAACCTGGTCTCCTGTAAACATACCACGACAATTTGTTGCAATTTGAGGTGATGAAAAACTTTAGCCCGCTTCTGAAGCGAATTGAAGCCTTGAACATTTTGTGAATGTACTTTCAAAAGGGGTGAGGCCATGGCGGCATCAGCATAGCACACTCAAAAGAAAAAGCATAAGTAAGCCAACAATTTCCACTCCCAATGGTGATCGGACCATGGTGTCCCGAAATCCTGCATGAAACAAGAACAGAAGAACCATAGAAGAAAAGAAAACAAGAAAAGAAAACACAAGATGTACAACAGCACAATCGTATCACGCCAATGGTGACGTGCATCCTACATTTGAAGGATACCAGTTGGGGGTGGCTCTACCACCAGACACACGGCTGCAAATGAAAACATGAAAAAGATAAGCCCTCAGGGGGCAAAAAGGCAATAAACAGTATAGAACCGGGTACCAAAGTAATAAAAATATGAGTCCCAGAAGTGAGAACATCCGCGGTGATCTCCCCATGGAAACCCTGCTCAATTTGGGGACAACCCCCTCCAGGAGGAGGACAACTACAGGCCGCCATGGTACCCCACAACACAATCCAAGTGGTCCCCCATCAACCTCCTAGTAGGACCGACACCCAACCCTGGCCTACCTCCCACCCCGGCGCCCAAGGGAACCATCAGCCCATTCCACCAATGGGAACCCGAACGTCACCCGGACCCGTGGTAGGCCGCAACAGCAGAAAGTCATAATCCTCAAGTCCAGGAGGAGACCCTCTCCCACTTAGGATGGAACCCAAGGGAACAGGCCGGATCAGGCCCAACCTGGAACACTAACAAACTGGGAATGCCCTAAGGGCCAAACTCGCAGTCCCTTCAGGAGAGTCCAACGGTGAAACACAACGTGGGAGGTCCAAGATACATCTTCAGCCTAGAGAAGAGCAGGACGGACTTGATCGTAGAGGGGTCGGAGGGAGGGCCCTCTTCCTGTTGGACAGCCATTCCCAGAGGAAGAGGCCTCACCAGGGACCGGGAAAAATGAGCTGGGCTCTGAGTAGCGCCTCCTAGTGAAAGAAGGTGTAAAGATTCCAGGACAGAGTGGGCCTCCTCCAGCATGGCAAAAAAGTGGCTGCGGCCCTAGTAGTTGAAGGTAAGGCGGAACGGAAAGCCCCAGGCGTATTTAATTCTGCGGTTCACCAGGACCGAAGTGAAAGGCTTCAACTGACGGCGCTTCTGAAGAGTGGTCTGGGAGAGGTCAGCGAAGACCTGGTAGCGATGCCTCTGGAATCTGAGGTCTGGGTTGTTTCTGGCCGCCAAGAGGATAGTTTCCTTAATGCGATAGTAAGTGAACTTGATGAGAATGTCCCTTGGGGGGCCCATCCGGTCGCCTGGGGCCCAATGCACTGTGTATGCGGTCAAATTCAAGCCGATCAATGGGAATGGCGGGCGTCAGCTCCTGAAACAGAGCGGTAGCGGTTGAGATGAGATCTGTGACAGTTTCTAAGATATCCCTTAATCGCAAATTGCCACGGCGGGAATGGTTTTCAAATACCTCAAGCTGGAGCAGCGCGTCTGCCAAATCTTTCTAGAGCTCACACAGATCCTGTTCGTGACTATCAATGACCGTGGCCACAGCATCCATTTTATCTTTAAGATCGTTCGTTCGATTGCCCAAGTCCCGAATTTCTCGTGAAAGACGGTCGGCCAGCTTGGAAGTAGCGGAGGATTATTCTGACTGCAGCATGGACTTGAAGCGGTGCAGGAACTCAGCATCCCTCAGAGCTGGAGTGGGGGACTGCAGGGATGCCTCTGATGCCTGGTCGTCTTCACCGCTGGGATCCGGCACACCCGTGGGTAGTGGCAGCGGGGGACCCCAAATCGAGGACGGGGCTTCAGCTGTGGCCTCCGGCGGGAGACCCGAACTCGAGGCTGGGACTTCGGATGCGGCCTCCAGCGGCGGATCAAGGCCACAGCTTAAAACATGGCCTCCGGTGGGTAGGCCGCACATTCCGGCGAATCCCTCCGGGCGCTGGAGGCATGGAAGGCCGCTGATTTCTTGCGCAGCGGGGGGAAAGGGGGCTAGGAGGGGCTGGAGGGAAGACAAGTAACCCCTGCTGATGGCTGAAAAATCGGCCGATGTGTCTGGCGGCTGAGGAGCAGGCCTACAGTGCGACCATCCAAATTGCTGCTCACAAGTGCCCTCGGTTTTCAGCGTTTTTGTATTAGCATTTAGCGGGTTTTGCCACGTTTTTTCAAGTTTGCGTTTTTTAGGTTGACTCCCCAAAAATTGGGGGGGTTAAAAAATGTTTTCCAAAAACGTTGGTTTGCCACGATTTACCGCGTTTTTCAGCGTTAGAGCATTTTTACAGCTAAAAAACTCCTCTAGAAACCTGCTACTTCTGGGTTTTTTTTCCAGCCAAAAAACACTCCTGCCAAAAAACGTTGATTACAGTTAATGTGTGCATAGACACATGGGATGACATGCTGGGGCGTTTACTGGCTGTAGAAAAAAAATGTCAAAAGCCAAAAACAACAGCTGTTAAAACGTCTAGTGTGCATGAGGATTTAGGCTGATTATAATAATTTGATTTTAGACTCTGAGTCTAGGAGGGGGTTGAAGCAGTCAATGCTGATTTGGGCTGTCTATACCTCAACAAAACATATCTTTATAGTTACATAGTTAAATCTGTATCCGGGTCCTCCCAGTTCTCAAAGTCTGTGCATTTTGGGGAGACATGGTCTTGAATCTGAAGTAAAACTACTCCAGAGGTCTCCCAGCTCCCAAAGAATTAAGCCCCCTGTAAAACCACAGCCCACAGTCAGTAGGCAAGAGGCCAGCCCGCAGTCCCCTCCAAAAGCCACAGTCACTACTGTGCCTTATCTACCAGCAATGCTCTCCACCAGAAAATATTTGCTCTGATGTTGTAAGCAGACCTCATGAGTGACATTCCCCAGAGAACATTCCACCCATGGAAACAGGCCATAGACGCCAAAATAAATGTCAGGTATGCAGTAGAGGTGGAGTTAGGTGAGATGACAATTTCTTTGTCTCCAGTGTTCCTCCCAACGGCCCTATGCATTTGAGTCTGATGTTACCACCCATCACTAAGCTATTACTATCGGTATAGTGCCCATATTTCTAACAGCCTGCCACTTTCCCATTTCTAACATCTGCACTGATCCTTTGCCTGGTGCCACAACTGGCCATGCTTCTGCCTTCCACCTTAAAGTGATATCAAAGGCTGATTTTTTTTTTCAACATGTTATACTTATCTGCTCTGTCCCTCCTACTGAGTGCCCCCATAGCAAGCAGCTTGCTATGGGGCACCCAAGCAGGCTTGCTCCCGAGCCGCTGTTCTATCCATTCAGACACAGAACTTAACCCCACCCCCACTGTATCCTCATTCACTTACTGGCTGTGATTGACAGTAGCAGGAGACAATGGTTCCCGCTGCTGTATTAGCCAATGAGGAGGGCGAGACCCTGGAGAGCGGCTGCAAGTAGTGATTGGTACCGTTCCTTGAGGCATTGGTAAATGTACCAGAAGTGAGCAGAGTCTGCTTAAAAGGGTATATTTCAGTGTGCAGAGGGCCCTTCAGGATTTCTAGGGAGTGAGCAGGGCACACACTCTAGTCACAGGTTTAATTTTGGTAAGCAAAAGCACATGAAGGCCCAGCCGCCGAGAGGCCGCATATTTGTGTACTGTCGGCCTCAACAGGTTAAAGCCATAGATCAGTCAGAAGCAGGGGCAGACTCACAACTCATGGGGCCCGTGTCCTTGCCCAAACTCAAAAAAGCCTATGAAAAAGGTACCAGGGGCATCTCACGGGGCCCCCTACTGACCCCGGGCCTTCGGGCAGTGCCCAAATTTCCAAATGGTCAGTCCGCCCCTGGTCAGAAGTTCACTTGTCGTGGGTGAATGACTGGAAATATGGAATGAGCTAGTGCAGCATTTTAGTCACGATCCCAAGGAAGAGATATAAACATTCCCTTGTTCCAAGCATATCACATCACAGCTCCCACAACAGCTTCTCTCGGTTGTCCACAATCACGATGACGCAGGTGGCCTCACACCGCAACGTGGGCGGGACCTCTCCCCTTTGTTTTTCGTTCGACCCTTTGGCAAGGATCCAATTGGCTGCCATAGACAAAGTGATGAAGCCGTGTCAGCCATCTTTTTTCCGTGCGCTCCATGACTGCGGTTGCCGCACAACTCGAAACTTGAAAACCACTGAGTAAATCCACAACCGCTTCTGTAAACGGCACATTCAACGACAACGCTCGAAAAGGGTAATAAGTTTAAATAGCTCAAAAACGGTTTTGTTTTGCCCACAGTAAACATGTCCGCTCAGCGGATCACGTGATGCGGCTCTCGCCGGCTGCAGGAGAGGGATGTTTATGGCAACAGGAGCTGAGAGAGAGAGAGGACTGCGGGGCAGCCGCCGAGCCGTACACCAATCACTGAACGCTAGGCGAGGCTCCGCCTGGAGAGCCCGGCTGGGAAGGAGCAATATGGCGGCGCTGTGTGTGGGATCGCTGAGAGGTGACGCTTACAGAGGATAGGAAGGGAAGAGGCTCCATAGACAGGAGCGGAGGAGAGAGCGCCCGGCGTACCTTGTCACTGCTCAGTAAGTGTGTGTGTGAGATGAGAGCCAGATACAGGCCGGCAATGGGAGCGGGAGAAGCAGGCTATGAGATAGACTGTGAGGGAAGGACGGGGCTGTGTACACCGAGAGACGGGCCGCAATTTCCCGGCATGCTGCTGGGTGGACAGCACTGAATCTGTCCAGTCATGGTGTTTGCCATTGTCCCCATGGAGGAGGCTGAGGAGAATTCTCTGCTGAGGGCCACAAAATGACCGAGTGAGGGGAATAGGAACCTCGGCTGCAAATTCAAGTTTCTCCCCCCCACCCCAGCTTCTAATTGAAGTTCTGCATTTTGTGGGAGGAGAGAGACCTTTTTTTGTGTCCACAGGTACGCTGCTACCACTATCTTAACCCGCACCTAGGCGAGGATGAGCTCACCTCAGGCTGCACCTTTCTGGGGTAACGTCACATTCCAGGAAGCTGCGGGGCCGGTCCCTCTGCGCCGCGCCGAAGGACGTCACGGCCTGCTCATAAATTCAAGATGGTGGCTCTGGGGACCTATGGTTCTCAGAAAAATCTGCTGCGGGGAAGACACTGGGCTCTGCACTGGTAAGTATGATGGTTTCTTTTTTTTCTTTAAAGTGTTACTAAACCCAGGACCCTGCATTCACTATATCTGATCTCCCACACTACACACAACATGGAAATGCAATTATTTTAGTAAATATAAACTGCTAAATACCTTTTCTCATTAGCCGTTAGAGCAGTTTTGTGACTTCTATCAGTGTACAGCAGAGCACTGGTTAAAGCTTGTAGGAAAAGTTTTCATTCTGCTCTAGGAGAATGCAGAACCCCTGACCTCTGTCTGGACAGTGCTGATTGGCCCTATGCTGATCACATGCACTCTCCCAAGACAAAAACAAAATCTCTAGCAATATACACCAAACTGAGCATGTGCAGAGTGTCTCCAAACCTCTGTTCTATCAGGAGATATTTAGGGGACACTGGAAGAAGGGGAGGATCATACATCCTTTTTACACAATGCAAGG
The DNA here is from genome assembly GCF_062004578.1 of Staurois parvus. Taxonomy (NCBI): domain Eukaryota; kingdom Metazoa; phylum Chordata; class Amphibia; order Anura; family Ranidae; genus Staurois; species Staurois parvus. The sequence continues at coordinate 27,104,878 of NW_028317886.1, read as the reverse complement.
ATTAACCCCTTGGGTTCCACAGTGAGTATAACAAGCATGCTTTACTGCATATACAGACTGATTTTATTGTTGTGGGTTTAGTAACACTTTAAGTCAGCATTAATCCTCACTGGTCACAGCTCACAGGATTGGATTACCAGCAGCAGAAGCCAATGGTTGCATCTACTGCCTCTCTATCTTGTGAGCGAGGACAGCGCCACTATAGATGGGCACAGTGCTGGATCAAGTGAGGACTCGGGTAAGTATTGAGAGGGTGATATGAATACTGGGACATTTTTGTCCTTAAAGAGAAACTACACTGTATCTGAGCATCACAAACCAAAAATGCTATTTAATTCATTTTTAATATTCAAAGCACACTCTCCCATCCATCCATGCTTTATTGTGCTGAGAAATTGCTGTGAAAAACACTCCTCTAGCATTTCTGGCCGTGGCCATTTTAAGTAAGGGCAAATGAATTTATTTCCTGAAATCTGCAATTCATCTGCCTTAGCTGAGAGAGACTCCTTGGATGTAGGACATCATTTGCCTAGGCCTGGAAACCAGGAAGTAACTGAAAAAATGTACAAAAAAAAAAAAGTTTAAAACCAGTAACTATGATATACTTTCCTTTCCAATCTATTTACTAATGCTAGCAGCATAAGGATTAAAAATAGTCCATGTTGAATGAGAGAGTGAAGTTATGCTTTAATGTACGGAATGCAGTAAAGCTGAACTTAACCCATCAATTTAACGGTTTCCCAAAACGGGCATGCCGAGATGCAAACTTGTCATATTTGCTTGTGCTCTCAACTGAACTGTCAAAACATCAAATGGTTGGTGTCATCACTGATCACATGTGCAGCATCCTGGCACTTGCAGACCAAACAGAGGCTAAGTTTGCAGCTTGCAAGGCTGCTCTGTTAAAACGCATATGCTTTTTGGATGCGACCTGCAATTGACCAGTGTGAAGAGTTCCATAGGCTTTAATGGTCATGCATTTTTCTTCTTTCTTCTATTTTGAGTTAAAGTGATTGATGTGAAAGCAGCCTTAGGCCTCGTTCACACTATTCTGAGGTCTCTTCACCAACGGTGTGAACAAGATCTAAAGGATAAGGAGGGTTTAGTTCCACTTTAGGCCTGGTTCACACCATATGTGCAGAAAAACTGATGGAAAATGATGCGCAGATTTCACTTGCAGATCAGTTTATATTCGTTTTCATGCGTGTCCTATACACATTGCAGATTCCTGTGTACAAAAAAATCTGCAATTGATTCTAGTTTTGTGGTGTGAGCAGGGCACATAGAGAACTATAAATTTTGTTGTGCCCTAGCAGAACTCTTTCAGAAAAACTGACGTCTCTGCACCATGGTGTGAACGAGCCCTTAAAGTGGAACTAAACCCATCGATTTAAGAGTTTCAAAAAACAGTTAATTTGAATGCAATGAAACCCTTTATATTGTAAAGTGCTGAGCAAACTGTTAGCGCTATATAAATCCTGTATTATAATTAATATTATACAGGATTTATATAGCGCCAATAGGTTGCTCAGCGCTTTACAATATAAAGGGAGACAATGCAGCAACAATACAGTACAATACAAGAGGGATAGGAGGGCCCTGCTCCTTGGAGCTTACAATCTAAGAGGGAGGGGCTAGTGGTACAAAAGGTATTAACTGTGGGGGATGGACTGGTAGGAGGAGTAGAAGATTCCATTATTAGCTGAGGGCAGGATAGGCTTCCCTGAAGAGAGAGGTTTTCAGAGATCGCCTAAAAGTGAGCAGAGTAGGCGATAGTCTGATAAATTGGGGTAGAGAGTTCCAGAGGATGGGGGAAGCTCTGGAGATGAGCATGGGAGGAGGAGACAAGAGAGCATGAGGTCGTGCGAGGAGCAGAGAGTACGGTTTGGGTGATATTTTGAGACAAGATCGGTGATGTAATTTGGGGCAGAGTTATAAATGACTTTATATGTTATTGTTTTGAATTTTATCCGTTGGGCAATGGGAGGCCAGTGGAGGGATTGGCAGAGAGGGGTGGCAGATACGGAACAGTTAGTAAGGTGGATAAGTCTGGCAGCAGCATTCATGATAGACTGAAGAGGGGATAGCCTGCGATTCGTTAGGCCAATGAGGAGGGAGTTAAAATAGTCAAGGCGGAATATAGCAAGGGAGTGAATAAGTTGCTTGGTAGTTTCCAAGGTTAAGAATGGGCGTATCTTGGAGATGTTGTGGAGGTGAAGTCTACAAGATTTGGAGAGCGATTGGATTTGGGGCTGAAAGGACAGATGGGAGTCTAGGAGTACACCTGGCATGAGGGGCGGAACTGATGGTTGTGTTATTGATCTTGATGGAGAAGTCAAGGGGAGGGGGGGGGCACAGGCTGGAGGGAATACTAGGAACTCAGTTTTTGAAAGATTGAGTTTGAGGAAGTGCATGCCGATATGTCACTTAGTAAGTTAGTAATGCGAGAGGAGACTGAAGGGGTGAGGTGAGGAGTAGAAAGATAGATTTGTGTGTGATCAGCACAGAGATGGTACTTAAAGCCATGGGAGTTTATCAAGTGACCAAGGGAGGAGGTGTAGATGGAGAAGAAAAGGGGTCCAAGGACAGAACCTTGAGGGACCCCTAGAGAAAGAGGGAGTGAAGAGGAGGAGGCAGCGTTATAGGTAACACTGAAGGAGCGCTGCGATAGGTAGGAGGAGAACCAGGAGAGAGCAGAGTCTCGGAGGCCAAGAGAGTGGAGTTTTTTTTAAGAGGAGGGGATGGTCAACAGTATCAAAAGCCGCTGAGAGGTCAAGTAGTAAGAGTACGGCGTAGTGGCCATTGGTTTTAGCAGTTAGTAGATCATTAATGAGTTTTAGTAGGGCAGTTTCAGTGGAGTGTAGTGAGCGAAAGCCAGACTGTAAAGGGTCAAGAAGGTTGTTGTCGGTGAGGTGGGAGCTCAGGCGATTGTAGACTAAGCGTTCTAAGAGTTTCGAGGTAAACGGGAGCAGGGAGATGGGTCTTAAGTTTTTCAGGTTGGTGGGATCCAGGGAGGGCTTTTTAAGTATGGGAGTGATGTGTGCATGCTTTAGAGGGAAGGGGAAGGCACTGTTAGAGAGGGAAAGATTGAAGATGTGAGTAAGGGGGCATAGGATGGAAGAAGAGGGTGACCGTAATAGTTGGGAGGGGGCAGGTAGTGAGACGGGCTTCTGAGAAAACCTTAGTGACCTCTTCGGTAGTAGCAAGGTCAAAAGAGGAAAGTGTTGAGGGAGGTTTAGTATAAGGTATGTTAAGTGGGATGGATGTCTGTGCAATGGAGGTGCCCCTACGAATTGCATCAATCTTGTTTTTGAAGTGGTTTGCAATCTCGTGAGCAATGAGTGAGGTACTGGGTGGAGGTGGAGAAAGTAGAGTTAAAAGTGGAGAAAAGACTACGAGGACTGGATGATAAGCTATTGATGAGAGTGACAAAGTAGGCTTGTTTGGCAGCATGGAGGGAGGAATTGTATGTTAAGAAAGCAGATTTATATAAGGCGAATGCTTGGGGAGATTTGGTTTTACGCCACAATCACTCCAGCACACGGCTATGTCGTTTAAGATTTCTGGTGTCATCAGTCTGCTAGGGTTGTAATGGTCGGGCCTGATGCTTCATGTTGTTAGAGGAGCAAGTGAGTCTAATGTGGATAAAAGCGAATTGTTGTAGACAGCAGTGTCCAGGTCGGGGAAAGACAGGGGAGAGATTCTGTCATAGAGGCGGTCAGTTGCAGAGTGGAAAGGAGCAGGGTTCAAGTTGTGAAAGTTTCTGCGGGTAATTGTTTGGTGTTCGGAGGGATATGTGTTTGAAGATGAGGACACTGTGAAGGTGACGAGATTGTGATCAGAGAGAGGAAAGGGGCTGTTTGTGAGGTTGTAGGGAGTGCAACGATGGGAGAAAACGAGGTCTAATGTATTCCCATCAGAGTGAGTGGAGGACTGTGTCCATTGCGTTAAGGCAAAAGATAAGGTTTTGTTGAAGAGCTGGTATGTAGCCGGGTTTTTCACATTAATGTGGATGTTAAAATCTCCAAGAATGATAGTGGGTAGTTCAGAGGAGAGAAAGTAGGGTAGCCAGGCAGAGAAATCATCAAGGAAGCTGGACACCGGTCCAGGAGGCTGATAGATCACTGCAATCCTCAGAGAAATGGGAGAAAACAGCCAAATGCAGTGAGTCTTGAATGAAGAGAAGCATAGAGAGGGAGGGTTATGGAGGACTTGAAAGGTGCTCAGTGGGGATAGAAGCAAACCAACTCCACCACCTTTCCAACCACTGGGTCTGGGTGAGTGGGTCCAGAGGAGGCCTCCATAGGAAAGTGCTGCGGGGGAAGCAGAATCTGCTGCTTTAAACCAGGTTTCTGTAATTGCTAGTAGGTTAAGGGAGCAGGAGACAAAAAGGTCATGGACAGAGGTGAGCTTATTACAGACAGAGCGGGCATTCCAGAGTGCACATGAAAAACAGAGGGTGGTGTTTGGGAGCATGGGGACTGACATTAAATTGAGGGGATTGCGGCTATACCTGGAGGAAAGAGGGTGCCTGGTGTGGGGGTGAGATAGTGGAGGACCAGGGTTCAGGGAGATATCCCCAGGAGGTTAGGAGAAGAAGGGTGAGGAAAGTAACATGGGAGCAGGATGTATATGAGTGCACATGCCTTCCTGTCCTGGTGTTTGGGTCAGCAGGTGAGTAAAGTATCAGCAGGAGGTGATGAGAGCTGTAGTAGGGAGATGATAGGAGTGAGGGTGACATGTATAAGCTTTGGGGTGGAGCAGAGGGGTAAAGAAATGAGATTTTGGGAACACAGGATAGTAATCTGAAAAGGGGGAGTAGAGCTGGCATTATAAAAGGTAGATGGAGTGGGACTCAGGCTTGTAAGAGATGTTTCCCAGGGTGTTTGCTTGCAGTCCATCCAGCGTGTGGTAGAGTTCTTTGTCTTCCTGCTGCTTGAGTTATCCTGCTTTAGTTCAACTGCTGTGTTCAACTCATCTTCACACTCCAGCATAAACCACACTCATGCAGAGAACTGCACCCCATCTGTGACCCCCCGCCCCCCCAAACCATAACCCCCGTCTGTGATTTCCCCCACCCATCTTTCTTGCCTATATCTGCCCACAGCCGGTCAAGTTTGCTAAAGCGGGCATTCAGTCACATAGGTGAGTTTGACCCAACAAACCTGAATAGCCATGTAAGCAGTGTAAACACCCACCTCCGCTTACATCCAGTTCCCCATGGGGATTGTAGTCCAGTTTTGATCCGTCTGACCACAGGTCAAAACAGACTGATGGAATGCCTGTGTGAGAGGGGTCTAAATGTTGTATGATAAATTTTACCTAATTATTTCATTGTCTATTCTCCAGATGGGGCTATGCTGATTGTTTTGAAAAGAAAAAAAAATTGTGGTGTGAATATTTGAGTGGATGTTATCCATACATAAATTGCACCATCAGAAAAAAATGCCTTTTTAAAAATAGAATACTTGCTTTCAACTTTTTTTTATACTGCGTTGTATATCAGCGCTGCTTATCTCCTTCAGCCTCGTTGCAACCACTCTGTCGTTATGCAATGCATGGTGTTTCCCAGAGTGGTTTCTTGACGGTGACTGCAATGCACTGTGCCTGCATAATGTGTGTTTGAAATGATCACTTGTAGTCTCAACTGGAGGCCTCTGTGACAGGGAATGATGCAGTTTCTAAATTGGGAGACAAAGACAGAGCGCTCTCACTTTACCAGGAAGTGCCTGAACAAGGTCTTTTATGGCAGGATCACTATGTATTGGTTTAATTGAAACAACTTTAAAGTGTATTTTTGGTCAAAATGTAAAATAATATATTAGTTTCTATATTTCAGTTATATCTAGCCTTTTCCTGTTTAATCCAAACAATCTTGATGTTTGAAGATTCCCACATATGTGCTTCCCTGAATTCTATGACAAATAAAAAAAATAAATAAGGCTAAGGGCCTGTTCACATCATTGTGTTATGTGAAAACATGTTATAGTAGCCCATTAATTTGAATAGGCTACCTAATAAGCGGTGATTTAACCACTTGTGGTTATGCAATGCACATCCATCAGCAGTGTGCGTTTGGTGCTAGGGATGCACCGAAATTTCAGCCACCGAAACATATCGGCCGCAAATATCCCTATCGGCCAATAGGAAAAATTTAGCCGATACAGGAGACTGTGTACTGCAGATGTGGGGGGGAGGGAACGACTGCTCAGAAAGGTGGGAGAGGTTTCCTTTTAGTTTCTTTCCTGAGATAAAAGAAACAAAGTTTCCTTTAGCTCCGGGGAAAGTGGCAGCTAATTCTGTGAGCTATAGTGAAGAAAAAAAAAAGTCGGCAATTGCATTTAAAAATCGGCACCGACAGCCAGTGAGGGACATATAGTGACAGTCTCTCTGTATACACTGCTCCTCTCCTGCCCCCTCCTTGCAAACACTGTCCCCACCCTCTCCCCTCTACAAAGAGAACCTATCACTCATATGCTAACACATAGGGGACTATTGGTCCCCTATGTTATAGCAATAAAATCATAAGTTAAAAAAAAAATGTGTGTGTATATATGTGTGTATATATAATACACACACACACACGTAGAAAAAAAATACACAAAATTGGGGCCTCCCCACCCTCACATACGCAGACATTTCGGTTCGGTTTTCAGCCACATGCATTCTGAATTTTCGGTATCCGTTTCGGAACCAGAATTTTCATGTTGGTGCCATCCAAAATCAATGGCATCACATCAATGCAAGTAATGTGCATTGTTATAAGGGTTAAAGTAGTTCTGAAGGTTGAAAATTTTGCGTTCTCTGTATTAAAGTGGTTCTAAAGGCTGAAGGTAAAAAACCTTCTGTTTGCAGCTCCCCCTCAGTCCCTCCTAATACCTACCTGACCTCGATTCGGCAACATGCACAAGAGCAGCGGCTCTCCCGGGTGTCTCTCTCTCCTCATAGGGTGCTGTCAATCACAGCCAGTGAGGAGGGGGCAGGCTGAGATGCGAGCACACATGAGTGCCCTCAGAGAATGCACCTTGCTCTGGGGGCACTCAGCAGGGGAGAGGAGTCAGGAGCGCCGGGACCCAAGAAGAGGAGGATCTGGGGCAGCTCTGTGGAAAACCATTCAATAGAGCAGGTAAGTGTGACACGTTTGTTAATTTTAAAAAAGTGAGTCTTTAGTATTGCTTTGGGCTAACTAATCTTCTGCATGTAGCTCCCCCTTACTAATTTGAGCCCAATCTTGATCCAGCAATGTGTACGAGAACAGCAGCTGTCAACTCTCTCCCTCCTCATTGACACCCGAGCCATCCGCGTGAGGAGCCAGTTAGGAGGGGGTGGAGCCACTTACACAAAGAGCAGGGCTCAGGAGCAAGCAAGCACAAGTGCTCTCAAAGCAAGCAGCTTGCAATGGAAGCACTCTGCGGGGTGGGGGTAGGAGCTAAGAAGAGGATGATTGGGGCTGTTCTGTTCAAAACCATTCCACAGAGCAGCTAAATATGACATGGTGTTTTTTTTTTTTTTTTTTTTTAAATGAGAACCTTTAGTATTTCTTTAAAGTAAAAAAAAAAAAACCTTCTGCGTGTAGCTCCCCCCTTATACACACCTGAGTCTGAACTCGATCCAGAGATATGTGCACAAGAAGAGCAGCTGTCTCAGTTCTCTACCTTCTCATTGGCTCAGAGACAGCCGCGGGAGCCAGTGAGGAGAGAGGAGGGCTCAGGAGTGAGCACACATGAGTGCCCCCATAGCAAGCGGCTTGCTGTAGAGGCACTCTGCAAGGGGGAGGACCCAAGAAGAGGAGGCTCAAGGCTGCTTTGTGCAAAACCATTGCGCAGAGCAGGTGAGTATGCCATGTTTGTTATTTTAAATTTAAAAAAAATTGCAGCATTTACAGTCACTTTAACTCGTAAGCGTGAGTGGACCTTGAAAGTTCTAAATCTGTTTTAAAGACATAATGTGAGCACTCTTTTTAGGTAATGATTTGCCATTTTAGACCTGGTGAATCTCTTTATTTAAACTGATTAGCCATTGTACAGGGAATGTAAACAGAATGGTTGTTCTAGTAACAACCCCTTTTGTTAATAAATATTGGTAAATGTATATCTGAATAGATATTACTTTGAGGAACTATTTTTTATAAATTTGTCCCTCAAGAAAAACCATTCATTCTACTTATTTCTTGTTTTGCAGTAAACTTTTAAATATTTCATGTACTAGCTGTATTTAAAGAAGAACTAAAGTTTTAGCTATCACAAAATGCATGCAGGCAGGTTCTTTATTGCAGAAGAGACATGCTCTCCTGCAATAGAATTTATCTTCCTGTTTGCTCTGGCGTGTAAACTGAGCTGCTCATGTGCAGCTCCGCTTACATTGCTGGAATGGTTCCTGTGTGGGCATGACTGACTCCTGCGCATGCACAGCAGTGATGTCATCCTGTGCCGGCCAACAAAGATGGAAAGGCCAAAGATTGGCACCCAGAAGAAGATGCCGGCAAAGGACACGGACCGTTGAAGAAATGGTAAGTTTTGCCCTGCTTTAACACTGATATTTAATGATCACATATCAAGACTAAATGAGGTTTCTGGACTTTATTTAATAGCCATTTTATTTCTGTTTTAGATGTGGAACTAACTATCTGGAGTCAGAATGGACAAGATTTTGGAAGGCTTGGTGACTTCTAACCATCCTCTAAATTTGAAGAAAGTTATTGTTAAAAAGGTTGTCGAGTCTGCTGAAAATTCTATAAATGAAGAACAATGCAAAGCTATGTTCAGTCTCACCACCCGCTTGATACTAGAAGGAGATGACTACTTTCAAAAGCAAGTTGGGCATCAAGTTTTGGAAGCCTATGCAAGATATCACCGTGCTGAGTTTGAAAATTTTTTCAACAGAAGCTTTGTTCTAACCCTCTTGCAAGAAGGCTATGGATCTTTAGATCGGAAAGATGTAGCTATTATTGACTATATTCACAGTGGGCTCAAGTTGATTATGAGTTGTCCATCTGTTTTAGACATATTTGCTGTTTTGCAAGTAGAAGTATTAAGAATAGTATGTGAAAGGCCAGAGCCTTTGTTATCTGCTAGGTTAAGTGAACTACTAAGTGACTTTGTGCAATGTGTGCCCAAAGGTAAAATGTCCATTGCATTTTGCCAGCAGCTTGTTAGAACAATTGGACATTTTCAGTGTATCTCTACACTTGAAAAGGAGTTAAGGGAGTATGTTTCTCAAGTTACCAAAGTTAGTGGTTTGCTACAAAATATCTGGAAAGCTGAGCCATGCACTTTACTTCCATCATTGCAAGAAGTGTTTGCAATTATTTCTTCCACAGGTAAGTGTTAATGTCTGCTAAATGATTTACTTTTCCTTTGTTACATTATACATAAGACTAGACGAATACTGCCAGTCCAGTCATGCCATGCCTAGTAAAATACCTACTTATCTCCCTGTTCCAGTGATCTTTCAATATGGTCCTGTCCACCGCTGCACAGCTCTTGCAATAAAAACATTCTCACAGGATCCCCTTCTAACTGGATATGCTGGATGGCTGGAGACCACCATGAGTAAGCTTAGTAATATGTGAAACAAGAAGACCCAGAAGGGAGGTTTTTGCTGCAATTCCTGTGCAGCATGAGGCAGGGTCAAAGAATAAGGATTGCTGGATTGTGGAGGAAGATCGTTGAACTGTTCTTTCAATGGGAGAATAAATAAAGTACTGTAGGAACGATACTAAAGGTACGGGTGTTCTTTAACTGCCTCCCGCTCGCCATATAAGGTAATGATGGGTGGGCGGTGGTTCCCTCGTTCTGGGAGGACGTCATTTCAAGTCCTCCCACTCTAACTGCGCATGCGCACCCTCGGGGGCACGCGGCAATCAGTGGTGCGCTGTGTTCCTGGGGCACAGCGGATTACCGATCGCTGTAAAGAGCTGATGGCGTCGGCTCTGTCATGTGATCAGCTGTGTCCAATCACAGCTGATCACATGTAAATAGGAAATGCCGGTTGTCAGTAGTCCTCTCCTCCCGCTGACAGCTCGTGAGGAGAGGAGAGCTGGTAAGCGGCATTCCTCAGAGGGGACATCTACACTTATCATCAGTACACTGGTGATCAGTGCCCAGATGATCAGTGTAGCTCCATCAGTGCCACCTGGCAGTGACCATCAATGCCACATATCAGTGTCCAGGAGAAAAATTACTTATAACATTTTGTAAATAACAAACTAAAACTTTTTTTTTTTTTACAAAATTTTCAGTCTTTTACAGTTTGTTTAGAAAAAAATAAAAACACCTGTGGTGAATAATCACCACCAAAAGAAAGCTCTATCTGTCTCAAAAAAAATGACAAAAATTTATTTTGGGTATAGTGTTGCATGACCGCACAATTGTCATTAAAATTGCGACAGCGCTGAAAATTGGTCTGGGCAGGAAGGGGTAAAAGTGCCTGGTAGGCAAGTAGTTAAGTTTCAAATTACGCACCACTAAATTAAGCCAGGAGCTGCATGCTTGTCTAAACAGAGCCCACAACAGGCTGTCTGATAAGTGTTTTCTTGTGCCTGAAGACTTTGACATTGTCCTTATCAGACAGGAGATTTGATATGAAACCATGTAAAATGGGAAAAAAATCGCAAACCTGTAATCTTTTTAAATACATAAGTTTAACTCAAGGAGAGATTCAAAGTCAGCCTGTGGATTGCCAAAAACTTCCCTTTTTTCTTTTGCACTTTCTGTAAACACATAATCGTGATACACAGTGATATATTTTTTCAAAGTCTTTCTATCCTTGTCATCCTTATTTATTGTCTTAGGATCAGACATTCGCTGTCTGCATGGTAACTGGTCCCCTTACTGTTTACTGGGTGGGATTATTAACACCTTACTGATAAGTGCATCTTGTCTGCTCTGTTCCCATTCCACCTCTCTTTTGGTGTCAATGCCAATCTCTTCTCAAAGGATATGAGTTATGGCACATAAGAAACTTCTTTAATCATTAGTGAAGGGGGATTGATGTGACCAAAAGATATCAGATGTAAAACAATTTATGCACACGTTTACCTCGTCAGCCCACAAACTCCCGCTTGTTCTCCAGGGCAGAAAAAGACCACTATCCAAGGAATCCAAACAGTACCCAGAGCAGAACAAACAGTATGAAACCAGAATGTTAGAAGGAATAAACATGATGTGCCGTTTATAATGTAAGAACGATTTGTTTCACACTTGTTAGAGCAAAGCTCCAGTGTCACTTGAAAAAATTAAGTTAGCAGCTACAAAAACTTTAGCTGCTGACTTTTTAAAAAAAAAAAAAACAGCCACTCGTCTGTGCAAGGATCCAAAGGTGTGTTTACACCAGCTGGGTTCATTGGCCACCCTCTCCCCATCGCTGGCATCTTAAGTGCGGGCACCCGGCTGTGACAACTTGCGGCTTTGCAGCTGGATGCCTACTGCACATGCACGAGTAGTGCTGCGCATCGTGAATGGTCCCGTAGTCTTCTAGGACCTGTCACGTGTCCCAGAAAACTACGTGAAGGGGGGGTGCAAATTCTGCTTCCAATCGCCTAGGAAGTGGGTACCTGTCAAAATCGGGGACCCGCTCTCCTAAAGGTGCCAATTCCTCGTGGGGACCAGTCCTTAAACTGGATCTTCCCCTTCTGAGTGGAGCTCCACTTTAAATAACCTTTCTGTATGAGAGCTGTTGCTTGCTAGCATTAGCCATCCTCATTCAGGTGGAAGATGAAGTGAGGAGTTGGTACTGCACAAACCCTCCTACGAGCACTAGCTTATAACTAAAAGTGATGGTTCACCTTCACCATAGAACTGTCTATACAGGTAAGGGGCATCTGTTGATAAAAACAAACTGTGTTTCTGACTAAAGTTGAATAATGTCCTTGCTATAAGTGTAGGCCATTTATGTATCTCATGAAGCCTGACTAGAATACACCCAGGACGTTGATTAGTACTTCCAGGACGTTGCTAAATGAGGCCTATTCATTTACTGCTCACCCCCACCATCACAAGAGTGAGCTTTATCTCTGATTCAGACCCCTCACATGCTTTTTCTCCTGATATAGTAGCTCTGGGCTCAGCTTCTGAGAGCTCACTCCTGTAATAGAGGAGGTTGAACAGTAATGACTAGGCCTGGCTTAGCATTGTTCTGGGAGTATTCCAGTCAGGCTTCATGAGGTACGTAAATGTCCTACTTCTATAACAAGGGTATTATTCAACTTTAGTCAGAGCTGCACAGTTTATTTTTATCTACAGACACCTCTTATCTGCATAGGCAGTTTTTGGTCAAGGTGAACTATCCCTTTAAAAAGTGGCTGCACTTTGATATCACAAGTGTTAAAATATTCTCTGAAGATGGATATTACAAAATTTTAAATGCATTCAATTTATGGATGGGCATAAGTATTATAAAAGATACAGTAAGTCATTAATCCCAGAGTTGTGCTTTAATGGTTATTAAATGGTCATTTATGTGACGATATGACAAATACAATGTATAATTTATTATAAGAACACTGTAAAAAGTAATCACATTCATACCAAAATATGTATTGGAGGTCTTCCAGTTATGTTCTTAATACTTAAGCCTTAACATTTTGGTTTCATGTTTTTTAAATATACCAATAGCCAAGCCTTTTATTTAATATAACCTTTTATGGCTAAAAACTGACAATTTAATTTCTGTTTCAGATGCTTCATTTGAACCATCTGTTGCTCTGGCGAGCCTTGTGCAGCACATTCCCTTACAGATGATTACTGTTCTCATCAGAAGTTTGACCACCGATCCTAATGTGAAAGATGCAAGCATGACTCAGGCTCTCTGCAGGTATATTATGCCATGCTGTGTACAAAGTATTATTTGCACATAACTTGTAGACAAAGGAACTCCCTGTGGAGAAATCTTAAGTAACCAGTATAGGCATTGTCAATGTTAGCGTTAAGGTGTATTCATGCACTTGGTCATTTTTGTGGATGGAAGTTGGTTGAAAATGTTTAAAATTGTGTGTTGGGTCCAGCATACATACGGTATACTAAATAATTTAAAGCTGGTCATACGCTATACAATCTGAGTGTACATTTCTCCTTTGGATCTACCATCAACTACGCAGTCTAAGGGCAGAAAATAAATAATAATAAACTGAAGCACTAGCCTGTGTACTGATCGAATATAGGAAAGGATCCAAAAAGCCAGTGAACTGAAGTGCGCCACAAATAGCCCTAAGTGATGTAGATCTTGTCTCGGGGATGTGGACACACCAAGAAGAGGGGTGATGGTACTTCTGATGGGAATCAACCATTTATCAGACACAACATCCACCAGCCTCTGAACGGGAAAGACAAAATAGAGCGCAGGACGATAACGGTGTCAGAATAAACGTTTTCAATAAAAACTATCCACTTACATAAAAAATAAGGAACTTCCAGCCTGGTGATAGAACATTAGCTCATAGAAATCACAGCAGCACCATCAAGACCTCCGCTTCCACCCTGCTGAAGACTCAATAAAATGCTGCAGGGTGTGGCATCGTCATTGTGTGGCATTTGTCTCTGCAATATTTAGGACGTGGGTGATTGCTAAGTTTTTCAGCCAGGCTTCCAGGGGAACCCAAAAGACCTACGTCTTTATTTAGCTGTGCTTTTGGGTAGGCAGCAAAAATGCTCAGTTGAGTCTCCTTTTTTCTGTCAGCTGCACTCCTTAAGTTGCAATAAGCAGTAGACAGGGATGTTTAAATGCTGTGGTTGCACCTCTTCGCTTCGCCCCCATGTTTACCCAATATGAAGCAATCAGCGGGTGGCAAGCCTGTCAAACATGACAGACTCAAGCAAATAGGGACGCGTTGCAAATGCCCACAACTTTGATGGGAGCATGCTGGTGGTCGTTAGATCAAGCCAAAGCATATAGTTTGCATATCTCATAAGTTTGCGTCAGTACTTTCTGGTTCATGGAATTTTGCAGAAGAATGTCGGTAGTGCAAATGGTACTTCAAGCTGACTGGGGTTTATGAAAAGCAATGGGAGTACCATATTGGTATGTTCTGTTTTTGTATGACGTTTCAACTGTGTGGCATTTAGGAGAGAACAAGTGTGGACCTTTTTTAAATAAAAAGTCCTTTGGCACTGCTATTGCATTGGTGGAAACAGTAGACCTTTGCCTGAAGATGTACATGCTGGTAATGCTCTCAACAAATGGACTTTCAACCTAGTTCTGAGTTGCCAATTTCAGTGGTACCAATGTTGATTTTAAATGATCATCTGGCTTTATAATTGTTGATTTGCACAATAGTTGCAATCATTTGCAATCAAACTGGGAAACAAAGAAAACAATGGGTGCCGCATTGCAATAAAATTGCCAGGAACATGGCCAGCATGAGAATTTTCCCATATTGGCTGTCCTGCATAGCACCTACTTGTTATCTAGCAATGCGTTTGGAAATATGCTTGTGTAAGCAGATGCCCGCTTCCTGGGGCTCTTGCAAGAATACGGGGAATAGCTTCTTGCATATGCTGTTTATTATTTTATTTATATATGTATATATTTTTTTTTACCTTGTGGTTTCTGGGTGCCATCACTTTTAGATGCAAATCACTTGGGGATTTAAGTACATGATGAATGCTATTTACTGTCTGCATGGCAATACTAAAGTGATATGTAGCCATGTTTACTTTAACAGACAGGCTCATTAGAAAAAATGTGTAATTCGTTATTAAATCTCTTGTGGCTAGAGAAGCTCAGTGCTTAGAACATGATGTCCCTTCTCTTTCAGGATGATTGACTGGCTTTCCTGGCCTCTAGCACAGCATGTGGAGACATGGGTGATCGCCCTGCTAAAGGGACTGGCAGCAGTCCAGAAATTTACTATTCTAATTGATGTTACTTTGCTTAAAATTGAATTGGTATGTAAGTTAATCTCTCTACTTAATTATTTCATATATAGATGCATTTTTATAGTGCTTCCTGAAAAGCAAAGATCTTTTATCTTTGTTCTGTATAAAAGTTAATCTGAGTACTTGCTAACAAACCTAATCCTGATACTTGCGAACTACTATGTATAAATAATCAGATCTGACCTTTCTGCCAAGTCAGAGAGTTTCTTTGTTTTATTTGCATAGATAGATGCATGATAGATGCACTTTCACGATAGATTAATTACTTGGAGAAATATAAAAATCAAACTTCAGCTTTTTCTCAATCCGAACATCAAACTGTCAGTTTGTAAATATTGAAATGTTTAAAAAAAAAATTCAGTGTTTGTGTTTTTTTTAATTTTTTTACTTTTTATCCAGATACAATTGACAGCTTCAAATGCCTATAGATTGATACATATGCATGGGGAATATGAGACAAGTCTATGAAATCTATCATTTTACTGTTATTCAAATGGTACTCTCCCATTTTAGTTCTGCTTCACCCCTTTTTCCAACGGTCAGCTGTAACAAACTGATGAGCCTATTACTTTTCTCTCCCCTTATGTAAGCATGTTTAGTGTTAGGGTCAATCTGCAAAATAATAAGTCCTAATAGGCTAATAGTGTTGACCCTTTCTTTTGTAGTGCTGTTGTGCAGAGGATGAAACCACCACACATTTGGGTACTAACATTTGTAATGCAATGGTTTTAAATCTTTTTTTGAATATAAAGCAAAACTTTTTTTGGTTTAGGATAGAGTAGCGAGAAATAGCGCCTGTCAGAATTTTACTGCTTTCTATATCCCAGCTTGGAATCGCCCTATTTGTTCTGCTGACCATCATGATGTGGACTGAAATTGAGGGGAAAATCCAAAATTTTGATTTCAACCGCTGCACAAAGAGAAGGAAAATCTTTCCGATGGGACAGAGATTGGGGGAAAAAAAATTGGACAGGGCTTCTGACCATCCCTGCTAATATTAAAATGTAAAGTGTTCTTAAACCCACAACAGTAAACTTAGTAAATACACTAAAGCATGCTTGATCTCACTCACTGTGGGAAAAAGGGGTTAATCCTCTGCACTGTGTAAAAAGGGTGTTTTTCGTTCTGTCTTCTTTGATCCTCCCCTACTTCCGCAGTCCCCAATCCATCTGCTGATAGAGCAGAGCCTTGGGGGCAAGCTGCACATGCTCGGTTTGGTGTGTATTGCTATAGAATTTTTTTTTTTTTTTTTTTTGGGAGAGTGCATGTGATCAGCACAGGGCCAATCAGTGCTGTCCAGACAGAGTGTCAGGGGTCCTACACCTCGGGGGAGAATGAAAACTCCTACAAGTTTTAACCAGTGTTGGACATTGATTCTGGGTTTAGTAACACTTTAAGTAGTAGTGGGCAGATGGACAAAGCTTTTTTGAATACCAGCCGGTATTTCCTTTGCTAAACCCACAACTGACATCCTAGCACCAGACAGCACACAGTCTCTAAGATCCTAAGGGGTGTCTGTACTCAAGGCCCAAGAGCTACTGGATGCCTTCTTCAGTGATACCAGACCTAATCTTCAGTAGATGGCCCCCCAAGTCAGTGTACCAGAACCCTGGGTATCAGCATTCAGGTCGCGAACCTGAGGCTTACATCATCGGGTTAATCCTCTGCATTGTGTAAAAATGCAGTTTGATCTTGACTTCTCTGATCCTCCCCTTCTTTCAGTGTGCCCCTCTTATCTCCTGATAAGACATATGTGTGGACACACAATGCACATGTTCAGTTTGGTGTGTATTGCTAGAGAGGTTTTTTTTCTTTTTTTTTTCTTGGGAGAGTCCATGTGATCAGCACAGGCCAAGTCAGTACTGTCCAGACAGAGGTCAAGGGTTTTTCATTCTCCTAGAGCAGAAAGAAAACTCCTCCTACAAGCTTATTTGTACTAAACTAATTGCATTTCCATGTTGTGTGTACTGTGGGAGACCAGATATAGTGAATGCAGGGTCCTGGGTTTAGTAAAAAAAAAAAAAATGTAGATATACGTTAACCAGACAGTTTATACTGCGGTGGGTGAGAAGTAACCAAGAGTCCTTTCACTAGAGCACTGCAAAGAAGATTATACCTTATTAAAACAGAAGGTTTGTTGTCACTTTCAACATACTGTCTCTTTTTAAGGAGATTTGTAAAAGATATTTTTAAAAATAAACAGCTCTGTACTCACCTGCTCTGTGCAATAGAACTGCACATAGAAGCCCTGATCCTCCTTTTCTTGGGTTCCCGGCTGGCGCTCCGGGCTTCTCCTCTCTGTCCAGTGCCCTCATAGTAAGCCACTTCCCATGGGGTCACTTTTACATGCTCGCTTTCGAGTCCCGCTGCTGCTTCCATTGCAACAGACAGCGGGACTCGACCCCCACCAACAGCAGAAGCCAATGGTGCCCCAGCAAAGCCAGTGAGGGGAGAAAAGCGCTGTAGACTTCAACAGCGCTGGATTGTATGAGGGTTCAGGTATAAGGGGGGTGAAGGGCCAGAACCGATGCAAAAAATGAAATAAGGTAAAAAAAAAAAAAATGCTTAGGCTTTAGAACTACTTTTAATGTGAAACCAAAAAAAAAAGGATTGATTCCCCATTTTGAGTAATTAGGTGGAGCCATGCAAATTTTTTTTTTCTGCTAATCTTATAGCACAGATGCAGCTTACTTCAGAGTCTTTTATTCTAACTTTTGTGTAGGGATGTGATCGGAATGGAACACATGACTTAGAGTATACAAATAGCAACTGTAAGTCAGTGTGATGTCCTGATCTTGTTTTAAAATGACTAACCCTTTCCTTTTTGTAGTGCTTTGGAGGAAAGGTCTTTTGATTTTGCTCTCAGCCCATCTCAACATAAAATAAGTAGTTTTCCTAATTGGAGAATTGCAGTGTTTGAAGAGGTTTGAGAATTGAAAGGTGAACAGAATTTCAGATTATTTGCAATGGTTCATAACTTGGCATTTAGCTGTTTGAAGTAAATGTTCTCCCTCTACAAATCCGCCTTCCTCACCTACTCCTCCTCCCTCCACGCCGCCAAACAAGCCTACTTCGTAACCCTCATCAACACCCTCTCCACCTGTCCCCGCTGGCTCTTCTCCACTTTCAACTCCCTACTCTCTCCCCCATCCCCACCTAGTACCTCACTCACCGCCCACAAGATTGCCAATCACTGCCAAAATAAGATCGACGCAATCCGTAAGGACATCGCCAATGCTCAACCTACCTCCCCACCTAGCCTCCCTCCCACTATAACCCCATCAACTCTTCCCTCCTCTGACCTCGCAACCTCCCCAACACTCCGCTCCTTCAGCCTTGCTACCACTGAGGAAGTTACTAAGGTCTTCTCAGAAGCCCACCTCACCACTTGCCTCCTTGACATTGTCCCCACACAACTCCTCCGGTCACCCTCCTCCTCCCATCTTACGCTCCCTTACCCACATCTTCAATCTCTCCCTCTCTACTGGCGCATTCTCCTCCCCCCTAAAGCATGCGCACATCACCCCCATACTCAAAAAACCCTCCCTGGACCCCACCGACCTGAACAACCTTAGACCCATCTCCCTGCTGCCATTTACTTCCAAATTCCTTGAGCGCTTAGTCTACAATCGCCTAGGCGCCCACCTCACTGACAACAACCTCCTCGATCCACTACAGTCTGGCTTCCGTCCCCTACACTCCACCGAAACCGCCCTACTGAAAATCACTAATGACCTGCTAACCGCCAAATCTAATGGCCACTACTCAGTCCTCCTACTCCTTGACCTCTCCGTGGTCTTCGACACAGTCGACCACCCCCTCCTTCTTAATAAACTACACTCCCTTGGCATCAGAGACTCCGCTCTCTCCTGGCTCTCCTCCTATCTATCCCAACGCTCCTTCAGCGTTACCTATAACACTACCACTTCCTCCTCTCTCCCCCTTTCTGTTGGGGTCCCCCAAGGCTCTGTCCTCGGGCCCCTTCTCTTCTCCATCTACACCTCCTCCCTCGGCAAACTGATATACCCCCACGGCTTCAACTATCACCTCTATGTCGATGACACGCAAATTTACCTCTCCACCCCTCAACTCACCCCTTCAGTCTCCGCCCGTATCACCCACCTACTGAATGACATATCAGACTGGATGTCGCTCCATTTCCTCAAACTGAACCTTTCCAAAACCGAGCTCCTGATTTTCCCCCCAGCCCGTGCGCCCCCCCCACCCTCGCCATCACGACCAACAACGCCACCCTCAGTCCCACCCAATAAGCCATAGTCCTAGGTGTCACTCTAGACTCAAACCTGTCCTTCCAACCCCATGTCCAATCGTTAGCAAACTCATGCAGGCTCCACCTCCGCAACATCTCAAAAATACGTTCGTTCCTAACCCCAGACACTACAAAACTACTTGTTCACTCCCTTATCTCACGTCTGGAGTACTGCAACTCCCTTCTCACCGGCCTACCTCATCGCAGACTATCCCCTCTTCAGTCTATGCTGAACTCAGCGGCCAGACTCATCCACCTTACCAACCGCTCCGCTTCTGCCATCCCCCTCTGTCATTCCCTCCACTGGCTCCCGATTGCCCAACACATTAAATTCAAACTACTAACATTGACGTACAAAGCCATTTATAATGCTGCCCCACACTACCTTACTGACCTGATACCCAAATACCACCCTACCCGTAATCTTCGCTCCTCACAAGACCTCCTACTTTCTAGCTCCCTGGTCTCCACCTCCCACGCCCGACTGCAGGACTTCTCCAGGACTCCCCCCATCCTCTGGAACTCACTACCCCAATCCATCAGACTGTCACCTACCCTCCTCACCTTTAGGCACACCCTGAAAACCCATCACTTCAGGGAAGCCTACCCCGCCCTCACCTAACAGCCGATCTCCTCCTCTCTGCCCACCACTCCATCCCCCACAGCCACTTCCTCCTGTACCACTATCCCCTCCTTCCTAGATTGTAAGCTCGAAAGAGCAGGGCCCTTGAACCCCTCGTGTTTTGTTTTGTTACTGTATTGTCTCATGTACTGTCCCCCACTATAATGTACAGCGCTGAGCAAACCTTTTTAGCGCTATATAAATACTGTATAATATAATAACTCTCTAACTCTGCTGCACAATACATGTAGAAGACTTTCCAACTATATATATATATATGTATGTATGTATGTGTGTGTGTATATATATATATATATGTATATGTATATATATATATGTATATGTATATGTGTATATATATATATATATATATATATATATATATATATATCTTTCCTTTTTATTTTAAATGGGGTACAAGTAAACCCCTGTTTTAATGATCCAGCTCCTTTGAAGTTCTGGTATTGATTTCTACTGATGGAGTACATAGTACACAATGATACACATGTATGAGTTTTATCTTTAGTCTCCCAGATTTCCTTTTTATCCTTAACATGGTTGACAAATAGATAATTAGATTTCCTGTTTCAATTGATGCACCTATTTGAGGTTTGTATTCTATATGGTGATGCTTTTTGTTAAAAAAAAAAAAACACAACTTCTTTTATCTAATAGAATTGTAATGTGTCCAGGTAAATGATCAGATTTTATTTCATCACTTAAAAATTTGAAATGAAAAGTAATCTAATTAGGAAAAAAGCCATAGTATGTGTGTGGCATTCTTTTAAGGAAAATATGCTATGCTGTCCTTTTTGAATAGTCTAAGTAACCTATGTTGTAAATAGATCTGAATAACAGGAGATCAAATTATACCCACAAACAGCTGAATGGAGGATACGCTGTACTGTCTCTGAAGACAGAAGCTAGAAGAGGCTAGGGTATTTGTATCAGTAAGCTGAACAGAGCCTATCAACAAGTAAGCAGGCAGTGCTTGATTTTATTAGTAGAAAGGCCAGTATACTTTGGAAAATAAGTGTCATAGATCAAATCTGAGTTAAAAGGTACTTGTTAAATAAAGGTTTTATAAAAATAGTGCCAATCATATAAACTATGAATTAAATTGACCAAAGACTATTACAAAAATCACTTTTCTTTTTTTAAAGAGCAATTCCAAGCAACAGATGATGCCAGTCAATCAGGTATATATTTAACCAACAACCCTAAAACTGTATTGACTTCTGTTTAATGTACCTGAATCTAAAATAACTGTAATCTCTAAAAGCCAGAATGCGGAGCTCCTCACAAGTTAATTGGGAGTGTGCTTAGTGTAGCTTGTGATGTGCCAAAATGCACGATCACCAGTCAGTTTCAGACTGTTTTGAATTGGATTGGTGGCTGTGGAAAACGTTTTAGTATGTAGTGCCTTGATATATAAAGCCCTTTTTAATGGTATGTTTTTAAAGGACAAAATGCACCACGTAAGAGAACCCCAATGTAAAAAGGGGATTCATTTCCTTCGTACTTTTAGTCCTTTTTATTAAAAAGAAAAAAACTTAAATACATTACATATGTGTTGATCATGCCATTCCCCTTCAATAACACCCCGTCTATATCCTTCTGACCATGCTAGGCATAGAAGTGGATCTATCCTTCCATGGTCAATATGCTATACTTTCACACAGTGCGCACTGTACTCCTGTGGTCAGTCTGCTGCTGACACATCCCAGCCCTGCATTCTGCTTGAAAGCTACAAGGTGCTGCGACTTTGCTCCTGTGGTCAGACTGCTGTTGACATGCTCCCCCACCACCAGACCTGCACATTTTAAATGACAGTGCCTGAGATATTTGATGTCTGCAGAAGCTGCCAATCATCACAAGGAGTCTCCACTACTTTGAGCCTGGGAGGCAACTTCTGCATGGTGGTCTTGTAACCGCTTGTAAACACTGGCGACAAACAAGGCTTTTACGTTTTTGTTTTTTTTTTTCGTTTTTTTTTTAATATAAAGTTTTGCCTTTAGATTATGATTATAGATTGTTCCAATCTTTTAAAAAATACAGGGTTCATATAATCTTTAATTCTTAGTTTTTACATATACTGCACTTTAGACATTCGTTGATTTTTTTTTTTTTTATGTCCCTGCTACAGTTGAAATGTGGTTTTCAGTATTCTCGTATAAGGAGACAACATGAATTTAAAGTACAAGCAGTATTTACAGATACGTTATATAATATACTTAGTCTTCATATATTTTATGTTTCAGGTATTCAACAGACTGTGGTTTCCACTGGTAAGACCCGGAGCATTGGCCGTGCTTTCCCACATGCTACTTAGCTTTCAGCATTCTCCAGAGGCTTTTCATATGGTATGTTTTGAGAACAATGTTTTTATAGTTAAAAGCCCAAAGCATATGAACATCATTACTTCACCATTCAGATATAGTAATAAGTGTTCCATAAACCATTTTTTCATCTCACGTAATGCAAACATTTTTTATGGCTATTACACAAAGTATGTTTGTCATATTGTGCACGATACAGAGGGTAAAATAAGTATTGAACATGTCACCATTTTTCTCAGTAAATACATTTCTAATGCTATTGACATGAATTTTTTACCACATGTCGGTAACAACCCATACAATCCATACATGCAAAGAAACCAGAACAAATAAGTTCAGAAATTAAGTTTTATGTATTAAAATGGAATGACACAGGGAAAAAGTATTGAACATGCTAACTGTATTTAATACTTCGTACAACATCCTTTGTTGGTAAGGAAAGCTTCAAGATGCCTCCTGGATGGAGAAACTAGTCGCATGCATTGCTCAGGTGTGATTTTGGCCCATTCTTTCACATAAACAGGCTTCAAACCTTGAAGGTTCTGTGGGCCTCTTCTATGAACTCTGACCTTTAGTTCTTTCCATAGATTTTCTATTGGATTCAAGTCAGGTGATTGGCTGGGCCATTTTAGCAACTTTATTTTCTTTCTTTGAAACCAGTTGAGAGTTTCCTTGGCTTGTGTTTGGGATAATTATCTTGTTGAAATGTCCACCCTCGTTTCATCTTCATCATCCTGGTAGATGGCAGCGGATTTTTATCAAGAATGTCTTGGTACATTTTTCCCTTCATCCTTCCTTCAATGACATAACATTTGCCAGTACCGTATGCTGAAAAACAGCCCCACACCATCACACCATGATGTTTCCACCTCCCAAACTTCACTGTTGGTATGGTGTTTTTGGGGTGATGTGCAGTGCCATTTGACCTCCAAACATGGTGTGTATTATGGCATCCAAGGTTTTCAGTTTTGGTCTCATCTGACCAGACTATATTCTCCCTGTATTTCACAGTGTTGTCTAAATGTTGTGCAACAAACGTTAAATGAGCTTCAACATGCTTTTTCTTCAGCAGTGGATTCTTGCATGGTGAGCATGCAAACAGGCCATGGCGGTTGACTGCATTAGTTGGACAACTCTTCTGATAATTCTTTTCACTCCTCTGTCAGAAATCTTGCAAGGAGCACCTGGTCGTGGCCAGTTTATGGTGAAATGTTCTTTCCATTTCCGAATTATGGCCCCAGCAGTGCTCACTGGAATATTCAGAAGTTGAGATATTTCTGTAACAAATGCCATCCGTATGTTTTGCAACAATAAGGTTGCAAAGATCTTGAGATAGCACCTTGCTTTCACCCATCATGAGTTGTTTCTTGGTAATGAGACATCTTTTTAAAGGCCATTAGTTGAGACTGAAACAGCTGGTATTTGCACTGACAAGAGGCAGGATTTCTTTCTAATTACTGATAGATTTCTGCTGGTGTCTTGGCTTTCCATGCCTTTTTGCACCTCCCTTTCTTGTGTTCAGTACTTTTTCCCTGCGTCATTCCATTTTATTACACATAACTTAATTTCTGGACTTATTTATTTTGGTTTCTTTTGTGTGGATTGCATGTGTTGTTACCAACGTGGTGACAATTGCATGTCAATAGCACCTTTAGAAATATATTTACTGAGAAAAATGGTGACGTGTGCAATACTTTTTACCCGCTGTATGTTTCATATATGGTGAAATTCTTACATTAATGCTGTATATCCTGTATCAGTCTTCACAGTGATGATGTGTTGGTTTTGTTTTTTTTTATTAAAGCAACTCTGTTGCTATTATAAGCATACAAAAGTAACTTATACCTGTGTAGAGAGTAAATATTTGCCTCTTCTGCTTCTCTCTGATCCCGAGATTTGGTCCAGCAAAGTCCACTGGGGAAACTGACACGTGTGGAAGTGCCTGTCTCTGCATTCAATATACACGAGGTGGGAGATGGAGACAGAAAATCTCTCCAGATCCTTGTGGAAAGGTTTTACTGGTACCACACCCCTAATTGGAAATGTAAATATAACCTTAACAAGAAGAAACTAATGGGGCTTTAAAGGTACCAAACCACGTCAATTTATGCAAAAAATGGGAAACAAAAGATAAAGAATTTAACACCTTTTTATTGAGTTAAAAAACCACCATAGTGGTGGAACATGACAATCAAACATAAATGGAGGATCAAAAAAAATTCAAATGAACAGAACTACAATTGGTAGCCTAACTGCAATACATATCGTTGCTGATACCGAAGACGTTGGAGTGGCGTCATAGGTATCGGTGTACATATTAGTAGATAGCTACAACATTTAAAGATGAAATGATGCTTGGTTGATCTATTCCTACATATTGTTGCTGATACCTAAGACGTTGAAGTCGCATAATAGGTATCAGTTGACATATTAGTAGATAGCTCAAGCCTTGAAATATGAAAGGTTAATATATTCCAACGCGTTTCACGGGACAATGCCTGCTTCCTCAGGGAAACAAAGCACAGGTTCCAGTTGACGATGCCGATGACCTCCCAAATGGCCTTTGCAGGGAATGTGGGACAATTCACTGCTGCCTGGATGAAATGAGGGCCTCCAGCAAGTGATATGGAGTAGCCGCCAGTTGAAAAATGTTGGTAACTAGCCAATAGGTGCTCCAAAAATGAGGGCATATAAGGCTACTTCCAGGTATATGGGGAGGGGCAGAAATGTGCCTCACCTCTATCCCCCCAGTGTAGTCCTTACTATTACACAGTCCAGACTATAGAGAAAATTCTAGTTTCTCTAGAAGGTGACCTATAAAAACATATTTAAAAAAATTAAAAAGACTGCGGGTTCAGATTTATTGTTTTACTTTTCCAGCATATGTGAAAAAAGAACTTTGTCAATTAGAGAGGATTAAATTCTAAGTGAACAGATTGCATAATACAATTATGTAAATGTATTCTATCTAACGCTTTAAAATGGGCCAAAGAAATCTTCATTAAAAAGAACACTGTCATTCACTGTATGAGTGATGGGTTCTCAGACATACAGAGCGCCATTATTCACTTTATATTTCTCAAAGGGGTTAATGCTATTTGCATGGAGTTTAAATATTCTTTATTTCAACTAGAGATGGAGCAGTTTTCATATGTTGGCTTGACAATACAGTAATATCTTAGGATTTTCTATTGCATAGTTTTGATGTTTTTGATGTCATCTATTACACTCTTCACATCTGGGTTCTTAGTATCAATGAGGTTATACTGGGAGGTGCATAGGTTCTGGCTGCTCTTTAGAAAGAGACCTGCTAGTAAGGTGAAGTTGCACAGTGGATGTGAAACCAAATTCTTGCAGAAAATTTAGTAATGTTTCTTATAAATCTAGGAGCTTGTACTTGTTTATATTCAAATAGCTAAATGTGAATAACTTGCACAGTTAACCACTTGCCTACAGGGCACTTATACCTCCTTTGTGCCCAGGCCAATTTTCAGCTTTCAGTGCTTTCCCAGAACTGGGTAACTGCGCTGTAGCCGTCATTAGGCTATAGCGCAGTTACCAAGCGGGTAAATAGATATTGATAATTGTGTTAAGATTACTAAATGATTCTCCAATTTACTGTGTAGTAGCTCATTGGTTAGCAAGTGTTTCAAAGCAAATTTGTATAACACAGAGCTCGTAATGTTTGCCATCTACTAAGAGAGAAAAGCATTTACCTAGCAGCACTTTTATTAAACCAAAAAAAATGCCAACTCTGCATCAGTTTGGTTTTTTTTTTCAAAATTCCAGAAACTCCTATAGTAAATTCAACCATGTATTATTCACTAACACTAAATAATTTCCCAACATTCAAGGATAGGAGGATTGAGGACAAAACTAAAAGGTAAAGGCGAGTAAAATCAGGGATTCTCCAAAACTTATCAATGCAGACTTGTCCAAATGTGTGTTTCTCCAGACCTCAAACAGATCTATAATGATATTTCATTGCAAGTTAAAGTGGTTGTAAACCTCAGACACAAAATATGAACAAAGCATGTCCCTGTGTAGTTTAGTGTGTTCTTGTCTCAGTTACGAACACTAAGTGTCATTTCTGTCTGCTGTCTGCATGAGTTTTTCTGACAAGTGTTCCTGTCACCAAGAGAAAAGTGAAAGGAAGAGACCTCCAACACACAGCCTGTGATTGTCAGCCTCAGCTCTGTTCTTGTGTGCGGTGAGAAGGGTATGCTCCATCCATCCAATTAGCTCTCAGAGCTCTCCTAACTGAGTCCTGCAGTGTGTAGTTTCAGCTGTCTGTTCCGTTTCTTTAAGCTTAGACAAACTTTATAAATTCTGCATTTTGAACGAATGTAGAGAAGGGAATACTGCAGATAAACAGGTACAACTTAAGTAGGATGATTTGTTTCATCTCTGAGTATCACCTGAGGTAAGTCACTTTGCTGGGTATATGTAAGGGTTTACAACCATTTTAACCCCTTCCAGTCTGCCCTATTCCAGAATTACTGCTACAGGGCGGTGTGTGTGTGTGTGTGTGTTTGTGTGTGTGTGTGATTTCGCATTTCTGGGTAGGGGACGCACATCATACCAGTGCTGCCATTAGTGGCCGCGGCTGTCAATCACCGGGTCCCGCCGGTGATTGCCAAGCATCTCCGAAAGCGCGGGGGGGGAAGAACTATTCGTAAACAAAACAGTTCTCTCCCTTGCCAACTCCGGCACACTGCTTTGCATGGCTGTGCATAGTACAGTCATGCAAAGCAGTGTGCTTACAGTGAAGCACAAACACACAGCCCCTAGTAAAACCGCACACAGTTATTCCTTTGCTCCACATGTTAACACCTTTCTGCCCAGTGCCATTAGTACAGTGTCAGTGCTTTTTTTTATTAGCACTGATCACTGTATTGGTGTCACTGGGGATGTAAGTGACACCAAGTCAGTTCCACACCCAGTGTCGGAATGCCTGCTGCAGTCCTGCGCTGATCACCACCATTTACTAGTAAAAATTTAAAAAAAAAAAAAAAAACCCAATATATAACACCATTTGTAAATGCTATAACTTTCACGTAAACCAATTAATTTACACTTATTGGTATTTTTTTGTAGCGAAGATATGTAGCAGAATACATTTTGGTCTAAATTTAGGACGAAATTAGATTTTTTTTTTTTTTTTTTTATAGCGCAAAAAATAAACAGGCGATCAAATTTCACTGAAAGAAAGCTATATTTGTGGGAAAAAAAGGGGTGTAAATTTAATTTGGGTGCAGCGTTGCATGACCGTGCAATTGTCTGTCAGTTAAAGTAACACAGCTCCATACTGCAAAAAATTGCCTGGTCAGGAAGGGGGGTAAATTCTTTGGAGGGTAAGTGGTTAATCAGTAGGGCTGGGATGCCATTAAGGGATTACAATCGTTTGAATATTGCTATGGGGGAAGCAGGGAAGGGGGGGAGAAATTAGAGGAAGAAAGAAGGCAGATGCAAGAAAGCAGTCTCCACCACCACCAGCTGTATTTATAAAGGCTAAGGTTTGGTTGTAGATGACTCCCCATGATGAAGGTGGGTTACTAGATGTGTTCTCTAGTCCCCCAGAAACTTGCTAACTAAATGCAGAGTGGTGAGTTTGCTTTTAGAGCTACGTGGATGACAACAGAGTTGATCTTTGGTCCCTTTTGTGATATGCACATGTAACTGGCACATATAATAATATAGTTCAGACTACCTTTTTTCTTTGGCGCTACATATGTGTTTATAGTTATGGTTTGCCTTTTATTTTTGTTTGTTTTCTTTCAGATTGTACCACATGTTGTAAATCTGGTCCAGTCTTTTAAAAGTGATGGCCTCCCA
The DNA here is from genome assembly GCF_062004578.1 of Staurois parvus. Classification (NCBI taxonomy): domain Eukaryota; kingdom Metazoa; phylum Chordata; class Amphibia; order Anura; family Ranidae; genus Staurois; species Staurois parvus. The sequence goes on along the minus strand of NW_028317886.1, from coordinate 27,076,939 downwards.
TCCAGTTCAGCATTCCTTGTCCAGTTTTCCGAGCTGATGCACTGCATGATCTATCACTATTCTGGATTTCCAGACCTTTATGAACCCATCTTGGAAGCTCTTAAGGTAAAAGCTGCATGTATCTAGCAGCAATCCAGAACTGTACAGTATAAGTTTTATGCTAAATAAGGATCACCACAGAGCCGCCTTATTTCACTCTCAAACTTTTCCTCAGGGTCCACTAACAGGACAGGTCTTCTAGATCTCCACAGTTGAATGGAGGAAATTATTAGAGTGTTTTAACTTTAAATATTACAAATGTGTGAGTGCCTGCAAATCTGAAAAACAAAACCAGTCCTTGAAGTCAGGTTTTAGGTTTGAGAAACATCGGCTTAGAGCACAGTTCCCCAAACATTCTAAACATAGGGACAGTTTACTTTCGTTCAGACATTTAGGGGGCTGGTGGGGGTAGTAAATGTTCCAACGTCATTGGGAGTTAACAAAGCTTCAGGCTTGATGGTCAGTGAGAGTCAAAGAAAATTACCTAATGCCTGTGCTCAGTGGGAGGAAGAATCCCATCATTGGTACTAGTGGAAGATATAATGCCCCGTTGTTGGTATTCGTGGGAGGAATAGTGCTCCATTGTTGGTGTCAGCTAAAGGAATGGTGTTTCTGTTGGTGTCAGTGGAAGGAAGAGTGCTTTGTATCAACTGGAGGAATAGTGTCCCAAGGGCCCAATAAATTCAGGCAAAGGGCCACAGTTTGGAGAGCCCTGGCTTAGAGAATACAGGTGTTACAATGCCTTCTCACGTGGGGGCATTGGAAGTTTGCATACCATTTTATATAAGCATTGTATCCGTCTTTTTGTGCTTGCATCTAACTTTCTTGTTTGGTACATGGGATTACATTACCAGTAGTTTTATATCTTCTGTGTTGTGAGATCTATAAATACTTCAAATATGTCTAGTAGTAAAAAAAAACTTATTTGCTCATCTGAGAACACAGTAAATAATGGTGGTAAGAATCCCAATAAACATTTCACTCACCACAGCTGCAGCACAAGGGACTTTAATAAAAGAAGGCTATACAGAGAAATGCAGGGACTTCCATTTCTAAATTGTGGGGGGGGGGGGGGGAGCACATGTTAAAAACAAGTGTTATGCTGCAAAGGATGGAGTTGGCTTTTAAAAATGTTTACATACAGTGGGTATAGAAAAAAAAATTGCCTCCCTTTTTAAAATAATCGCATTTTGTTGCTTTGTAGCCTGTAATGAAGACACAGTTTTTGTTTTATCCAGCTGTATTTACTCAGTGCAACCTATAACATCCAAGTGAAAGATATAACACCAAAATGTCCGAAAAAAAAATTAAAAAATTCAAAACTAGAATCTCTGAGTTGGAAAATGGATCACCCCCTTGTGTCAGTATTTTGGTGAACCACCTTTTTTGCTTTTTAATTACAGCCTTTATTCTGTTGGAATATGTTTACTACAAGTTCAGATAAATTTGATGGTGACCATTTGTGGACTGGGGTCTTCAAGTTATTCCACAGATTTACAATGGGGTTTAAGTCTGGGCTCTGACTAGGCCATGCAAGGACATTAATTTTTTTTTCTCCTTCAGCCGCTGTGTAGTCATTTTTTTGTTGTGTGCTTTGGCTCATTGTAATGTTGGAAGGCAAACCTTTTTTCCATTCATAACTAACTGACAGAGGGCAGCAGATTTTCCTCAATAATTTGGTATTTTGCCCCATCCATTTTTCCTTCTATCCTGACAAGTGCTCCAGTCCCTGGTGCAAAGAAACGCCCCATAACAGGATATTATAACCTCCATGTTTTACTGTGGGAATGGTGTTATTTGGATAGTGAGCTGTATTAGATTTCCACTAGACATACAGTTGTGTTCAAAATAATAGCAGTCAGACATCACTAACCTGATCAATCACTTTTTGGTAGAAATGATATTTCTACATGGCAAATAATTTACTAGCAGGTGTAGTAGAGTAATAGAAATCCAACAGACCCAACAGTCATGACATGCATGCTGCTGATTCTGTGTAATTGAATCACTAATTGAAAGGGGCATGTTCAAAATAATAGCAGTGTGGAGTTCTATTAGTGAGGTCATTCATTCTTTGAAAAACAGGTGGCAATGATTGCCCTTATTTAAGGAAGGAAGGCAGCAAATGTTGTACATGCTGGTTACAGTGCATTTCTCTCTGAAATTCTGAGGAAAATGGGTCGTTCCAGACATTGTTCAGAAGAACAGCGTACCTTGATTAAAAAGTTGATTGGAGAGGGGAAAACATATAAAGAAGTGCAGAAAATGATAGGCTGCTCAGCTAAAATGATTGCAAATGCTTTAAAATGGCAACCAAAACCTGAAAGACGTGGAAGAAAGCGAAAAACTACCATTCGAATGGATAGAAGAATAGCCGAAATGGCAAGGACTCGGCCAACAATCCAGGAAGATCAAAGAAGGTGTAAAGTTACCTGTGAGTACTGTTACAATTAGAAGACGCCTATGTGAAGCCAAGCTATCTGCAAGAAGCCCCCGCAAAGTCCCACTGTTGAAAAAAAAGACATGTGCTGAAGAGGTTACAATTTGCCAAAGAGCACATTGACTGGCCTAAAGAGAAATGGCGCAACATTTTGTGGACTGATGAAAGTAAGATTGTTCTTTTTGGGTCTAGTGGCCGGAGACAGTTTGTCAGACGACCCCCAAACACTGAATTCAAGCCACAGTACACTGTGAAGACAGTGAAGCATGGTTGCACAAGCATCATGATATGGGGATGTTTCTCATACTACGGTGTTGGGTCTATTTATCGCATATCAGGGATCATGGATCAGTTTGAATACATCAGAATACTTGAAGAGGTCATGCTGCCTTATGCTGAAGAGGAAATGCCCTTGAAATGGGTGTTCCAACAAGACAACGACCCCAAACACACCAGTAAACGTGCAACATCTTGGTTCCAGACCAACAAGATTGACGTTATGGAGTGGCCAGCCCAATCCCCGGATCTTAATCCAATAGAAGACTTGTGGGGTGACATCAAAAATGCAGTTTCTGAGGCAAAACCAAGAAATAGAGAAGAACTGTGGAATGTAGTCCAATCATCCTGGGCTGGAATACCTGTTCACAGGTGCCAGAAGTTGGTTGACTCCATGCAACACAGATGTACAGCAGTTCTCAGAAACAGTGCTTATACAACTAAATATTAAGTGATTCAAAGGAAAGCAAAATCTTCAAACATTTTTCAGTTTATATAGTGAATGTTTGAGTTTGTTAAGAAGAATACAAACACTGCTATTTTTTTGAACAGTCTAATATTCACTTTTCTTCAATTTGTTTTTTAGAGGAACAACACAAATTTGATCTATTTTTCTTCATGTTTTGATTTGGAATAGAATGTGTAGTGTTGCCAATGCATTTGTGTGTATGGAAATAAAAGCTATTAGAAGGATTTTGAGCTTTATTCACTTTTTTCAACACACTGCTATTATTTTGAACACAACTGTACATGTTGATCATATCCCCCCTTAATCTCCTCTTCTCAAGAGAGAATAAATTCAGTTCCTCTAATCTTTCCCCATAGCTGATCTCCTCCATGCCTCTTATCAGTTTGGTTGCCCTTCTCTGTACTTTCTCCAAACACTGCTATTGTTTTGAACACAACTGTATCGTTTGCCCAACGCCCGGGACATGTAGTTACGGGAGCCGGGCAGGTTGTTTTTCCTTACATTTAGCCCTGCTGCGGACAAGCAGCAGGGCTTGCTTAAGAAAGTGATTGATAAACTCTGGGGCAGACAGGCTACAGTTGTGCACGCTCAGTGTCTGACACTCGTTCACACAGCACACTTCCCCCCTCCCCCCTCCCTCCCCGCATAGACAGGAGAGGAGAGTGATTCCGTTTTGCTCCACCTCTTCCCGCCCCTCTCCTCCGTGACTGCCCAGTGGGCTGGAAATTTGAAGATCCATCCAGCTGTATGGTTGCCGATGTCTGAGCCTGCAGAGAGCAGCCTGGGGATGAGCGATTTCTGCATTCGCTTTACTCAGCTCCTTCCTTTCTCTCCTTTTATCTACCTCCCCCCTCCCTGTTCTTCCAGGAGCTTCACACTTTAGTTTATGTCCAGTTAGCAGCTGAGCTCTGGCTGAAGGGGGCACCCTGCTGAGCTCTGGCTGAAGGGGGCACCCTGCTGAGCTCTGGCTGAAGGGGGCACCCTGCTGAGCTCTGGCTGAAGGGGGCACCCCGCCGGACACTGATGTAAAGGGTGACTCTGATGTCCCCGGGTCCGGTGCTGGAGACAGGCAGGGAGGGGAGGAGGAGATAAACAGTGCAATGTTAAAAATATAAAAAATTTAAGTCGCCATTAAACCCTTTTTTTTTTTTTTTTTTTTTTTTTTTTTTTTTTTAAAAGCCCCATACATTGCTAGTATTACCTCCCCATATCACCGCCTAATAAAAAACCTCAACCCTTCATATTTTCCATCCTGGCAGTCATTTCATGGTTTAAAGGGACGGACATCCATTGAAAATCCTTAGTGATAAAACTGTCTCATTCAGTAATAGTATAAAAATAAAGACCTTATTTAAGTATGGTTTTGGTTAAAAAAAAAATATATTTTTTTTTTTCATCAAGACAAGTAGATTGTCATGCGGGACAAGTAGTTTGGGACCATGATTTAGTCCCTGGACTAGTAGTTTTTTTAAAACATTTCCACATTCCTGTTATCCCAGAGATCTTTTAACAGTACCTTGCCACCCATATTTGATTGCTTCCATTGCAATCAGTGACTGAATTACTCCAGGAAAGCTGGTTTCGTGCTGAGTTAATCAAAATGACCACAGCTGATCACAACTGAAAGTCAAATGGCTTTGTGTGCCATTGAGAAGGTGATTAGCTATACCTGATGGCGCTTACAAGTCATTCTTATGCAGGCCATAGACGGTTTGTTTATCGACCGATTTTTCGGCCAAAAAACAAAACATTGGTTGTTCTGTTGCTACCAATGTCTGTGAAAATCGTCTGTTTTTTGCAAATTTTCCAGCATGACTAATAAAAGAAATGAGGAGGAACTGCGAAAATCGGCCGATGCCCCACTAACGGTGTGAAAATCGGCCAATTTATTCTTTCGGACGAAAAATCGGCCGATAAACGAACCATCTATGGCCTGCATTAGAAGGGGGTGATCCTTTTTCCTACTCTGTTTCTGATTCTGTTTTTGAATTTTTTTTCTGACATGTTGGTGTTATCTTTCATTTGGATGTTATACAGTCGGGTCCATAAATATTGGGACATCGACACAATTCTAACATTTTTGGCTCTATACACCACCACAATGGATTTGAAATGAAATGAACAAGATGTGCTTTAACTGCAGACTGTCAGCTTTAATTTGAGGGTATTTACATCCAAATCAGGTGAACGGTGTAGGAATTACAACAGTTTGCATATGTGCCTCCCACTTGTTAAGGGACCAAAAATAATGGGACAGAATAATAATCATAAATCAAACTTTCACTTTTTAATACTTGGTTGCAAATCCTTTGCAGTCAATTACAGCCTGAAGTCTGGAACGCATAGACATCACCAGACGCTGGGTTTCATCCCTGGTGATGCTCTGCCAGGCCTCTACTGCAACTGTCTTCAGTTCCTGCTTGTTCTGGGGGCATTTTCCCTTCAGTTTTGTCTTCAGCAAGTGAAATGCATGCTCAATCGGATTCAGGTCAGGTGATTGACTTGGCCATTGCATAACATTCCACTTCTTTAAAGCCCTTAAACTCTTTGATTGCTTTTGCAGTATGCTTTGGGTCATTGTCCATCTGTACTGTGAAGCGGCGTCCAATGAGTTCTGAAGCATTTGGCTGAATATGAGCAGATAATATTGCCCGAAACACTTCAGAATTCACCCTGCTGCTTTTGTCAGCAGTCACATCATCAATAAATACAAGAGAACCAGTTCCATTGGACGCCATACAGGCCCACACCATGACACTACCACCACCATGCTTCACTGATGAGGTGGTATGCTTAGGATTATGAGCAGTTCCTTTCCTTCTCCATACTCTTCTCTTCCCATCACTCTGGTACAAGTTGATCTTGGTCTCATCTGTCCATAGGATGTTGTTCCAGAACTGTGAAGGCTTTTTTAGATGTCGTTTGGCAAACTCTAATCTGGCCTTCCTGTTTTTGAGGCTCACCAATGGTTTACATCTTGTGGTGAACCCTCTGTATTCACTCTGGTGAAGTCTTCTCTTGATTGTTGACTTTGACACACATACACCTACCTTCTGGAGAGTGTTCTTGATCTGGCCAGCTGTTGTGAAGAGTGTTTTCTTCACCAGGGAAAGAATTCTTCGGTCATCCACCACAGTTATTTTTCGTGGTCTTCCGGGTCTTTTGGTGTTGCTGAGCTCACCGGTGCGTTCTTTCTTTTTAAGAATGTTCCAAACCGTTTTGGCCACGCCTAATGTTTTTTCTATCTCTCTGATGGGTTTGTTTTGTTTTTTCAACCTAATGATGGCTTGCTTCACTGATAGTGACAGCTCTTTGGATCTCATCTTGAGATTTGACAGCAACAGATTCCAAATGCAAATAGCACACTTGAAATGAACTCTGGACCTTTTATCTGCTCATTGTAATTGGGATAATGAAGGAATAACACACACCTGGCCAAGGAACAGCTGAGAAGCCAATTGTCCCATTACTTTTGGTCCCTTAACAAGTGGGAGGCACATATGCAAACTGTTGTAATTCCTACACCGTTCACCTGATTTGGATGTAAATACCCTCAAATTAAAGCTGACAGTCTGCAGTTAAAGCACATCTTGTTTGTTTCATTTCAAATCCATTGTGGTGGTGTATAGAGCCAAAAATGTTAGAATTGTGTTGATGTCCCAATATTTATGGACCTGACTGTAAGTTGCACTTAATCCACCTGGATAAAACAAACTGTTTCTCTCCATTTCGGGCTGCAAAGCGATAATAATGTTAATATTTTAAAGGGGGGAGATTCTTTTCTATATACACTGTATAATACATAGTTTTAAAACTCAAGGGTGCTGATAACAAATAGGCAAATTTGTTCTAATGTAAAATAGAACAGAATCTGAAAAATAGTATTGTTTTCTGTGTTTTTTTCATAGTATCCCCAAAAGATAATTTTTTTTTTTTAACATTGTTTATAGGCCACAAAATGTGTAATCTGATCACACACTATGTAGAAAAGCAAAGCATGAGACACTGGACAAAACATTCAGTACCCTAAAATGCTTTGTTGTATAAGCTATACACACTAGAACAATGGTAAATCCATACAATGCATGTAATACTGAACAATAGCACTTTGTGAAAAGAGCCTACATAGAACAAGCTGAAAATGAAGCCTATAAAATGCAGAGACTAACCCTTTGTCAGATTTACCATTGTTACAGCATGTACACCTACATTTGGCAGAAGTATATTTAAAATGGAATTACACTGTTTTCACGTTCAACAGAAAGTGAATATTTTTGTGTAGTAATGAAGATCTATCCCCCATAAATACAGTGCATATATAAAAAAGGGAGTTGTTATCCACACTAAAACTGAGGTCAGTGCCTTGGTGCTCTCTGGGGAAAAAATTGTGATAAAGTGAAGACTGTGGGCACACGGAGAGCTTTAAAAATGGCAGATAAAATGTTTATCTTGTAAAATCCAAAACTACTGTTTCATTGAGATGCATCTTGAGAAACCATTTGGATTTAAAGCTAGTAGTAGTTAATCTCACTGAGCTGCACTTGTTCTGTATTGTTAAATAAATTTTTATCGCTTCTCCAAGCTATTTTTTTCAGTTATAAAGAGTGTCCGAAGGATACTCCTACATCTATATTGGTTTGTATTCTATCATTTTTATTTACTGTTTTGTGCCTCCTTTTTAGCTCTCTGATTGCCCAGAGTCATCCAGATGAATATATTTGTATCCATATATTATGCAAACCTACATTATCTACCTTGCATTCAGCTTTAAATGTTCACATTAAAGCAGAACTCTGATCAAAATGTTTTATTTTCCCATTCAGTGGGGCTGTGCCTGCACTTCATGGATTAACCGCTCGTTTTGTCCCGGGGTTTAGGGAAAAGCTATATTTGCCTCGTCTTCCAATCATCCAGAAAACATTTCTCCCCCATGTCCAGCGGTGGACTGTTCTTGCCATCTGGAGCCGATCTATGGGCTTGGTGACATCAGGAACAGCCCATTCACAAGACTGCTAGCGTAGGGGGGAGGTGGTCTTGTGCTCGGAGGGTTGGTGGATTAGGAAAGTATATCTCCACTTTCCAAATCCGTAGACAAAAACGAGCACTTAACCTGTGCAGTGTGGGCTCAGCCCCACTGTCTGGAATTCTTCTTTAAGTCTTAGTAATTTTAGTTCTACACTGCTTCAGGTATAGGCAAACAAAACCAGCTGGTGTGTCACACAAAGATCTTCAATATTCACACATTGGGTGGCTTATGACAGGGCAGTCTGATAACATTTGGCTAGTAATGGCTACCACTAGTATCCAACAAGTTAATCACCACAGCGCAATACTAGAAATGACTGATGCTTTTCTGTGGGCTTTGTCCCTATTGTTCAGAGTATACCTGATGTCCTCTCATATGCTGCTTATATCACAAACCCTCAATGGTCATAACTATCAGATGCCTACAGTTCAGTGCAAAATTTAAGTGCCATGTAAGTACAGCAAAAGGTAAGAGTTGTTACAGGTGATGCAAGGCCTGGCAGTGTTAGCCAGTAAGAGACTTGGCCTGCCACAGTTTACCTCTGGTTTCCGTGACAACCTGTACACAATCCTAAATGACGCAATTCTTGGCAATTAGCAGGGAGGCCAGCCTGTTGATCTGGCACTGCCTCTGGTGTCTAAGCTACCTGCAAACAGTCTAGGAAAGGTAGTAAATAACTGAAAAGTAGCAGGTTGAATATGATGGTGACAAGTGAAGGAAAATGGCAAACCAAACTATTAGAGCACCGAATACAGCACATCAACTACACCTATAAACGTGCTAATATAAATAGCTTGCTTAACACACATTACTATTCGATGATAATATTACAACTTTGAAATCTAGGTTCTAAGTCAATTACTAGGACTTGATCTATAATTAACTACAACAATAAATACAAAAAATGGCATAATATAACTTTAATTTCATATTGAATAAAATATACAGTTGTGTTCAAAATAATAGCAGTCAGACATCACTAACCTGATCAATCACTGTTTTTGGTAGAAATGATATTTCTACATGGCAAATAATTTACTAGCAGGTGTAGTAGAGTAATAGAAATCCAACAGACCCAACAGTCATGACATGCATGCTGCTGATTCTGTGTAATTGAATCACTAATTGAAAGGGGCATGTTCAAAATAATAGCAGTGTGGAGTTCTATTAGTGAGGTCATTCATTTTTTTAAAAACAGGTGGCAATGATTGCCCTTATTTAAGGAAGGAAGGCAGCAAATGTTGTACATGCTGGTTACAGTGCATTTCTCTCTGAAATTCTGAGGAAAATGGGTCGTTCCAGACATTGTTCAGAAGAACAGCGTACCTTGATTAAAAAGTTGATTGGAGAGGGGAAAACCTATAAAGAAGTGCAGAAAATGATAGGCTGCTCAGCTAAAATGATCGTAAATGCTTTAAAATGGCAACCAAAACCTGAAAGACGCGAAAGAAAGTGAAAAACTACCATTTGAATGGATAGAAGAATAGCCAAAATGGCAAGGACTCAGCCAACAATCAGCTCCAGGAAGATAAAAGAAGGTCTAAAGTTACCTGTGAGTACTGTTACAATTAGAAGACGCCTATGTGAAGCCAAGCTATCTGCAAGAAGCCCCCGCAAAGTCCCACTGTTGAAAAAGACGCGCTGAAGAGGTTACAATTTGCCAAAGAGCACATTGACTGGCCTAAAGAGAAATGGTGCAACATTTTATGGACTGATAAAAGTAAGATTGTTCTTTTTGGGTCTAGTGGCCGGAGACAGTTTGTCAGACGACCCCCAAACACTGAATGCAAGCCACAGTACACTGTGAAGACAGTGAAGCATGGTTGCACAAGCATCATGATATGGGGATGTTTCTCATACTACGGTGTTGGGTCTATTTATCGCATACCAGGGATCATGGATCAGTTTGAATACATCAGAATACATAAAGAGGTCATGCTGCCTTATGCTGAAGAGGAAATGCCCTTGAAATGGGTGTTCCAACAAGACAATGACCCCAAACGCACCAGTAAACGTGCTACATCTTGGTTCCGGACTAACAAGATTGACGTTATGGAGTGGCCAGCCCAATCCCCGGATCTTAATCCAATAGAAAACTTGTGGGGTGACATCAAAAATGCAGTTTCTGAGGTAAAACCAAGAAATAGAGAAGAAATGTGGAATGTAGTCCAATCATCCTGGGCTGGAATACCTGTTCACAGGTGCCAGAAGTTGGCTGACTCCATGCAACACGGATGTACAGCAGTTCTCAGAAACAGTCCTTATACACCTAAATATTAAGTGATTCAAAGGAAAGCAAAATTTTCAAAAAATTTTCAGGTTATATAGTGAATGTTTGAGTTTGTAAAGAAGAATACAAACACTGCTATTTTTTTGAACCGTCTAATATTCACTTTTCTTTAATGATTTTAGAGGAACAACACATTTGATCTATTTTTCTTCATGTTTTGATTTGGAGTAGAATGTGTAGTGTTCCCAATGCATTTGTGTGTATGGAAATAAAAGCTATTAGAAGGATTTTGAGCTTTATTCACTTTTTTTCAACACACTGCTATTATTTTGAACACAACTGTATGTATAAAAAAGTAACAAATGGCAGAGGAGATGCAAAGGTGTTCTTCAAACTCCTACAAAATTATACGTAAAAAAATGAATGTGAAAAAATGTATTTTTATAATGTGTTTAACAAGTGCTGTATTACATCCTCTAATAAGTAATAAATCATGGTTTTCTGTTTTCCTTCAATTGTGATGGATGACCTATGCGATCTACTGCTTATCTACCTTTTCTAGATCATTTACAGGTTGCTTAGACAACCAAGTGGGCATAGCAAGGGGTAGTGCCTTTGCATCTCAATATGGCCCTGTTGCTGGCTTCCAGACTTGTCATTCAGGATTGTGTACAAGCTGTTATGAAAACCCAACGTAAGCTGAGGTGGGCCATGGCTCTTATTGGCTGCTTGACAACCTGGTGAGTCACTCGGAACAACTCTTACCTTTTGTGGGACTTATATGGTGCTCAAATTTTGTATGGAATTGCAGACTCCTAAGAGTTGGCTCTTGCCAGCAAGAGTTTGTGATATAAGCATTATACACGAGGACACTGAGGGTGTGAGGTAAAGGGTTAGGCACCAGAAACACATAGAGCCATTTCAAGTACCAAGTTGTGGTGATTAACTTGTTGGATGCTGATGGTAGCTGTTGGTTAACCCTTCCCATGCATGCTGCCTTATGAATGGTTTTTATATGGCGATTTTGGTTACTTACGTTCATGAGTTGCATTTATTTTTTCTCCAGTAAATAAGCTTTTCAGACTTCACAAGGCCACTGCACTCTGTTTTTTGCTTCACATTAAGTCTGTCAGAAGTTGTATTATGGAAATGTTGACACATGGAAAGAAAACGGTTTTGATAACGTGTTTGTGTACATGTAAGTATTGGAATGCAAGGCACAGGCTTTTGAGTTCATTACAAGTCCGATGTATAGTAAACAACGGGAGAAAGACTTTGGCCCTTCAGCAAGGAAGGATTGTTCACAATTTCTTTTAAGGAATTTTTTTTGGCACATTGTTGGAGTTAATAAAGGGTTTTATCACTGTAGGCAACAGCAACATGGGGGAATTTTCTGAAGCATTTGCTAAAGTGAAATAAATTTGTTGACTGCATATATTTCTTTTATTCTTCTTATACACTCAGGACTTGCCAAAGCCCTCTGAAGAGAAAGTAAAACTCATATTAAACCAAAGTGCCTGGACATCGCAATCCAATGCTTTGGCATCATGTCTACCCAGGCTATCAGGGAAATCTGAAACTGGAAAAACTGGTCTAATTAACCTGGGGAATACCTGTTATATGAATAGTGTCCTACAAGCACTTTTTATGGCTACAGAGTAAGTTCTGTCATTTAATTTACATATTGTACACTTGTACAGATATATGTGATATGATTACCTGGTGCAATTCTTAGCAGGAACTAAAAAGGCTTCTGATCCATTTTATCATCTCTACTCTTTTAAACTTTAAATGAAAATGGGCATGAAAGAAACATGGAAATATTTTCTAGTGTCAGAGGTCACCTGAAATCCGAATCTGCATTAACACATCTGTTTTGTGGTGTAGTTGTAATGTAGTGTGTTTTTAAAAATCCCATACGGCAGGCACACCAAAACCTTATTTTGACCACCAGAGACTGGGATCAACTTTTCAGGGCTGTGCAGGGTCCTAAATGTTAAACATTGCTTCTGCTGGTGACAAAGTCAGATTAAGGAATTTTCTATTGCTTAATATTGACGGCGCCCCCCTTCTACCCATTACAGCACTCTTATTGCTGAAACTATGTTATTAGTACCATTTGGTATGTAGTTGGTACTTTCATTCGCCTTTGATTCGTTTCACGTGCAATATCATGCATCCCCAAGGAAGGAGCATTTTGCTAGAAACTGCACCAAAGATACAGCAAGCAGGATTTTGTACTCGCCACACTTGACACACAGAGAAGTGAGTGTAGCTCAGTTTTTAAAGTGGCTATGTGGATGGGCCAATGGGAAATGTTGACCATTAAACAATATAGATTGCAAAGCAACAAAAGATCATTGCATGTCGGTTTTATTCTTTACGTAAAAGAGGGTATTGAAAACATTTTTAGGGAGACACGGTCACTTTTCCCTGCAGGGCAAAGTGATATGATCTCATCAAGACAAACACAGTAGGGGATCAGACAGCTGTAAACATTTGACATGGAGTGTAATTCTTACCTGTGCCATCCAAAATTCAGAATTGTTAAGCCCAGTAATATGCTTTCATTTCTCAGTGAGGTTTGATAAAATGCAAGGCAAAATATCTGTAAACACTCGCCTTGTAAAACAACTCATTCATTATATATTAGAAATGAAAGGCAGAACATTTTTGTGTATAGATATCATATACATTATAAACGCCCCCCCCCCCCTCCTTTTTATTTATTTATTTATTTATATATATATATATATATATATATATATATATCGCATACCCTCTGTTCTCAGCTGCATAAGAGCTGGGGGTGGAGAAACCACAGCACACAGATTATTTTTTTTTTATTATTCTTACCCCCAGTGAATTGGTGTGGGGGGGGGGGCTGTCAGGACAAGTCTGATCACTGGAGATCAGATTCAGTTTCCAGCACAATTGGAGAACTGACCACGCTGTGCTCTCATGCTTAGTGTGGTCAGTTTTTAATAGGAGCACAGAGGGACTGGCAGGAACACCAGAGATTTCACACAAAAAAAGCAATACAAAGAGAACAGGATACTTTTTCATACAAGTACATGGTACAGCAGGCACATACCAGGAATATGAAATGTTGGGTTTATATATTCTTTATCTGAGTTTATTGTATGTTAATGGCATGAGTTAATAATCTAAATCTATATTTAGTTTCAGGAGGCACGTGTTGTCACTGAATTTGAATGGGTGTAATTTACTAATGAAAAAACTGCAACATCTCTTTGCTTTCCTGGCACACACTCAGGTACCTTTTTCATCATTCTTGACCTTGACCATTGCCTTTGATCAGTCGTGACTAAGAAAAAGAAAATCTAACTTTTATTTCTCTGTGTTCAGAGGGAAGCTTATGCTCCTCAGATTTTCTTTGAGGCTTCTAGGCCACCTTGGTTCACCCCACGATCCCAGCAGGACTGTTCAGAGTACCTTCGCTTTCTTTTAGACAGGTAGCTTCATTTTCTTACAGTTATTGTTCTTAATAAATAGCTTTTGGCAAGAAAACACTACATATTATCATTTTGTTTAAAAAGAGAATAATCATTGTCTCTGTTGTACATGCTGGAAAGTGTTATATGACGTTTTTTAAATGCCATTACAAATGGCTTGTGGATTATTATGGGCTTTTAGGTAGTCATTGCAATGTGCCCAAAGCAACCAGTCTGATTTCATTTTACTGTGCTCACAAGTAAAAAAAAAAAAAGTTTGTTGGTCCCTGTACCCTACATATAGACACTACTCTCTGCACTGTGTTGTTAAATAAGATTGATATTATATCTACTGGTAAGGGTCTTCTTGGAAGTAAAGATATAGACTTCCATTTGTCAGAGCTGAACTCTGGGCTGGAAAAAAAACAAAAAAATCAAAGCTTGTTATTTCTAGGGATGCAGGAATAGGTAGTAATACTTGCCGTATTCTCGGCTGCAGCAGGCTTCCTACATCCATGTGACTGGTTCAGCGCTGTTGCCTCTCAAAGGTGGCTTGCTTCTGAAGTTGCATGCCTGCCTCTTCCATGTACAAGGCATTGTACGTGATAATGTCAAAGGACCACCTAGAGTTGCAAGGAGAATAGGCTAGTAGGGCGGGTGTGGGTTGGTTAAGTAATAGTCTCATCCAGTACCCCTGGGAATAACAAGTATTTAACACATGCAGTTCATTGTGTGTTGTTGGTGGTGGTTTTTTTTTTTCTTCTTTAAATATTTTGGAGTTTAGCTTTAACTTCAAACTTGCAAACAATAATAGAGTTTTAAGATTGTGGAATAGTCATACAGTACATTAATGATGTCTGTAATTGGTAAAACAGTATATCTTTTTATTTTATTTTAGACTACATGAAGAAGAGAAGTCCTTCAGAGCTCTGTCCTCAATGCCTGCTGCTGATCCAATGATTACTGATGGTGGTTTGCAAGCAGCAGCATCTGGAGGGACAGACGTCCTTCCCCGAGTGCAGAACACAGGGTGGGGTCATGAAGAGAAGACTTTAATAGAAAGTATGTTTGGAGGGAAGCTACAAACTACCATTTGCTGCCTGAACTGTAAAAGCACTTCTCAGAAGATGGAAGCCTTCACTGACCTTTCTCTGGCCTTTTGTCCGTCATCAGATAAACCTGTCCAAAGCATGGTCTGCTCCCCAAAGGAGAAAGATGATGATTGCATAGAAATAGATGTTACCCCATCTGGCGAAGCGCAGAGTGTTTTTGTTCTTTCAGCACAAGATGATTGTGGAAAGTCTACTGAACTAAAGTCCACGGTCGGCGGTTGTCAATCCAGCAGTAACACCTCTGTGGATGTACCAGCATGTAACAACACATTGCCGCCTGACAGTGACCTGTGTAGAAAGACTGATAAGAATGAAACGCTCTCTGTTACGGACTTGTTGAGCTATTTTCTAGCACCAGAGATACTTGATGGAGAAAATCGATATCATTGTGAAAAATGTGCTTCCCTCCAGAACGCTGAAAAGACTATGCATATTATAGAAGAACCAGAATACCTCATTTTAACGCTATTAAGGTTTTCATATGACCCTAAATGTCACGTGAGACGGAAAATCCTGGATAATGTGTCCATTCCACTGGCACTTGAATTGCCAGTTGAAAGATCTACCTCGGTGGCTTGTTCTGGAGATAGAACTCAAGATGCAGATGTTCCTGATGTCAGTGAGAACCTGGCTAAAAAGCTGAAACCATCTGGTATTGAAGATCTATGCTGCACACAGCTTGTCCCCTATGTTCTAAGCTCTATTGTGGTCCATTCTGGTACCTCTTCAGAAAGCGGCCATTACTATTCATATGCAAGGAATGTCACCAGTACATCGCGATATCTCTGCCATGAGAAACCTTACCAAGGTCATTTAGTGAGCAAAGAGACCTCAAACTCGGTAGTTGAAAATGACACTGCATGTAATGACATGTCTAAAGAATGGTTTCTGTTTAATGATAGCAGAGTGACATTTACTTCATTTCAGTCTGTTTTAAATATCACCAGTCGGTTTCCAAAGGACACAGCTTATGTGCTGTTATATAAAAAGCACAGTTGTAGTGATGCCAGTAATATACATCCTAGTTCAGTAAATGGACTTTGGGTAAATGGGGAACCACCACTTCAGAAGGAGCTGATGGATGCCATTACCAAGGACAATAAGCTCTACTTACAGGTACAATTACATCTAGTTTATTGGTTGTTTTCCACCCACATGGTTATCCAGCCAGTCAAAGAAACAATTCTAAAACCTGTTCTATGCCGCTTGCATCTGAGCCAAAACACTTTTTATGTTTTTAATAGACGGGAGAAGGGTTAGAGCATCTGGCAGATTGTTCTTGTTTGTGTCTGTTCTAGGGTCACCCATTTTTTTTTTTGTCCTGGGGACTATTTCTGCTAGACCTGTGAGGGAAAGTCCAAAATGTTTGGGTTGTAGCTGGAACTGTAATTGAGGGAAAATCTTCCAGTGGGACCATTTGTTTTGATGGCCTCTATTGAAGTGGGTGATTTCAAATATACTTTAAAGAGAAATTCTAACTAAATCCTAACTAGTATTAAAAATGCTCCCTTCCCCCTCCTAACACGCATACTAAGCAACCTGAGTAAAAAACATGCATATACTTGCCTATTTTTAGCCAGCTCTGATCCGGTCATGTGATCTGGCTCCCGTGTCAGCCAGCGGTGGCTGCAGAGAAGGGGAAGGACTATCAAAAATGGCTGCATCTTGGGATTCTATGGGTGACGACATCTTCTACAGCTGTTAGAGCAATTTTCAGGTGCCCCTCTACATTCCCCTGCAGCTCCACTGGCTGACACAGGGGATCACGTGACTGGAAATTGAGTAAGTATATACCTACTTCCCTACTTTACTTTAGAAAAGCTTTTTATTTCTGTATTTGTTGCTGTTAGAGAGTTGCCCTTCCTGTCTGGTAAATCAGCAGCAGGACAGGGAGTGGGAATAAATCTAAAAAACCTGATGGGGTTTATAACGCTTTTCCACTCTATTCATACTATTAAAGTTTTGGTTGGACATAGTTTAATCCACCCACACCCAGCAGCATATGCTCACCTTTCCCTCATTTCACTACTACTCTGTTAAAAGTCAGGGGGAGAGACAAAAATACCTGGTATTTCTGGGTATGGAAAAGCATGTCGCTCACACCAGGTGACACAATGGATAATGGCAGGAGATATAAAAGAGCTGGGAGGTCTGCATCACTAGCCAATTCACACTATGCAGTGACAGATGTTTTATCACATGGTAAAATGTCTGTTACCGCTGGGACACACAGGAAACAATTATTTCCTAATAATTTTATTGCAGTGCACCAGGTTGAAACTCACTGCACTGCCTGATATTGCAGTGAATGAGGTGCTCTGCCTTCTTCCCAATAGTCTTAAATGGGACTGTACATCAGGGAACTCTAGTCTTGATATATGGCACATAGTTTTTTTGCAGACACTGTATATACGGCTGCAGACCGCAGCTGATCTATGAACAGTAAGTAACTTGAGGTTGTGGTGTTTTGGAGTGAAAGACCTGGGAATCAGGTTAGTGTAGTTCAGCTCAGGAGGGATGTTAATAGCAGTTGTCACTAATGTTTGATGAAGCATTGATATTATAAATTGCTGCAGAAGAGCAGTAATATTACAAAGAGTTTCTGAAAGGTCATTTAGGTAGTTTGCATATACAAAGATAAATATTAATTAATGAAGGCTCCCTTTTAATAGTAATCTGTCTTGTGTTCACAGGAACAGGAACTTAATGCCCGTGCACGGGCTCTACAAGCAGCATCTGCTTCCTGCTCGTTCAGACCCAATGGATTTGATGACAATGACCCTCCAGGCAGTTGCGGGCCTAGTGGCGGTGGTGGAGATGGAGGTTTCAGCACCATCAGCAGACTTGTCTTTTAAAAAAAAAAAATAAAATACTAAATAGTGTCCATTATGCACTGATGACTAAACCACACTGGACATTTTGACTTTGTAGTCCAATCTTCTCACTTCTCCAAATGTTGACATATCACGTTTTCCTTCAAATACCAATATAATAGGCAGCTTATAATTTATATTTGCAGAGATATGTGTGATTTGATACACATCAATATTTGTTTCCCATAATGCCTTGAACTGGCTAAGCAAAGATAAATGTATGGGTGCTGTAATGTAAGAACTGAAGTGGTAACATACACAGATGGTTTTTGTTTCCCATACAGAAATTTGTCAAGAGATAGTATTGTATTATATATGGAACACATTGTTTTGTGTTTCATTTTCCCAGCGTATTGAAAGCTTTATGGTGCGACCTAAGCGGAAAGCAATAACTGTCTCTATTGTGTTCTAGTTCAGGGTGTTTTTTCCACTAAAGCTTCATATAAGCATCAGAGGATGTATGTATATAATCTGTGACATCACTTTTTAAAAAGATTGCATGAAATTCTACAGTTTTTAACCAGAAAAAAATGCTAACTTTATAGTATTTCTAAGTTGTCTCAGAATTTTTAAAAAATTCTATTTCAGGGATTACATCTGCCATGTATAAATGAGGGAAAATTCTGTATGTGCCTTGCTGTCCTGTAAATGAGAAATGAGATCCCTTTGGATTGTAGAGTGTATTATGTATTCTACATTGTCAATATTAAGAGTTGCAGCTTGAACTTATTTTATTGCCAGAGAAAAAAAAAAAAACAGTGGTTCCATAAATTGCTTTAATGAGTCATTACAGTTTTTCTGGTCTTTTTATGGATTGTGCCGGTGTTACTTAGCAGAATTAAGACAACTGGGAGTTGATTTACTAAAGGCAAATATACTGTTCACTGCAAGTGCAGTTGCACCAGAGCTTGGTAAATAAGGTAAAGCTTCACTTTGCAAAGAATACCCAATCACATGAAAGGAAAATTTTAAAAAACAGCATTTTTGCTTGCACATGATTTCAGAGTTTCCCCTCCGATCTAAAACAATGGCAGTCACAGCAAACAGTATATTTTCCTTTAGGAAATCAACCCCTTTATGTTCTAGTATGTCTAAATCCAAGAGCAAAAATGTTCTATATTGCCTCTTACCAGTCCTTAGATGTTGTGGCTGCATTAGTGTTTGTTTTTCTTAAGCTAAGAACATTTTCTGCAATTATAGAAAAATATTGGTTTGAAACTGCCAAAAATCCAGTATCCTTGTAACTTATTGTGCACGTAACCAAAATCTCAAACCATGGTGTCAGCCTTCCCAGTTCTTTCTGTGTATGGAGATGAGGGTAGAAAAGGTGTGTTTTTTTTTTTCCCCTTTTCTTTTGTACTAAAACCTTTCCTGTCCAAGGTTGACAGCACTTCTCCTTTTGTGTATATATAGTGTGGTGGGTGATTTTTGTCACCCTAGAACAGTAATTGAGTTAATGGCACGATCACAAGGTAAAAATAAAGATAAAAGCCACAAAAACTAAAGTTAGACTTGAAGGTAACTTAGCCCCCTCCTTCCATCACAACTAGGAAGAGCTTAATGTAAAAGGTCTTAAAAGGAGGTCCCAAGAGACTGCTGGTCAGTTGTCACAATGAACAAAGTGGAACTAATGCTGTCCTTGGAAAACTAAAGTTAAAACTTCCTGGGAACAGAGTTATCAATAAACCTAAGTTGGCTTTCAGAAAAGCACCATGAAAAAATAAATGGTAACTTTCCAGACTTGTTTTGGGCTACAAACCTTTCTACTAAAGCCCTAGTTCACACTGGTCTGATTTTTTAATTGTTGCAGAATGCATTGAATCGCATGACAAGTGAAATAACATGGGTTTCTGTGGAGGCCACTCACTTACTGCATATGCAGTCCAGCCACAGTGCGATTTTTGAAAAGAGCCCTATGTACGTTTGTGAGGCTAGAAATTGTACCACACTGCTGTAGATGTGAACGTGAAGACTTCCAGATCACTTATCTGTTCAGTTGTGACACCATTCCAGCACATTTTCATCCGGTCTTTGCTCTCCTCGTCCTGTTCCTCCCCTCCTCTCCACCTCACCTGCTCACTTCTCATTGGCACATGAGGAAGACAAGTTATGGAGTCCAGATGTAGAAAGGTATCTAGGAAGAGGAAAGAAGCTATTTATAATGAGGAGCTCATCCGCCTGGTCTGGGAGAGACTCTTCTTATGACACCAGGGACCCCTAGTATAAAGACCACAATAGGAAAGAAAGAGCTTGGCTGGATATTGCCCAAACGCTTCTGCCAGACTGGGACACCTTTTTTGCCACAGAGGGGACAGACAAAAGTAAGTTATGTTCCTATGGATGCTATATACACTGCTCAAAAAAAATTAAAGGAACACTTCTTAATCAGCGTATAGCATCAAGTCAAACTCCCGGGTTATTGATCTGGTCAGTACGTAGGTTGTTAATCAGTTTCAGCTGCTTTGGTGTTAATGAAATTAACAGGTGCACTAGATGCTAAATGGTATGGGATCCTCCTGCGCTCATGGGAATAACTAACACAATACAGCTGCTGTCACTTTAACTAATACCAATAAGTGCAAGAAATAAACATAAAATTAGTGAAGCGTTTGTATCTCATGAATACAATCATGTGTCTCCATAAAGTATAATAGTAAATCAAAGTGACCACTATATATATTAAAAATATGTGAACTCCCTCTAGTGGATAGAAAAAATAATGTCAACCGAAATGACTATAATAGCTAAATATCACACATTAAGAACCTAAATATGTAGTGCATAAATCAGATATACTAAACAAAGTATATATACATGAAAACAGAATAATTGGCCACATACAATGGTGTCTAAATCAAACATAACTAATATATGCCATAAGTGAAAAAGGGTACCCTGATGAAGTCACGACGCACGTGACGCAATGCGTCGGTTTGTCTACTTCCTGGTGACGTATGTCCGGACGCAGTGGCCATATTGGATTCCCCCAGGTGCATGCATATCTACCCACAGGCTGGGAAAAACGCTTGTTTATGGAAAGGAGCATGTGAGTGGTTTACTTTGTCACTTTTTACTTTGCCTATTAAAACTTACTACACTATGGAAGGCTTTCTTGTCTTTTTATGAGTTGCATAAGAGAGGAGGAGGATTAAGGAGTCTGCCAGAGGAATACACCACTGAGGTGGTAACTGCTTTGAGGCCCTGTGTGGGTCGAGGAAGGGAGGTGAGCAGGCATTGCTGCCATTTGAAGGAGAGTACTTGCACTTAGAAGTGGAGATCACGTGTGTGTTCCAGCTTAAAGCACAGTCACATGCATGGAATATTTTTTCACCTTTGATATTGTCTTTTTCACTTATGGCATATATTAGTTATGTTTGATTTAGACACCATTGTATGTGGCCAATTATTCTGTTTTCATGTATATATACTTTGTTTAGTATATCTGATTTATGCACTACATATTTAGGTTCTTAATGTGTGATATTTAGCTATTATAGTCATTTCGGTTGACATTATTTTTTCTATCCACTAGAGGGAGTTCACATATTTTTAATATATATAGTGGTCACTTTGATTTACTATTATACTTTATGGAGACATATGATTGTATTCATGAGATACAAGCGCTTCACTAATTTTATGTTTATTAGGTGCACTAGATGGGCAACATTGAGATGATCCCTAAAACAGGAATGGCTTTACAGGCGGAGACCACTGACATAATTTTCCATGCTCATCTTTTCTGACTGTTTTTCACTAGTTTTGCATTTGGCTAGGGTCAGTGTCACTACTGGTAACATGAGGCGATACCTGGACCCTACAGAGTTTGCAGAGGCAGTCCAACACCTCCAGGATGGCACATCAATACGTACCATTGCCAGAAGGTTTGCTGTGTCCCCCAGCACAGTCTCAAGAGCATGGAGGAGATTCCAGGAGACAGGCAGTTACTCTAGGAGAGCTTGACAGGGCCGTAAAAGGTCATTAACTCATTAGCAGGACCGGTATCTGCTCCTTTGTGCAAGGAGGAACAGGATGAGCACTGCCAGAGCCCTACAAAATGACCTCCTGCAGGCCACTGGTGTGAATGACCAAACAATCAGAAACAGACTTCTTAAGGGCCTGACTCCCCCTAGTGGTCCCTGTGCTCACTGCCCATCACCATAGAGCTTGATTGGCATTTGCCATTGAATACCAGAATAGGCAAGTCCACCACTGGTGCCATGTGCTTTTCACAAATGAGAGCGGGTTCACCCTGAGCACGTGACATATGTGAAAGGGTCTGGAGAAGCCGTGGAGAACGTTTTTTTGTCTGTAACATCGTTCACCATGAGCGTTTTGGTGGTGGGTCAGTGATGGTCTGGGGAGGCATATCCATGGAGGGACGCACAGACCTCTACAGGCTAGACAATGGCACCCTGACTGCCATTAGGTATCGGGATGAAATCCTTGGACCCATTGTCAGACCCTACGCTGGTGCAGTGGGTCCTTGTGTTCCTCCTGGTGCATGACAATGCCTGGCCTCATGTGGTGAGATTGAACAAGCTAAATTTAGAAGGTGATTGGCTACCATGAATGGCTGCACCAGATTCTGAGTGCACCAGTTTTAGCAAACCTAACCCATAGTGTAAACTAAAAAAATTATTCCTGCGCCTAGTGAAACACCCTACTCTAGGTTCTATCCTGCTGCTGTGCAATGTGATCAACACAAATTGTAAAAAATATATAAGTGAACAGCGCAAACATAGACCTCTACATCAAATCAATATACAAAGTGCAAACATATATAAAAAATTAAATAAATAGTGAAGTCCATCAAAATTAATAAACATAAAATTCAAAAATAGTTTGTGCAAACAGAAATTTTCAAATTTTTCTTCTATTATAAAGAAACTTCCACCTTCCACCCGTGAAAACCAACATCAAATGCACTCACCAGATTAAGGTGAATGAAACGCCTTTTAGGAGTTTATGGGATCCTAAACCCTCTTTGGTATCCACTCTATAGGAATCCTCACCTCCAGCATAGACTCCACCATCAACTCCACCATCCAACCAGGGAGAAAAAAACTCAGATAGTGTAATATTGCAAAACACCATTCATAAGTGAAATCAAGGATTAAGGCCACTCACATTATAATCACTTTAAAAAGGCATATTTATTAAGACCAGCTTCTTTCCAGATGAACAGTAGATGACGCATTTCCGGTCACTACCCCGTACGTCTGACGTCACTTCCGGTGAGTGGAGCGCACGCTGAGCGGTGCGTTCCAGCGGCCATCTTTTGGGATCTGTATATGTGTGGTCTCTGTGGAGCTTCTGCTGTAACCTGGAGCTGTGATGTGAGATTCTGTGAGAGGTTGCCTTACATCTACTGTTCATCTGGAAAGAAGCTGGTCTTAATAAATATGCCTTTTTAAAGTGATTATAATGTGAGTGGCCTTAATCCTTGATTTCACTTATGAATGGTGTTTTGCAATATTACACTATCTGAGTTTTTTTCTCCCTGGTTGGATGGTGGAGTTGATGGTGGAGTCTATGCTGGAGGTGAGGATTCCTATAGAGTGGATACCAAAGAGGGTTTAGGATCCCATAAACTCCTAAAAGGCGTTTCATTCACCTTAATCTGGTGAGTGCATTTGATGTTGGTTTTCACGGGTGGAAGGTGGAAGTTTCTTTATAATAGAAGAAAAATTTGAAAATTTCTGTTTGCACAAACTATTTTTGAATTTTATGTTTATTAATTTTGATGGACTTCACTATTTATTTAATTTTTTATATATGTTTGCACTTTGTATATTGATTTGATGTAGAGGTCTATGTTTGCGCTGTTCACTTATATATTTTTTACTAACCCATAGTGTGTCTGCTATAGAAGATGTTATCTGGATGATATGTGATGCTACTCTCAGTATGCAACCACATGAAGAAAAGATTAGACTTGTAAACAGCAGAATATATTTTCATTTAAAAACACAGGATATTTTTTTTTTTCAGGACAGTGTAATATTTTTATATTATCCAATAGCATGATGCTGTCATAAACTACACTAATGTGAACATCAAAAATTTTTTTCATTGACGGGAAAAAACCCCCCACAGGATACTCACCTTTTGGAACAGAATTATATAATAGCATCAAGTTGCCATGACACCTGACTAGCTGGAGACCTAAAGAATGATTTAAATTCCTTATGAATGTGTGTGTACCACAGTGGTGGTGCTCCTTCCATGTCATGTGTTAGTGAAGGTAGCCATCACGTTCATGGACAAAATTGTGGAGTTTATATGCTACTTTACAGCAGAGATATAATTCCCCATGTTCAAATTAATAGGAGTATGAAGCAAACACCATACAAGGTAACCATAACAAGGTTATAGTGTCTTCAAACTATGGTATATAATGGATTTTTTTTTTAAACTACTCATGGGAGGTGATCAGCAACTTTTTTTGGGACTGTGATTCAGTAGGCAATCTTAACAGTGACATCACCAGTGTCATAAAGACATTAATCAGTGACAATACTATATGTCACTGCACTAATGACACTGGGTAGGAAGGGGTTAACATCTTGGGGTAATCAAGGGGTTAATTGTGTGCCTAACTATTGTTAATGTGGGTATTGTATGCTGCTTTTTACTAAAAGTCTTTGTTCCTTCCCCCTGCTTTGCAGGGAGAAGAAACAAAGAGATTCTTCCCTCACTACAGAGCCCTGTGTTTGGACATGACTGATCAGCAGGTCCTGGCCATGGATCATTGGCTAGAACTTGCTGATAAACTCCTGCTGTGTACAGTTGGGCAGGGACGCACATGCCCTGTACGCAGAAGAGGCCAGCAACCTTTAGCTACGTCGTCGTACCTTTTTGGGCTCCTGCCCTCAGTATTGTGAGCAATTTTTAAGTGGATACACTCATACGGCAGACTTGCAAATGATGTACGTGCATCTAGGCACCTAAAACGAAAGGGAAAAATAATTATTTCCGTTATGTTTTTAGTGACAGCCTTATGTACTGGGTGGTGTAGCATGAGGGACACGTACAGAAAACATGTCAGAAATGGGTGAAAGATCACTGATGACCTGGCATTTCTGAGACAAGTCTTGGAAGAGTAAGCTACCATTTGTCATAGAAATGTATTTGTGATATGACATTGTGTTAACCAAAAAAAATACATATATAGTTAGAGCACACAAGCCTCTTGGGAGGAATAGGATGCCCTGGAAGAACAAGTGGTGACCTTGAAGAATAATCATGGGAACAGCCACCTTTACCCAGTACTTCAAGATCATGGACACAGCCCTAATGCTGCAGGCTTGTACTCCAATGCCTTACCCAACACCTGACCCACCTTCAATTCCTGCCAAAGGCCATGCCCAACAGACAAACGTCTGCAGTTGGGAGACCACTTTCTGCAGCAAGCTCTGTAGCTACTGATAGTATCTCCAGCAGCCTATCTGGTATAACAGAGAAAACTGAATCTCATTTCTGTCCGCATACGATTTTGGCCATGAGTTTAGTTCCCCTAAGTAAAAATGGATTGTCGGAGTGTTTTTTTGAGATGAGAATTGCAGTGCAAGAATTACTGCACTCATTCTCAATGCCCTGCCAGGATTCTCAATTTCCACAGCCAGCACGTGCTGCCACCAAAACCTCCTTTTTCATTTCCTTGAAGCCAATGACAACCTTAACCATATAATCCTCTCCCTTCTTCTTCATGTTTTAATTACACATCCTCTGTATATGAAGCCCTGTGCTCCAGAATGCCTTATCCCATCCCTTCCCCAATTCCTTTGGTCACCCCCCCCCCCCCCTTGAAATACTGGAATGGAATCCATTCCGTTTCCTAACATAATACTCACCATTGGAACCGGGCCCTAGTCCAAGCTCCTCCACCTCTTCCACAGTCAGCCGCCAATTACCCTTCTATAGAGGAGCGTGGATCACAAAGTTTTTATAATTTGTAGTTAACGTGTTCTGTTCTTTTGTACCCATTCTTGTTGCCATTTCATATAAGATGTTTATTTGTAAGGGAAGTTTTGCCTATGCCAGCATTGCTTTTTGTTATGTTAATCCTCCTGAGGATTTACCCCCTTCCTGCCCAGGCCATTTTTTGTGTTACTGTGTTGCACCCAAATTACATTTTCATCCTTTTTTTTTTTCCCACGAATTGAGCTTTTTTTTGGTGGTATTTGATCGTCTGTGCCTTTTTTATATTTTTTTTATTAAAAAGGCCAACAATTTTGAAAAAAACTATTTTTGACCTTTTGCTATTAAACATGTCCAGTAAAAAAATCTAATTTCGTAATAGGCCAAATTATATTCTGCTACATGTCTTTGCGGAAAAAAAATCCAAATATATGTAAATTAATTGGTGAAAGTAATAGCGTTTACAAATGGCGGTATACATACTGGCCTTTTTTTAATTTTTACTAGTAATAGCAGCGATCAGCAACTTATAGTGGGACTGCAGCAGACATTCTGACACTGGGGGGAACTGACTTGGTGTCACTGAAAATTTTATTGACACCAATACAGTGATCAGTGCTAATAAAAAGCACTGACACTGTACTAATGGCACTGGGTAGGAAGAGGTTAACGTGGGGCGATCAAAGGGTTGACTGTGTGTTGGAGATGCTCGGCAGTCACTAAGCGCTGGCGAGTAGTCACCGGCCGGGACCCTTGTGATTGATAGCCGTGGCCACGCTTGTAGCTCTCGCACGCCCCCTACCCGGAAATGCAAAATCGTGTGTATAGACGTAATTTTGCGTACAGCTGCCACCCTGTAGCAGTATTTCTGCTATGGGGCGGCGCTAAAGTGGTTAAGTTTTTAATTTTTACATATTCTTACATTTTTGTATGTAAATAACTTGTTATAACAACATTTTTTATTTGTTATTATTTAGAGTGGAAGAGTTTTGGAAACAAAAAAAAATACTTTTCATTACTATAGTCACAGGGGTGTGTATTTAGGATTTTATTGCCTGGAAGGGTCCCATAGATCTAAAAGCCTATGGTTGGTATACAGTACTCCAAACATATCCACCTCCACCAAACTGTTACTGTAACAGAGGTAAGCAATCCTTTTATCAATTGAACGACAGTTATTCACAACGCTGTTCTGTTATTTGTGCACTTCTAAAATGATGGGAATTAATTCATATATAAAGTGCTACGTGCTCAAATTACTATTCTCTGCACCTACTTCATTAAGATTATGGTGTTTACAAAGTGGAAGCAGTAGATTTACAGAGAATAATAATTTGAACACGTAGCACTTTATATATGAAGTCATTCGCATTATTTTAGCTGATTTATGATGATTTAAGTGCACAAATAACAGAATAACACTGTGAATAAGGGTCCATAGCGCAACACCCAATATCACTTTGCCCATTTTGAAACCTGTGGCCTGAGTTTATGCATACATACTCACCTATTCACTGACGTGTGTAATTAAAGAATTTTTTTTCATGTGCCTGGAGGTTATCATACAGTACATGACCCAGAAGTGGCTGGCCTCTCTTCTCCCTATTTGCAATCACTGAATGGATGCAGCATCTTCACTTTCTCTTCCTCCTCTATCAAGACTGCTGCAGTAGCAATCTTGAAAAGTTGACACCTTTTTATTATGTCAAAAGCAGTTACTACCTATTGGCCAGCACAGAAATCCAAATGCGTGTTTAGAACGCTGCCAATTCGCATCAGAATCACACCTGAACCTCTAAACAACTACCCCTTGAAATTGCACTGAAACCAGCATGAAAATTGCACCACATCTGTGTGAAACTAGGCGAATGGTTTTTCTTAAGTAGACATCAAGTTTAGGCAATAATGGTGAATGAAGGTAGAATGTTACTTTGCAAATTTGATCTGGATACGGCCCATACAAGTGGAGACAGTAAAAGGCAAATCTCAATACATGACTTTATAGGCCTCTTGATTGGCCATTTAAATTCACCTGGCATTTAAGCCTATAGAGTCTGGCAATCAAAAATTCCTGAATTTGAAACAAACAAACAATTAGACTTCCTGAATGATTTAGTAACTTTATGGTATTGAAATCTTACATCTAAGGAGTGGAATTTGTAACTCTTTTGACATTATCCAGCTAGCTATAACAAGTAAAATTACTACTTGGACTTAAAGCAGAGCTCCAGTTTCTTTTCAATTTATTTTTAAAAAAAAAAAGCACCCTGTTATTCTCTTTACTTGTATAATCAAATTAGGATACTGTTACAAGTGTAATCAATCTTTTTACTTCTAAATCTGTCATTACTCTCAGGATCCCGACCACAGGCAGTGGCCATTTATGATGTGGGCATCTGAAGCCCTCTCCTATTTGTTTCCAGAATTCGGTGCACCTCCAGATCTTGTGCCTGTGCACTAATGACACTGCACGGCGCACTGTGTTGATTATAGTTTGCCATAGCAATGGCAGCATTGGCGGAAATTCCCACCCCATTATGGCAACCTGTCGTTCAATCCAGCAGTGTCCCAAACAACATCTGTACTTCCTCCCTGCAGATCCTATTTCTCAAAATTGCATCTAACTCCTCCCGTTAGCATCATTTCTGGTCTCAAAATACCGTGAGATTTCACTATTAGGCTTCCCAAGGACTGCTGAGATAGATGATGCTGATATCCCAGGAGACCTCAGGAATCGCCTAATGACAAAATCACCTAGGCGTCCGAGACTGGAAGTGCCGCCTGTATACAGGAATAAAAGGTATTTTAAAAAAAGAATATCCATTTATAACTGTACTATGGGTGGGCTTTCTGATATCAGCAACATGTAAAAATGGGTGGAATTCCGCTTTAACGAAAGCATGAAATCATTAACGAAAAACTTTGATCCCTTCAAAGACAGTATGATTGGCAAAAAATGAGAGAAAAGGCTAAAAAATGACAAGCCTGTAAATCACTGACCTTTCTGGGAAAATTGATAGGGATCAGAAAAGCGGTCTTCATTGACAAATACTTCAAAAGGGCCAGGAGGACTATAGATAAATCTGAAAAGGCTGCTGTTGTAATAGGCTGTTATAGGACAGGAACTTGAAACGTATTAAAATGTAAGATGCTAGGAAATGCTTCAAAAACACACTCAGAGCAGCAGTGTGAACTTTAATGTGACCTTGGTAGGGTCACTTGTAAATTACAGCATATCTGCTAGAGGATGAGTAAATAAACTTTGCGGTGACCATGTCTTGAAATGTACTGCTCCCAGGCTTTTGCAAGCAGTCCAATCTTCTGTGGTTTCTCCTGAAAGCTCATACTACAGGACGTACAAGCTGGTGGGAAGGTCTACAGCAGGTGGTGGGGGAAAACAGACATTCACAGAGTTTCAAGACACAGGCTGCTGGAAATGTAAAAAACTAACATTGTGAGGCCAGCTTTAGGTACCTACCTCTTAAGCATCAATGCTTAACAGTTGCCTTTCAAATACCAGGCTGAGTTTGAGACATTTTTACTTTTGGGTGATACACTGGAACTGGGATTAAGTAAAAGGGAAACCCTCCCAACTAGTATACAGGGTGTGACAATTTAATTCTCGGAATGTACTGTAATAAAAACATTTTGATCTTCAGAAGATTAGATGGAATTTGAAGATAATGTTCTAATTTTCTGTCAAGATTTGAGGCACCATCTTTGTGGAAATCTTTCTCATTCCCAAATCCTCTTAGAATCTGCCACACTGTTTTCCATGTTCAATTCTGCCATCTGCACATCTGAGCGTACGAGGGTTCACACACTGTTTAAATTTGCATCAATTTGCCTTTTTAGCTACTTGTATCCTTTTGAACCACCTCCCACCTATAAGACATACCTGTATATCCTCAAGTTGAAGTGATTATACCGGGGCCATGACTGTAGCTGCGGTCATGACTACGATATTAATCTTTTCAGCCAGCAACGCTTAATCATATTAAAGTGATCCATGTGATTCTGTCACTTTTGGTTTCACTTTGTAGTTTACAAGCCATTACCAGCTTGTAACAGCATCTTGGTGTGATCAGATGTTTTTAATGGCAGAGGAGATATCTGGGGTCTAATAGACCCCAGATGTCGCAGTAAAGAGTATCTGTCACTGCCCATGCTATCACAAGGTATGTTGTTCATCCCTTGTGATGGCAATAAAAGTGATTTAAAAAAAATGTAAAGCCCCCCACTCACACACAAAGGAGAATTCATACGTAGGTACCGCATGCATATGTAAATGGTGATTGCAACACACTTGTGAGATATCACCGCCAATGGTATAGCAAGAGCAATAATTCAAGCACCAGACCTGTGTAACTCTAAACTGGTAAACTGTAAAGGCTTTAAAACTATTGCCTATAGAGAATTTTAATGGCAGTTTGTCACCATTCCACAGGTGTATACAATTTTAAAGCATGCCATGTTGGGTATATATTTACTTGTTGTATCATCATCTTTTATATTTTACAAAAAAATGGGTATTCTGTTTTTGTGCAATAAAATGTATTAATGTGTATTTTTTACACATTAATGCATTTGAAAAACCGCTGTGAAAATACAATGTGACATCAAACATTTAATTACCCACCACCTTATTCTCTAGGGCCTCTGCTTAAAAAGAGAAAAAAAATGGGGGTTTTATGTCATTTTCTAGAGAAAAAAAAATTACATGCATGAGAGAAGTGTCAGAGTTGACCCGGCATTCAAATGGTTAAACTGCTTATGCCATTCAAAAACACTGGATTTCTTTATGGAATGTTCACCATGAGCTTTTGTAGCAGAGCTAACGTTTCTCTCTCACTTTTGCCAATTTTCATGCAAAATGTGATGCTAATCCGCTGCTCCAGATTCCTGTCACTCATGTTCTGTAAACAATGAAATGCACACGTTTTATTTCTTCTACTACACCATAAAATCTGAGTCAGGTGGACTGTAGCCCAGGCGAGCGAAATTAGAACATGTCAGAACACAATTGATTGCTAATGGCTGGGTGCCCCACCATAGTGCTATGCCGCCAGCATTCTGTGACAAATTTTGTCACTCCTGGTAGAATTATTAGAACCAGGTTCCTATGCTGTCTCAACACCTTGAACAACAATATTGGAATAAGAGGCAAGAAAAACTGAGACTCCACAGAAGAGCTAAAGTGTCTCTGCCCATTGTTCTGTCAGATGGATTCAGATGACCCTATTTCTCTACCAGGGCAAGAATACTTTTGCATAAGGAACTCACTCTGATTCTTGGGTCTGGCGCCTGCTTTCAATAATCATCCAAATGACTGAGTGATCTCTTGAGATGACAAGAAATCTTATGGCCAGGTATGCTACTGCTTTAGAATAGTCTGAAAGGACTTGAAGAACATGAGCTCTAATAAATGATGCTTCATTACTGGCCAAAGTTCCCTCCAGTTTGATGGCTGAGCTGCCTCTATTCTGGTCCAGATGACCTGAGTAGCCCAATCAATAGCTCCCCAATCCCCAGGAACTGGCATCGTTGTTGAGTCTCTTCCCAACTGGAAAGGTCGATAGCAGGCCCTTGTTTAGATGATATCTTTCTACATGCAAGAACTGCTCTTGACCTGACTTGGTAACAATACTTCTTTGTCCAAGAAGGCTGAAGACTGATCCCATATAATTTAATAAGACAAGAATAGATAAGTCTTAGATGAAGGCTGACTCTGCCCCCCCCCCACCCTCCTTCCTCTTTAACTGCTGGAAGAGTTGAGGACATCAAACCTAGCATAGCCATATTTTTTCTGAGAGACTGGGCATGAACATAGTAGAATATTTATGGCTTAATTGCATTTATTTTGCCTTCAGGGAGAAGCATCTTCTGAGCTCTGGAATTCAATAAATACCTGACAAAGTGAATGCTCTACAAGCAGATAAGTAGGCTTTTAGCAGATTTGGAATCCATCCTATGCTGTTTAGCCACTGATAACATATTCTTCTGAAGCTGATCTGCTCAGTCAACAAAAAAACAATAGGTTGACCAAATAATGAATTTCCACAGTATATTAGAGATTAAGGGGTACCAGAAGCATAAACCCCTCATCTTCCTCTGCTGAGGAAACAATACGTTGAAGGAAGAGCCTGAGCCTCCAATTCATCCCTTGGAGGCTTCATTATAAAAAATCTAAACAGAGGTTGGAAAGCAAACTCTAGAGAACTCTTATTTTGCCCTTTGGTTTTATCTTCTTCTCTTCTTGTTCTCTGAGGTGTACAACATGCAGTAGCTACTGTCACTCAATAGGGAAAGAGAAAGGGCGAGGCTGTAACATCACTGTTGGTACAGCCTGTCATTGACATGAACAGCTGAGAGCCACTGTAATTATGTATACAGCAGTGCTAACGTAACTTCGCCTATTTTTTTGCATACACCAGTATGATGTGTTTATGATAGCCGTATATATGATTACAGCTGTGAAAATTCAGGTCAATAACAGGCTTATGCTGCACCATCAATGCCCGGGGGGGAAATATTGAAATTGTGCTGTACCAGCTCAGCCAACCCATGTGCAAGAGCCATCAATATGGACACCCTAAATTAATCCTCATCCTATGTCCCTCTTTCTTGTCTGAGGAGCCAGGCTGGGAACCCAAGTCAGAGTTCTCACGTGCCTCAACCTCCTCTGCTCCAGGAACTGCAGAGGATGGGTGAGATGAGCACTGTGTAGGCAGGTGGATGTTAAGTACAGTAGGTTTATAGTCAGCCAAAAGAGTACAAAAAGATTGGAAAGTAGAACACAATTCTTCAGTGGAAGCTGATCTTTTGTAACCAAAACCCACAGCAACGTGCACCATTACCCAAAATGAATCAGAACCCGTAAGTGAGCAGGGCAATCATCACAAAGCAAACACTACAACCCCTCTTGTCCCTGAAAATATGTCTACACAACTGCATATAAATAAGAAACATCAATGCTATACTGGTAAACTACAAATAGTATATAACTCATAAGCCACCATAAAGGTAGAACTGTATGAGCACTGATTCCCCTACACATAACACATTATTAATATTATTATTATTATACAGAATTTATATGGTTCCAACAGTTTGCACAGTGCTTTATTACATAAAGGGAGACAGTACATTTACAATGCAGATCAATACAGAAGGAATAGGAGGGCAATGCTCATGGAGTTTACAATCTAAAGGGAGGGGGAGGTGGTACAAAAGGGATTAGCTGCTGGGATGGTCTGACAGAGGTGTCTGGAAGTAGTTTTTAAATGGAAGTGGGACAGGCTTCCCTGCAATATGAGTTTTCAAGGATCGCCTTAAGGCAGAAAGGGTAGGAGCTAACCAGACATACTGGGGTAAGAACTCGGCAGTTCCAGAGGATGGGAGAGGTTCTAGAGAAGTCCTGGAGGTAAATGTGGGAGGAGACAACAAAGCAGCAGAGCTGCATGTCTTGGGAGGAGCAAAGAGACCAATTTGGACGATATCTACAGATGAGTTTTGTGATGTAGCTCAGGGCAGTATTGTGGATGGTTTTGTATGTTGTGGTTAGTATTTTTAATTTTATACATTGGGCTAGTGGAAGCCAATGAAGGGATTGGGAGAGAGGGGCAGCAGCCATGAATGGGCTAGTTAAGTGTGTAATTCCAGCAGCATTCATGACAGACTGAAGGGGGGATAGCCTGTCTAAGGGTAGGCCAGTGAAGAGGGAGATACAGTAGTCAAGGCAACAGATAACCAGGGAGTGAATAGATTGTTTTTTGGTGTCATTAGTCAAGGAGACGCAAATTCTGGAAATGTTGCTGAGGTTACTGTAAGAAGGCAAAATTTAGCCAGTGATTGGATGTGGGGCCTGTAGGAGAGATCAGAGTCTAGGATTACACCTAGCACCAGGGCGTGTGTGGAGGGACCAATAATTGTGCTATTCATCTCAAAGGTAAAGTGATGAGGGGAAGGAGGAAATAATACAAGAACAGTTTTAGACTGAGTGTGAGGAAATGGTGTCACATTCATACTGATATGTCACTCAATAATATATGAAGAGATTAGTGGGTGATCTGGGGAGTAGAGAGATACTGTAGATATGGCTGTCCTTGGCATAGCAGAGGTATTTGGAAGCCGTGGGAGATATGACAAACTAAGAGAGCAGAGAGAGTGCCTCACGGAGGCAGATCACACAAAACCCAATGGGCGGGTGTTTATTGGGAGACTGGGGTATACAGGAGGGCTGGCGCTGGGACCCAGCACAGGTAATCCATGCACAGTGTAGCAATGAGCACAATACTAATAAACAGTTCACAGGGTAGCAATGATGACAGATAAACAGTCCACAAAGTAGCAGTCCATAGGGCAATAATTGGGCATGGCCATTGGGGGTGATCCTCAAGACAGTAGAACAACATAGCAAGGGTTAATCCTCCATGGAGGGGAAAGATGGCACAACAAAAAGGAAACAGTCCTCAGGGCGACAGTAAGGCACAGCAGGGGTTAAGTCCGGCAGACAGGGCATAGATCCAGGAAGAGCAGTGTTTGGCACAGCAAGGGTTAAGTGTCCATGGGGATGAAATATAGCAACAGGGAAATAGTCCTCAAGGCAACAATAGGCACGGAAAGGACAGGGATCCTCTGGGCAGTGAGAGGGCACACTAAAGGTTATGTGTCCAAGGCAAGGAAATATGGCACAGCAACAGGGACACAGTCCACAGGGAAACAGTTGGCACAGCAGGGCAGGAAACCTCCAGGTGGTTATAGTACACAGCAAGGGTTAAGCATCTATGGTGAGTAAATATGACACAGAAACAGGGAAATAGTCCTCAGGGCAAAAATAGGCATGGCAAGGGCAGGGATCCTCCAGGCGGTGATAGGGCACAGCAAGAGTTAGGCATCCACTGCAAAAGGAAATATGGCACGGCAACAGGAAAATAGTCCACAGAGCAACAGTAGTCATGGAAAGGGCAGGGATCCTCCGGCCGGTGATAGGGCACAGCAAGGGTTAAGCATCCATGGTGAGGAAGTAGGGCACAGCAGCAGGGAAACAGTCCAACAGGGTTAGGTTTCCATGGCAAGAGAAATATGGCACAGCAACAGGGAAACCGTCCACAGGACAACAATAGGCACTGCAAGAAACAGGAATCCCCTGAGTGGTAAAAGGCACAGCAAGGGTTAAGTGACTCACCAACCAACTGGGCAGAAGTCCTTCATACGCACATTACAGGTCCTTAGAGGGTTGTGTGTCTAGAAAGCCACATAGACAATACGGAATTACAAGTCCCAGCTGTTCAGAAAGCAAAGCACAGACCATACAAAACTATCTGTCTCAGCAGTTCCAAGCATCTTCTAGCCTCCTAGTGAGACATGCAGCCATCAGCTCCTCTGTGTCCATCGTGGGAGTAAATTCAGAAAAGTCTGGCACTTTTCTGCCAGCATAGGAATATTATATTGTACTTTAAATTCAGCTGAGACCTAAGCACCAAATGGCCAGCAAAGAGGTGTCTGGCTATATTAAGGTACAAGATACAATGATGTCTGTGCTACCTGCTGAGATCAGCCTAATCTCCTACCCCAGAGGGGGTACAAGAGCTCAGAAATCAATTATGCAGATAAGCTGACTGCTTTACGCACTTTTAAAGGTGGTTGATTTCACTCAAAAAAAATATATTTCTGACCCCCGCTACAGGAGGTTATCAACTGGCCCAGGGAAGAGATGTATTGAAAGAATAGGAGGGTTCCAAGGAAAGAGCTTTGGAGTACCTGAAAAGAAAGAGGAGTGGAGGAGATAGAGTTGTATGTAACACTGAGGGTGGGCTGAGATAGCTAAGAGGAGAATCAGGAAAGAGCAGAGTCATGAAGGCCAAGGGAGTGGAGTTTATTTAGGAGGAGTGGGTGGTCAACTGTTTCAAAGGCAGTGCAAAGGACTAAGAATGTGAGTATAGCGTAATGGCAGCTGGTTTTAGCAGTTATTAGGTCATAAGTAAGTTGTAGTAGGGCAGTTTCAGTGGAATGTTGCGGGTGGAAACCAGACTGTATTGGGTTTAAAAGGTTGTTATCAGTGAGGCAGCAACTCATATGATTGTGCAAGAAGCTTGGAGGCAAACGGGAGCAGAAAAATGGGCCTTAAGATGTTCAACAAGGTGAGGTCCAGTAAGGGTTTTTTGAGTGTGGGGGTAATCAGTGTATGTTTAGGAGGGGAGGGAAAGATAGTTTAGGAAAGGAGCCATGGTGAGGTGATCCTCAGAAGGAGGTTGATAACTTCCTCAGTGGTAACAGGGTCAAATGAGGAATGCAATGAGTATGGTGTTGGATCTGGTGTATTGGTTGAAGGAGAAAGCAGAACACTGGAGATCTCACCACATATTGTATCAGTTTTGTTTTTAAAATGATTGGCAATCTTCTAGGCAGTAAGTAGGTTATTGGTTGGAGGTAGTGGGTGTGAAACAGAAAAAAAGAGTTGATGAGGATTAGACGAGAGGGTTCTTATGAGAGTGGTGTAGTAGGTATGTTTAACAGCATGGAGGCAGGAATTGTATTTGAGAAGGGCAGATTTGTAGAGGGTGAAGTCTTGCAGGGATTTAGTTCTTCACCACACTTGCTCAAGAGAACGACAGTGTCTCTTGAGACTTGTGGTGTCATCTGTTTGTCAGGGTTCTAGCAAGAAAGGTCTGGTTTCGCATGTAGAAAGAGGAACAAGTGTGTCCTGGGGGGATGAAAGTAAACATAAACCCACCTAACATGGTTCCATGCCATTCCACATGTGATTAGGAGTGGTTTATGCACTATTCTTCAGTATGTGCTTTATGCATTCATACAGGGTCATACCAGTTTATGGGCTAAGGCTCCGTTCACAGATAGGCATTTTGAATCATGAGCAGAATACCCTGGTATGACCCTGTTTGAATGCATAAAGCACATTCTGGAACTTCTTTTGGGTGACACGTCATACGATTTGGTTTGCGCAATTAGCATTGCAAATCGCGGCAGAATCACCCTGTTTTTTTAAGTACCATTGAAATGAATGGCACCTGTGCGATTTGACATTTTAACAGCACATTTTGAAATCATGGGCAGAATCCCGATTTCACCTGCGATTTAAAATGCCCATATGTGAACAGAACCTTAGTGTGAGTTCTCTTTTTCAGCTGGAGACTATTTTGCATATCTCAAATGAATCTGGGTTCAGTTGGGTTATCTTTAACTTTTTGATGTGTTCTATATGTAGGAGTATTGCATGTGAATGGTGTTAATACAGACCCTTTATAGTTGTTTTTTGTTGCTGTACCTGCATGATCTTGGAAGGGCAGAGTTGGCAACAGAGCATAGAAGTGGTTGGGCCCAGCTGCAAGAGCTCAGAAGAGCAGGATTTGGCCAAGGGAGTGTGCCAGGAACACCTCCAACAACCAGGATTGGCAGGTGAAACACACCAGGAACAGTGTCAGCAGTGAGGAGCAACAGGTGAAGCAAAACAAGAACAGCCAGTAACCAGAAGCAATGGGTGAAGCATACCAAAAACAGTGTCAGTGGCCAGAAATGGCAGTTGGAGAGTACCTGGGGTAACAGCTATGGACTGTGTGGTCCAGGTGGCAGCAGAAGCACAGGGAGGCTCAGGACACAAGAAGTCACATGAAGACTGGCTTGGAAAACACATGGGGCTTGGCCTCAGGTGGACAAACACTGCACTGTTTTTTGTCCACAGAATATGTAGGCCCTTTAACCACTTAAACACTGACATGTTACAGTCCCTTTCTGTCCAGGCCATGTTTCAGTGTTGTGATAGTTTGACTGACAATTACTCCAAAAAGCTGCACAAGATATATAAAATAACACAAAAATCATAAAACAGAAAGTGTGGTGATAATTTTGCCAATGCAATCCTCATAGCTTACAGTGTTACTAAACCCACAACAGTAAAATCAGTCTCTATATGCAGTAAGGCATGCTTGTTATACTCACTGTGGAACCTAAGGGGTTAATCCTCTGTATTGTGTAAAAAGGCTGTTTGATCCTGACTTCTCTGATCCTCCCCTTCTTCCAGTGTCCCCTTCTTATCTCCTGATAAGACATATCATGTGGAGTCACTCTGCACGTGCTCTGTTTGGTGTGTATTGCTAGAGAGGTTTTTTTTTCTTAAGAGAGTGCATGTGATCAGCACAGGGCCAATCAGCACTGTCCAGACAGAGGTCAGGGGTTCTGCATGCTCTTAGAGCAGAATGAAAACTCCTCCTACAAGATTACTGATGCTCTGCTGGACACTGATAAAAGTCACAAGACTGCTATATACAAGAAAAGGTATTTAGCAGTTTATGTTTTCTAAAATAATTGCATTTCCATGTTCTGTGTACTGTGGGAGACTAGATATAGTGAATGCAGGGTCCTGGGTTTAGTAACACTTTAACTGGCTCATAATGACAGCCAGGGAAATAGCATTTTAAGAGGGTCAGCATTTTAGCCTACATACAGTATTTCCTCAGCTCTGTGTAAGTTCAAACTGGCAGACTCAGAACTTCTACAGGGCTTCATTCTCAAATGCACAATGTCCGAACAGAGCACTGCTAGAATGACGGAAAAGTGAATATGTACTGTTAACAAAAGGGGCATTAAAGTAGAAATAAAAGGATTTTTTTTTTCATATTGGATAGAGTAAGGAAGCGTTATAACCCATCAATTTTTTTTTTGCCATCTGTGTCCCTTTGGGGAGAGTTCCCTTCACTACCTGTCCCATAGCCAAAACAAGAAGTTAGACTGTGCCCCATGGTGTCCCCATTGGAAGATTTCCCCTCTATTCCTGTTTTGATCTCAACTCAATATCTGGACATTTAAATTAAAAAAAAAAATGTTTTGCCTTAGTAACACTAAAGCTGAGGTTTAGGTTTGGCCATTGTTAATTACATTTGTCCAGCTTGGACCACAACGAAAGCGTTCTCTGAATGGCGCCAGTGCCAAGCGATCAACCTCCTATGTTTACTAAGCAGCAGGGCACCGGAAGCTAGCGGTGATCACTGTAGTAGCAGTACCTACCACAGTGATTTCCAGCTTCCACCAGGATCTTCCAGGTATGGCACATACATACTTACACTGGTCCAAGCTGGATTAATGTAGAAATTGCAATACCTAAACTTCAGCTTTAAAGTGTCACTAAAAGCACAACTGTAGGCAAGACAGAAACAAGAACAAGACAAGAAAAAGACAAAGACCAATGTATATATAGAAGAATAGCCATGCCTCAACTTCAGCTCTCTGTCCTGCATGGCCCAAGCACAAAGTTGTTTTAAAAGAGAAGTATGGGGTTTTGGTTTTTTCCCCAATTATACTTACCTAGGTGGATGCAGCATCGGTCCTGCGACAGCTCTAAGTGTGAGAACTCAGAGATCACTTGTCCACCGATCACTGAGTTCTGACAGCCGCACTGAGCAGAGAGTGGTGACTGCCCCCAGGGCTGCTGCTAGAAACCACGGGGCCCCATACAGCCAACCTGACAGGCCCCCCCAAAAAAAAAAAACATAGTTTACTATGCTTCAGTTATGAATGAACACAGTGAGTAATTGGTACCGAGAACTCATTGTGTTCATCCAGGAAAGAAAGGAGCTGGTAAAATATGACATATTTACCAAACCCTTCTACCACTCTCCATCCTGAAGGATCCTATTGTATGCTTGCAGCTTCTGGTAGGTAGGAGGGGAGGATAGCTGGCAGCACACAGGGCACACAGGGGCCTGAGCAGCATGGGGAAACATATGGTGCACGGGGAGGGTGATAAGATGAGACAGAGGGCAATTACTGGAACCAATACCCTGTATGGCTCTCTCTGCAGCAGCTGAAAGCCAGTGGGATGGAGAGAAGAAGCCAGCTTTCAGCTGCTGCAGAGAGATCTATACAGGAGATTGGTTCCAGAAATTGCACCCCCCACCGTGCCAATCACCCTCCCTGCCCACATCCAATTCACCCAGTTGCCTGGGCCTCCCTGCTGGCTTGGGCCCCATACAAGTGGACTGGTGATAACCCCTTATCCATGGACCTGACTGCCCCCGCGTGCTCACTAGAGTGCTGGGCTGTGGAGGGGGAGGGATCGGCTGGCTCAGGCTATCAGCGGCTCTCTGAGAGGCTAAACCAGGTGCCGCTCCAGACTCTAGGGTGGATCCCGATTTTAAAGTCGGGATCTTTCCCCAGCCTGGACTAGCTGAGAGAAGTCAGAGCCCACTGTCAGCTGAGAACAGGTCACAGAAGTGCAGAATGAACTGCACTCCTGTGATTCACAGAAGTACAACCAAAAGAGCTTTGGCTGTACTTCTCCTTTAAGCCACAGTAAAATGTTTTAGTTAGCTCCTCAAATTTCTGTTATATTTACAAATCTGTTTGCAATACATTTATTTGGAATTAACAGTAGAATCTGCTGGCAAAGTCCTAGCACACAGTTGATATGCACTTCCTTTTAGTTAACACTAGGCGGCATGTTTGTAGTATTATTTGACAAATAAAAACAAAAAAGGTTCTTAATCGCCACGTTCATCACACTTGTATAGTGCCAGCATCTTGAGTGCACTGGTCAACAAAGTGCAAACTGTACTTCTAAATAATGAAAAGACACTATAAATCTGATCTTAAAGAAATTAATTTTTTAGACCTTGTTTTAATGAATAGTGGGACTAAGGTTGTGACCAGGACGTATTTTAAAAGTACGGACAGGAATGGATATATACCAACTGATAGTTGTCATCATCCAACCTGGCTAAATAATGTTCCAAGGGGACAGTTCCTTAGGCTGAGGAGGAATTGTACCACCTTATCGGATTTTCATTACCAATCAGGGTTACTGAAAGCCAGATTTGTGGAGAAAGGCTATAACTCTCACATTCTGGATCAGACTGCCAATGAGATCGACTTATTGGATAGGGAGGATTTGTTGACTATGGAGAAAAGAGTAAGACCGGACAAATTTTGCCCCTTTATTACGGATTTCTCCATTCAATTCAGAGAAGTCACTAGAATTATTAAGA
The DNA here is from genome assembly GCF_062004578.1 of Staurois parvus. Lineage (NCBI taxonomy): Eukaryota > Metazoa > Chordata > Amphibia > Anura > Ranidae > Staurois > Staurois parvus. The sequence continues at coordinate 27,036,097 of NW_028317886.1, read as the reverse complement.
AAAATTGGGCTGTCCTTAGGAATGACCCTATATTGGGCGATTCTTTACCAGAATTCCCTGAGATTACTTTCAGGAAGGCACCTCCACTTAGACTCTTGGTAGCCCCTAATGTAGTTGATCAGCCAAGGAGGATGACTTCACCATTTGGCCTTAAAGGGTTCTTCCCGTGCAATAAATGTATTGCCTGTAGACAGAATGGGGTTCATAAGACCAAAGTTAAGGAGTTCGGTTCAAGCATTACTGGAAAGAGGTATACTATACATCAGACTATTACATGTAATACCACACACACTGTATACCTTCTGCAATGTCCCTGTAATTTCCAATATGTAGGTAGAACTACAAGGCGTCTGAGGGATCGCCTCAGGGAACATTACAATAAAATTAAAAAGGGTTTTGAGTACCACTCATTATCAAAGCATTATAAAGATTGTCATGCTAAGGACCCCTCATCACTGAAATTCACAGCTATTGATGTGATTGACCAACACTGGAGGGGGGGTCATAAGAGGAGAGCAGTGTCCCGTCTTGAGACGAAGTGGATTGTAGAGTTCAAGTCTCTTCAGCCTAGAGGCTTGAATGTAGACCTGGACATCAACTGCTTTATCGATAACAGTTGATTACGGATTTAGTAGGTTCATTGATTTTTATTGATATAGCTTTTTTTCATGGTTTTAGACTTCTATTTGTCCACAGTGCTACCTACATTATTTATATTTTTTTTAGCCTTTCTACTTTTAATGAGCTTATTCCGGTGTAATATACCGATACCTGGGGTGCATTCGCGATATTTTTTCACCATTGAGTGATGGAATGGGGCCCCTGAATCTATATTGACATATTTACTGCTGGGTAATGACGGTTTATATAGAATTCTATCCATCATCATGAGATGGTTTACATCCCTCTTTGACATCTATAGGATTTCTGAGTAAAGGGAAATTGTAATTGTGCATGATGTCTGATTCTGCACTTTTTAACGGTAATTTCTTATATTGTATAATATTAATTATGTGGGTATAAACATTGTACATTCATTATATATTATTATTTTTTTACATGATATCACATGATCATTAGCATAGTTTTATCTTTCGTCATAAATATGATTTTTGATAATAATATGTATTAGTCATTGTAATGTGAATGTATGTCACGATCTTATTGTTTTATTTAATAGTTGTTTATTCCATTTTTTAACCTGGGTGCGGTTATGGCTGGATCACTTTAAGGACTCTAAGTATATGTGATCCAGTAGTTTTTATATGCATTTAAATGAACATATGTGGTTCTTGTAAATTTATGTTTTTATATTTATGTCATTATCAGAGATGTAAATGTTTTTTATGCCTTTGGGGTATTTCCCTGGCGATCTAGTGTATCCAGATCGTATATACTAATATAGATTGCTGCTCTGGTCTCCGCTTCCATGGAGGATTAGAACAGCCGTCTAGATCCGCCCTAAGCCTGCCTTAGTGTGGGCGGATTTTGTCATTGGGCTTCAGCGTCCATATTCATGACGCGCTTGCGCATGCGCAGGAGTTACACGGTAGCGTGTGACGTCATTCGCGCATGCGCAGTATCCCGGAGCGGCGCGTGGTGCGTAATGCGCATGCGCGACCGCGGGTCTTTTAAATTAGGCGTCTATGGGCAGGATTCACCCCTTTGAAAACGAGCTTTAGCTCGAAACATGTTAGGGGATCCACCCTATTGACGCCTTTGCTGTTGAGGACCCACTAGCCACCAGGGAATTGCCTCACTATACCTGGATGAGTATATCTCTATTATCATCCATTTATGTATGACTGTATACTCATGGTACCACTAGCCACCAGGCTTTCATCTACTGGACCTGGGTCTGTATGCAGTGCATGTTGTGTACCACTAACCACCAGGGAGCCTATACTTTTGGGCCTGGATGTGTAGTTTGTCGATGTAAGTTCTGGTTGTTCTGCTTACATCTTGTATTTTTAATAAACGTACTTCACTATTAGCGCTTTCTTGCCTCCCGGCTCGTTTTTTAATGAGCTTATGCAAGGTGGCGTTTTTGGATTTGAAAGCCAGAGAGGGCCTGGATAGCGTTGTACCTGTGACCCAGATGTTCGGACATGACCAGAGGGTGCCCAGGCTATTGACCAGACCATGATGCCCGGTTGCTGTTGAATTGCATACAATGCGCATATTATGTGCACTTGTGGTAAGCGCACAATCTCACTATTTTCTTTTATCTCACCTAATGTGATCTGGAGTAGCATTGGATCATCTCCGTTGTGCTTCTGACAGTGATATATGAATCATTTTATGAACTACTGTATGGTTACTTCATATTGTAACAGACACTGTGCCTGTCATCTGTTATCTAGGGCTACATACCCCATTTATAAGACTATAAATCTGATGCCTAAGCCTGTGCTATTAACATACTGGTCTTGCATTTTGTTGTATACTGTCCTGGGGAGAACAGCCAAAGGGAAGGGTTTTGGTTATTAGTATCAGCATAATAATAGGAATCCTCTTTCCTTAATGAACAACTGACACAAATTCAAGCTGTAAAAAAGGAAACAAAAAAGAATGAATATATAACCTGTTACTCAAAGCTGCAAAGCTCAGGCTAGTTAATTGCAGTGAAAAAAAGGCTTTTTTAAACCTAAATTTTCCCATTTATTATGAATGACTGGGTTTGTGAGTGCATTCTATGAAATATTTAAGGCTACTAAGAAAGAGCTATAGCAAAAGTGTTTGACTGTAATCCATGTGATTTATTAAATGATATACCAAATGATAGAATATATAGAATGCACATTTTTTAAATATACTGTAAATTTATAGTACTGTATTTTATTTTAAACATAGGACAAAAATATCTGGTTTAAAATGCAGAGGCGACATTTTCACAGTTAAGCAAAGTACAATGGGATGAAATTATTTTGCCAGTCTATGTAAACAGCTTGAAAGAATGTGACAGGACTGGAGCTGAACATAAAAGGTATCACAAGGAATGATGTATTATGATGTAAATTGTTTTTGACAGAAGCAGCGCCTGAGCAGTTTTACATCATGATGCTCTGGAACAGCAGTTAGTGTGATATTTGTCTTGTTTGTTGCTTTCAGGAAAATTGAGAAAAGGTAGGAACACACAAAAAAAATGAAAGAGAGGTAAGGTAAATGAAAAATGAAAGAGAGCACCCTCCTAGTGCCGCCCCTGGTTGAGCACACTTTCTGTATTGCTTGCCTGCAACCTCCTCAAATGTAGGTCATCTAACTACACTCTGACCAAGTAGTAATCCCTGATTTCTTTATCATACAACACAATAAGGACCCTCAAGAAAATCTAGAAAAGGTAGGAACACACAAGAAATATGAAAGAGAGGTAAGATAAATGAAAGAGAGCACCCTCCTAGTGCCGCCCCTGGTTGAGCACACCTTTTGTATTGCTTCTCTGCAACCTCCTCAAATGTAGGTCATTTAACTACACTCTGACCAAGTAGTAATCCCTGATTTCTTTATTATACAACACAATAAAGACACTCAGGAAAATCTAGAAAAGGCAGGAACACACAAGAAAAATGAAAGAGAGGTAAGGTAAATGAAAGAGAGCACCCTCCTAGTGCCACCCTTGGTTGAGCACACCTACTGTATTGGTTGTCTGCAGCCTCCTCAAATGTAGATCATTTAACTACACAGAGCCCTTATTGTGTTGTATAATAAAGAAATCGGGGATTACTACTTGGTAAGAGTGTAGTTAAATGACCTACATTTGAGGAGGTTGCAGACAACCAATACAGAAGGTGTGCTTAACCAGGGGCGGCACTAGGAGGGTGCTTGGCTATGCTGAAGCACTGCAACCCACTGTATCCTGGGGACCTTCTGTATCCATACAGGTTCTTTAGGTGGTCCTTCTGGAATGCACGATGAGGCCCAATCCTAGTTTTACTTGTGAAGTTTCACGATGGGAAACACATATGGGTAAAAGCAGAAAAAGCCAATGAGTTTCAGTGGTAGCAGAGGCAACCTAAGCTAGTTAAAGTGGTTGTAAACCTCAGACATTAAATACAAACAAACTATATCCCTCTACAGTGTGTATGTGTCTCAATCTAGGGCACTAATTGTCATTTTTCTCTGCTGCCTCGTTTCGCTGCTATCAGCATGAGTCACTTCTGACAGGTTTTCCTGGCACCAAGAGAAAAAAGGCGAAAGAGAAAGAGCACCAGCACACAGCCTGTGATTTAAAAAAAACCTCAGCTGTGTTCCTCTGTGCTGTGTGAAGGAGGTGTTTCTCTTTCCTCCAATCAGCTCTCAGCGCTCCCCTCATTGACACTTCAGACACTGCAGGGTGTAACTTCAGCTCTTCACCCCCTGCTTTCTGGAAGTACAGACAAGCAGTATAAATTCTGCACTTTGAATGGATGTAGAAAGGAGAGGGCTGCAGATAAACAGGTACAGCTTATTTTAGAGAATTTGTTTAATCTCTGTGTATCATTTGAGGCAGTCACTTCCCTGGCTATATGTAAGGGTTTTCAATCACTTCAAGTTCCCCATAAGGAGGGATTTTGCAACGTAGAGATAACAACCCAATAACCCAAGAATTTGACTTTTTTTTTATTGAAAATTTACTGTAACATTTTACAAACAACAAAACAATTTTCCCAGCATACTTAACAGCTAGCCCGAAAAAAAACTAACTAGCCGTGTCTAACAGTTCTTGTCAAAGACAGAGGGTTTAGTTGCACATATTTGCAAATGTATATGTGGAAGTCACAGTTCCTCATCAAGGCTCCTCTGTACACTGTGATTCTAACTATAGTTTTGCGAGTCTCCAAGTTGGAGCACATATAGCATTGGATAAATTAGGGGCAGGTTTGCCTGGAGGGGGCACAATCCTCCTTAAAGGTGTAGGGACACCTTACTGTAACACCAATAATGCATTTTGTGACAAATTTTATCTGCCTCAGGTGCAAATGTGATATTGACTTAAAGCAAATAAAAAGGGAAAAAAGTTGGGGGGAGGTAAAATAGAACAAGTTTTGAGTCATTAGAAATAATATAAAATAATTTCCCTAACACATTCAGGTTACAATAATATTAGATAAAAAAAAAACTGAAAAGTTAATTATTTTTAGTATACAATGTAGAGAAATAAATATTAGTTAAAAAAAAACAAGTCTACTAATTATTCTTAAAATGACAATTTATATTGAGATAATATATAAAAGAAGCCGTGCAGCGCTAACAGTAGCGGATGTCCCACTAGGACGGGGGTCAGCAACCAGTAGCTTGCGATCTACCAGTAGATCGCGGCCAGGTGACTGGTAAATCACAATCTGGGGTTGCTGATCTGCCATCCCAGCGCATCAATCATAGTGCAATGCTGAAGGACTACTTGTGAAGTTGGATCTGTAGTAGGGAGCAAGAACCACATGAGTTGATGCCTCCTCTGTAGTGCTGGCTCCTACCCCATGCGGAGTGATACCAACTGCAATCCACCTCTTATCCCAGTTAGCAGTCTCCAGAGTGGTGAGAGCAGCAGGAAAGAAGAGTTCTTTAGGTCAGTGGGAAGCAATACACTGGGCATAATAGTATAGGGCTGCTTTCACACAGTTGGTCTGTGGTTTACCCACTCCACGGGTGCACTACAGTGTATGTGCAGCTTTCCTGTAGGTTTGCTGCTCATAACCGTAGACTTCTATTATATCCCATAGGTGTGGAGCACTTTCTGAAAGTGCTAACCCAGGAAAGCTCCACCCGTGGTGCAGCTGAACCGAAGCACATCAGTGTGAAAGCAGCCTTACAGGGGGCTCAGAACAGTAAGGGTTAATTTACATTTTCAGTTTGGAGGATAGTAAAACCCCATAGTTAAGACATGTCTTTACCACCCCCTCCCCAACCACACCCCCTTGTGTACACCTGTTGCAGCTGCAGCAGGAGTACCCTGTCATGGGTTTTGGGTGTAGTACCTGCCAAGCATGACCTATTAAAGTGAATGAGGCAGCTCTGCAAGTGCCCTGCAACGTTGTGCAGCACAGCAAACAAAGAGTTAAAACAGGCAGCATTGTGTTGCTTTCTCACCACTTGCTTTAACCCCCTGGACCCCACAGAAGCATATAGTTGTGGGGTGCTTGCAGAATGACCCCATTTACTTGAATGTCTTGTAATTTGCAGTTGGTAGCACCCACCAAAAGCAAGAGGGGGTTTAATTCTTGTTGCAGCAGTGTACACCTTTGGCTGCTGCATCAGCAGCTAAAAGGAGTAGGAATTGGGGGTGGTAAAACCACGAAACAACTGCAGGGTTTTACCCACCCCCAACTTTACTTGTGAACGAGCCCTAAGGGTGCTGCTGCCGAATACAACTAAGGGCTCATTCACAATTGCAGCAGGCACTGCTGCTTCTCTTAAAAGTGATCTGAGTGTGTTTGACACGTGTTAAGAAGACAATATGTTGCCTCATCACCGCCTGATTTAAACCCATGATTGCTGTGCAATGTATGCGATTGCCACACGTTAGCAATTAGAGATTTGAATCAGGTGTGAGGAGGTGACACAGTGCCTGGTGATCTTTGACTTCTCCCATGTTGTTCAGGTAGATCTCTACCTCTTTAAAGTTGCCTACCCATGCACTAGGACATTTCTGCCACAATCACAAATAAATAAGAAAGTCTCTCCAAAACAACCAAATGGTATAGGTCAGCTGAAAAAGAGCAAGGACAGTCCACCTAAGAAATCCTGGTAAGCTGGTCAGTAGGTGCTCAGAGAATGATGAATAAAGGAGGAGATCCTTCACCAACCCAATCACACTGCCTCTTACCAAAACATGTTGACCTCCCTAAAAAAGAAGGGTCAAAATGTGCTGTATATGGTCAAAGGACTTCAAGGATGGACTCTTCCACCGACTTCTGTCCCACATCTCACTCTTTCTACTGCTCACCAAAGATATCAATGAAAGGAGTGAAGAGCCATCTAAAAAAATCAGTGCTTTTCCCTTGAATGAGGACAGACCAGTTCAAAGCACCTAAAGCTAGAGAAGTGAAGAAATGGTTAACCTCTGTTGCAGGTCCTGCCAGAGCCAATAGAAATATATAATTGGTGCATAGGAGACAGACCTTGTGCAATGAGGGCAGTAAATATTTGAGATGAATATCACAGTACTTCAGTAAAAATAGCATCAGAATATGCATCCATGTGTACAAACACCCAGAATACGCAGCCGTGTGTACAAACAATCAGAATACGCAGCCGTGTGTACAAACACCCAGAATACGCAGCCGTGTGTACAAACACCCAGAATACGCATCCGTGTGTACAAACACCCAGAATACGCATTCATGTGTTCAAACACCCAGAATACGCAGCCGTGTGTACAAACACCCAGAATACGCATCCATGTGTACAAACACCCAGAATACGCAGCCGTGTGTACAAACACCCAGAATACGCAGCCGTGTGTACAAACACCCAGAATACGCAGCCGTGTGTACAAACACCCAGAATATGCATTCATGTGTTCAAACACCCAGAATACGCATCCGTGTGTACAAACACCCAGAATACGCATCCGTGTGTACAAACACCCAGAATACGCAGCCGTGTGTACAAACACCCAGAATACGCAGCCGTGTGTACAAACACCCAGAATACGCAGCCGTGTGTACAAACACCCAGAATACGCAGCCGTGTGTACAAACACCCAGAATACGCAGCCGTGTGTACAAACACCCAGAATACGCAGCCGTGTGTACAAACACCCAGAATACGCATTCATGTGTTCAAACACCCAGAATACGCAGCCGTGTGTACAAACACCCAGAATACGCAGCCGTGTGTACAAACACCCAGAATACGCAGCCGTGTGTACAAACACCCAGAATACGCAGCCGTGTGTACAAACACCCAGAATACGCATCCATGTGTACAAACACCCAGAATACGCAGCCGTGTGTACAAACACCCAGAATACGCATTCATGTGTTCAAACACCCAGAATACGCAGCCGTGTGTACAAACACCCAGAATACGCAGCCGTGTGTACAAACACCCAGAATACGCAGCCGTGTGTACAAACTCCCAGAATAAGCAGCCGTGTGTACAAACACCCAGAATACACAGCCATGTGTACAAACACCCAGAATATGTATCCATGTGTACAAACACCCAGAACACCCAGAATACGCATCCATGTGTACAAACACCCAGAATATGTATCCATGTGTAGAAACACCCAGAATACCCATCCATGTGTACACACCCAGAATATGCATCCGTGTGTACAAACACCCAGAATATGTATCCATGAAACTCCCAACTATAGGTTCATGGTTGTAGATCCTGTTGTATGTTGGTTGTTCTGGAAGTCTTTAGGCAGCTGGGTGCAATGTAGGTTTGAACCTTTTTGATCTTCTGAAATTGCACAGTGGCTTCCTTGGAAAGATTTGTTAAAGAAAGGGGTCACTGCAGATTGTATGCCAATGACTCTTCAAAATCTTTTTAAAATGTTTAAGTTTACTGCTGTATTTGGTTATATTTGGTCATGAAATTCGTGTTATATTCTTTTGGTGTCTTTTTATGTTTGGTTCTGTCAAATGTCCTTGCTTTCTTCCAGTAGTTTTGAGGTAATTCTTTCCTTTGAATTTCCTTGCTAGAATTACAGATTGTTTATTAAAATCTTAGAAGGTGATAGAATTTTCCCATAGTCATTGGTGCTGACCACGTTTTTCAACTTTTATAGTGGCTTCTTCTAAAATAAATGTAACAGCATCTATGTTAAAAAAAAGTTTCTAGATAAGATAAATTGGTCTTCTGTGATGCAGAATTGAAGTTCGAGGAAAACAATACTATCTGAATATGAATGGCTAGTAAGGATGAAAGCTCCTTTGTTATTATTAAGATGCTGCAAAAATTTGGAATAGTATTTGCATCTCTTTCCCATATGATCAGTATGTTTTAAGGATAATGCCCTATGCCAGTGAGCCCTCTGTCATGTTTTGTGGTTACAGTATTCCTAGACTTTCCCAGTCTTGTGAGGACAGCAAGGCAAGAGCTATCCAAGAGGGCCAGGATGTGATTGCAGCCAACTGTTATTTCTGGGCCCACTCTCAAGCACAGTAGAATCAGTGTTATTTGACTACTTGGAATTCTTTAAGCTGAGCAAACTTTGCAACTTTGAATGTGTCATGTGGCTGAAATATAAATTGTAAACACCTAAAATGGTACTGCATATCTATAAAAGTTATAGATCTGGTTCTTAACTGGTTCTCAGCTTTAGGTATTTACAGTCTTCAGTACTGTCAGTTGGAAGATTTTATAAGGTTGGATCTCATTCTTCAGTGTGTGTTGCAAAGCATGTGGTTGCACACACATCAGTATGAATGGGCATATATAGTTTCCCTTTCTATTTCACACTAAATTACATAGATGCATGTTGCAAACCAGCCAAATAGGAAAGAATGATATTTCTAGTTGGGCTCCATCAAAATGAAAAAGTGTAAATAGGTTCTAAGATTCTTTTCTGTTTCAAAACTTCATTTTCACTAGAAGAGTTTAACTTCATATCAGTACCATATGTAATACAAGTTGATATTGTCATGTACGGTGATCAGGGGCGGACTGACCATTTGGACATTGCCCGAGGGCACGGGGTCAGTAGGGACCTGGTGAGGGGCTCACTGGACACAATTCACTAAGCGGTATTTTACCACCATCGGAGTATGCAGTACGATACTGCATAGCATTTTAAAAAAAAAAACGTTTGAATTCACCAAAAAATGCTACTATAATACTGCATGAGTTATTTTATCAAGTCATGCGGTATTTTAGTAGTGAAAACCATCGTTAATGTTTCAGCTGTCAGCGGAGTTCCCCCCGGATAGGTGAATGTAAAAGAAATTTTTTTAAAAATGATGCCAAAATGTAAAAAAAAATGGTGTGGGCAGCCCAGCAGGTCAGGAAAAGGGTGGCGAGCGAGCGAGCGCCCCCCCCCCCTTCTTAACCAGACCAAGCTCTCAACATAGGGGGGGTGTTTTGGGGCAGAGGGGGATCCCCCCAAATCACCTTGTCCCCATGTTGATGGGGACAAGGGCCTCTTCCCCACAACCCTGGTTGTTGTGGGGGTCTGTGGTTGGGGGGCTTATATATATATATGAAATAGCCAAATGTTTGCAACCAAAGCTAAAGTGATTGTGAAGTTTTTTTTTTTTTTTAATAACAAACATGTCATACTTGCTCTATGCAATGGTTTTGCACAGAGCAGCCCAGATCCTTTTGTTCTGGGGTCCCCCACTGGCACTGTTGGCGCCTCCTCTTTCCTGTGTGCCACCATAGGAAGCAGCCTCTTATGGTGGCACACATGTGGGCTAGATCCTGAACAATTCTCTGTGTGTCCATTGAAACACAAAGTGCGACTAAGCAGCCTGAGTAGAAAATCCTATCCCCAGCAATAAGGTGCAAAGGAGTACTCATGCTCTGTGTGGAAACAATATTATCTTTGCAGAGGCTTGACACACCCCTGCTGATTGACTGCTAGAGGGAACACAAGCCTTGCTAATTACTTAGCTAAAGGTCTGACTCAGAGAACTGGGGGTGTATTGGACCTCTACAGAAAGACCACTGCTTCAACAAAGAGAGCAAGGGTCCTTCTATGCAGCATGCTGGCAGGGAGCATGCTTTCTACTCTGCATTCTAAAGGAAACAAATTGTAAAGCTGACCATAAACATGATGAACCAGCTCAAATTAGAGCTGTGGGTATTCCTGTCAGCATCCTTCCACCCAACATTCTTTGATCGGACAATTGAAGAAGCCAAGCAGACAGTTGCCGGCCAAACAGTGGCTGCTTTCAATCAGATGCAATCACTGTTCAGGTTTTATGACAGTCGTGGATGCCAGCTCTCAGAATATAATTGGCATAAAAATAACTGAAGCCCAACCTGGCCGGTTGACAATTTGCTGGCTACCCTTTTAATTGTTCATTTGTTCATTTGACCCTACTGGAGTAAAGTTGTATATGGACTATTGAACAGTGGTTGGGGCTTTTTCATTTCTTACTTATATTATAGTACATATTATAGTACATTACAAAACAAAGAAATTGTAGAGGTCCTCTGGGGTGAAGAAGATGCCTGTCCAATAACAAGATTACTTACACCAACATCATTATAATAATGTTGGATAGCAACACCAACAAGATAAACTCATGGGCCCAGCACTATCTTTCCACTTTTTAGAATGTAATTGCTGGCAGGAAGGCTTCCTCCATTCATTCTGTTTAGCATTGATGGGGGAATCAAGTGATTTCCCCTGTTCAGCCTGCGTGGCTAAATGAGAGAAATCCTTTAGTGTATGGCCAGCATAAGATTTGATCACCTTTTGTTTTGATGCATCTGAAAGTGCTTAGCTGCATTTAATTGAAAGATCAAATGGGCTTTAAGATTTTTTCCAGATACTTTTACTATTTATGTAACAAGATGCCAAGACATTTGCAGTTGACATATACAGTTGCAAGAAAAAGTATGTGAACCCCTTGGGATTACGTGGAGTTTTGCATGAATTGGGTATAAAATGTGCTCTGAACGTCATCTAAGTCACAACAATAGAAGAACACAGTCTGCTGAACATAATACTACACAAACATTAGATGTTGCCATGGTTTAATTGCACATAACATGTAAACATTCACAGCGCAGGGAGGAAAAAGTATGTGAACCTTTGGACTTAATAACTGGTTGACCCTCCTTTGGCAGCAATAACCTCAACCAAACGTTTCCTGTAGTTGCAGATCAGACCTGCACAACGATCTGGAGTAATTTTGGACCACTCCTCTTCACAAAACTGTTTCAGTGTAGCAATATTCTTGGGATGTCTGGTGTGAATCGCTCTCTTAAGGTCATGCCACAGCATTTCGGTCAGGTTGAGGTCAGGACTCTGACTGGGCCACTCCAGAAGGCGTATTCTGTGCTGTTGCAGCCATTGTTTTGTTGAATTACTTGTATGCTTTGGGTCATTGTCCTGTTGAATCACCCATCTTCTGCGGAGCTTCAGTTGGTGGACAGATGGTCGTACGTTTTCCTGCAAAATGTCTTGATAAACTCTGGAATTAATTTTCCCATCAATGACAACAATCCTTCCAGGCCCTGAGGCAGCAAAGCAGCCCCAAACCATGATGCTCCCTCCGCCATGTTTTACACTGGGGATGAGGTTTTGATGTTGGTGTGCTGTGCCTTTTTTTCTCCACACATAGTGTTGTGTGTTCTTCCCAAACAACTCAATCTTGGTTTCATCTGTCCACAGTATATTTTGCCAGTAGTGCTGTGGAACATCCAGGTGCTCTTTTGCAAACTTCAAACGTGCTGCAATATTCTTTTTGGACAGCAATGGCTTCCTCCGTGGTGTCCTCCCATGTACTTCATTCTTGTTTAATGTTTTCCTTATGGTAGATGTGTCAACAAAAATGTTAGTATGTGCCAGAGATTTCTGTAGGTCTTTAACTGACACTCTGGGATTCTTCTTTACCTCATGCAGCATTCTGCGCTGTGCTCTTGCAGTCATTTTTACTGGACGACCACGCCTAGGGAGAGTAGCAACAGTGCTAAACTTTCTCCATTTGTAGACAGTCTGTCTTACCGTGGACACATGAACATTAAGGCTTTTGGTGATACTTTTGTAACCCTTTCCAGCTTCATGCAAGTCAACAATTCTTAATCGTAGGTCTTCTGAGAGCTCTTTTCTGCGAGGCATGGTTCACATCAGACAGTGCTTCTTGAAACCAGTAAACCCAAAACAGGTGTGTGTTTTTTAAGCTGTCAGCAACACATCCAATATCATCACACTGATTGGAGTCAAGGTTGGCTCACTCCTGGCTCCAATTAGCTCTGGGAGAAGTCATTAAGCTAGGACCTCACATACTTTTTCCTCCCTGCACTGTTAAATTTTACATGTTATGTGCAATTAAACCATGGCAACATCTAATGTTTGTGTAGTATTATGTTCAGCAGACTGTGTTCTTTTATTGTTGTGACTTAGATGACGTTCAGAGCACATTTTATGCCCAATTCATGCAAAACTCCACGTAATCCCAAGGGGTTCACATACTTTTTCTTGCAACTGTGTTATATTGAATTATTATTTAATCCTGTCTGGCATTTGACTACCTGCTAGAAGAGCACCATACATGAAAACATTGCCTGTTTGTGTTTATTCATATTGATACATGCTTCATCACATTAACACAATATCAATTTTTGAATATTAAGATACTTAAAAATCATCACCCTATCCTGACAGTGTCATTAGGACTGCACAATGACATATGCCTGTAGGCTCCTGCAAACTGCCTCTCATACCTCCAGGCAATCATACTAATTAGAAAAGCCAGGTTGGGTTAATTTTATAGGTGATAGCTATTGTTTGCCCAAGATAAGACGGGTGACAAAGACAGACTTTCTCCTACATGATATAAGCATGAATGTCTGTAGTTTGTAAAGTTCTGAAACATCTTCAACACTACAAGTCCAGCTGAATGTACTAACTACTACTAGCCATACTCTGACCTGTATAAATGAGAACCTTCACAGACCTAAATGTCGATGTTAATATCAAAAATGTTATTTCTTCCCCTTTACCTTGCCACCTATGAACCATCGCAGCTAAATTCAGAAAATAAACTAGGGGGAAGGGAGTTTCTGGCTTAATGTAGAGGATTCACAATGTTCTATATGTCAAGCAACATTCTGTAATCCCTACTTTCTTTTATCAGATGAACTGTACAATTAAATAGAAACCTAGCTCTGGGTATAAATCAGGTAGCTTAGATTTCACAAAAGTAATTTTGTAGGAAAAAGGTATGGAACCTGTACAAAAGGATGTCACCATGCATGTTTGTCTAGGGCAGCATTACACTATATTGCCAAAAGTATTGGGATGCCTGCCTTTACACGCACATGAACTTTAATGGCATCCCAGTCTTAGTCTGTAGGGTTTAATATTGAGTTGGCCCAGCCTTTGCAGCTATACCAGCTTCAACTCTTCTGGGAAGGCTGTCCACAAAGTTTAGGAGTGTGTCTATGGGAATACTTGACCATTTTTCCAGAAGTGCATTTGTGAGGTCAGGCACTGATGTTGAACGAGAAGGCCTAGCTCACAGGCTCCAGTCTAATTCATCTCAAAGGTGTTCTATTGGGTTGAGGCCAGTCAAGTTCCTCCACCCCAAGCTCACTTATCCATGTCTTTATGGACCTTGCTTTGTGCACTAGTACGCAGTCATGTTGAAACAGGAAGGGCCATCCCCAAACTGTTCCCACAAAGTTGGGAGCATGAAATTGTCCAAAATGTCTTAATAAGCTGACGCCTTAAGACAGCGGTTCTCAACCTGTGGGTTGCGATCCCTTTGGGGGTTGAATGACCCTTTCACAGGGGTCACCTAAGACCATCGGAAAACACATATTTCCAATGGTCTTAGGAACCGAGACCTCACTCCTCTATCTGTCTCCAGGCGGATAGAATCTATACAATCTGGAATATTTACATCAGCTGATTCTGGCGCCAAACCTGCAGCTGTCAGACACATGTCAATCACTCCTGGGCACGCCCCCCTCTCTGGGGAGGGGGATTTAACTCCCTCTGCCTTGCTGATTGGTAGACCGGTCCGCAGCTGTTTGAAGCGGAGGGTTTGTGCAGAGATCTCCCGCAGCTTCATTCCGAAGTTTCCCGCCCTAAACGACCTGACCGGCCGACTGACCGACTCCATGAACTACCTGAACGTGGCCAGTGTCATGCCTGGATCATCCAACAAGATCAGGGGGCAGATCCAGGTTAGTGCCTACCCCATCGTACAGTGGGGGGGGGCTCTCATTGTACCCCCCCAGGTAAATTATTATGGGTGCAGATATATAATTTATGGGGGTGATTATTATAGAGGGGGGGAAGGGCAGACAAACTGTCATGTGGGGGGTATTTTTATAGGGATGAGGGGCAGATTATTTGGGGGGGTAATCATCATTGGGGCAGATGTATTTTTATGGGGGTGATAGGTCATTATAGAGGGGGGGTAATCATCATTATTGGGGGCAGATGTATTTTTATGGGGGTGATAGGTCATTATAGAAGGGGGTGGGGTAATCATCATTATTGGGGGCACATGTATTTTTATGTGGGTGATAAACATATTTCACAATATATAATTACATATTGTTTTTGTGATTAATCACTATGCTTTAATTATGTTCAATTTGTAACAATGAAAATACATCCTGCATTTCAGATATTTACATTACGATTCATAATAGTAGCAAAATTACAGTTACGAAGTAGCAACGAAAATAATTTTATGGTTCGGGGTCACCACAACATGAGGAACTGCATTAAAGGGTTGCGGCATTAGGAAGGTTGAGAACCACTGCCTTAAGAGTTCCCTTCACTGGAACTAAGGGGCCAGGCCCAACCCCTGAGAAACAATCCCACATCATAATCCCCCCCTTCACCAAACTTTACACTTGACACAATGCAGTCAGCCAAGTACCGTTCTCCTGGCAACCACCAAACCCAGACACTTCCATCGGATTGGCAGACAGAGAAGTGTGATTCGTCACTCCAGAGAACACATTGCCACTGCTCTAGAGTCCAGTGGTGGCGTGCTTTACACCACTGCATCTGATGCTTTGCATTGCACTTGTTGATATAAAGCTTGAATGCAGCTTCTCGGCCATGGAAACCCATT
The DNA here is from genome assembly GCF_062004578.1 of Staurois parvus. Lineage (NCBI taxonomy): Eukaryota > Metazoa > Chordata > Amphibia > Anura > Ranidae > Staurois > Staurois parvus. The sequence goes on along the minus strand of NW_028317886.1, from coordinate 27,020,399 downwards.
CCATTAAGTTTTCTACGCACTGTTGTGCTAATCTGAAGACCACATGAAGTTTGGACGTCTTTAGCTATTGATTCTGCAGACAGTTGGTGACTTCTGCGCACTGTGCTTTGACCCCGCTCTGTCATTTTATGTGGCCTGTGAGTTGCTGTTGTTCCCAGTTGCCTCCACTGTGCTATAATACCACTAACAGTTAACCATGGAATATTTAGTAGCAGGGAAATTTCATGGACTTGCACAGGTGACAACCTACCACGTTTGAATTCACTGAGCTCCTGAGAGCTATTCTTTCACAAATGTTCGTAGAAGCAGTCTGCATGGAGATGATTGGAACACCTGAATCCAATGATTTGGATGCGTGTCCCAATACTTTTGGCAATATAGTGTATGTTCAAATACTGCCTTGGAGACACATCCATCAAATATCTGGTGAGCCAGAAGCATACCTAGGTAAATTGCAGCCTGACAGAGCCATTCCCTGGAAACATTAGATATCTTCTTGTTTGATGGATTCTGGATTGGATGCCATGGTAACAGAGATGCCTGCCTTGGAATCTACCAGCTTTTAAATGTTTCTGGTGATTCTGCTATACTGTGTCCCATGGTCACTTCAGATGCCACCCCATGTGGCTATTTTTGCCTGACCCATAACCCCCTGTGGTTGCTAGGACATTGACAGCATTCCATTTGGTTACTAGGAGACTGGGTGCACAGCATCATTGGTTGCTAGGACACAGGTGGCTATCATTGGTTGTTATGGTGCAGGTTGTGCCTACATCCTAGCAGCCAGCTCAGTAATCCTGCCTTGTGTATAAAGGGCACCCTTACAGAGCTGCAGTGAGTAAGGCATGTATGGAAACTCCAGCCTCAGTGTCACCCTCCTATGAATGCCGAATGCAGTCACCTCATTGACAGCATGCCCCTGTTGCTAGCCTTGCTATACTACAAAGCACTCAAGGATCTATGAATGGATTGTTTCAGAGAATCGACTCATAAAGATTTACATTAATTATTTTATTTTGCTTAGGCTCTCTAAGAAGTGAAATTTTCCAACACGCTTACATGTCCTCTTGTTTTAGTTTGCACTTACAGAACAAACAATTAGTCACTTACTTCACCTTATATTAATTCCCAAGCCACTCAATTCACCTGCAAGAGCAATTTCACATGCTAGGTACATTAGGATATAAAGGAGCTTGTACATTTTTCCCTTCCATCATGTAATGCTTGCCACCTAAGTAACCAGTTGCCAGGTCCAAGTTCATATATATATCATTTTATAGTTTGTTCTGGTGGTTGAACAGGATGGGGGGAGAATGGGAGGTGAGTATAAGCAGTAGGGGGAGACAATTTGAACTTACGTTACTTTAACCTTCATGTGCAATTCAATAAACATTTAAAGTGCAAATTAAAATACTATCAGTCAAGCAATCTATGTAATTCTTAAAGATTTGTTCAATATATTGGCACTTCATAAAGTATTACAATTACTAAGAATAAAATCCTACTTCAAAATATGTTCCAAACACGGATAACCACCGACAGAAAGAAATGGTGGAATGTCGATGCTGTAAGACACAACAATACTTAGACACACCATGTGAAGCAATGTAACTATGTATGTTAAAGTCCTGTAAAATACTGTAAACCTTTCCTGAGCACTGATCTCACCGAATCAATTGTTTAAGATGTCATAAAAATATGTGCTGTACATTATGTACACTAAGTCTGTACTTTCGGTGTAACACTTCTTGTATCTTTCACTGTCTGTTATCGGTACTCTCAAGGTGTGGAATCCCTTTGGGCATTGCATTCCACAAGGTTCAGTCTCAGTGTAACTTGTTGGCAATGATGGTACAGTGCAGAATCAGCTATTTCCTTGCTGGGGTGTGTAGCTGTGTCATGCTGTGAAAAGACCCTTGTCTGGGCACTCCTAGTTTTTGTTTGCTTTCTGTCATTAGAGGGGGTAGATTTACTAGAGATACAGACTATCCATGCATACTCAGGAAAAGTTCATCCCCTTACAGTAAAATGGAGCTTTATTTTGTTTAAATCCTGAAAGTAGCTGTAAAGATGCTACTACAAAGGCATAAAGCAACTTGCATTTTATTTTCTGAAATGGTCTTCCCTAAAGACAGAGTTTTTATGCTACCCCGGAGAGACATGAATGAAGCCTTCTTGAATCATTATTAGTCTAGGTTCACACCTAAGCATTTTTGCGGTGAGTTTTGCATTTTGCAGAAACGCACTACAGTCCATTTAATATGATTTCCTATGGGAAACGTTCACATCTCCGTGTTTTCACCCGATGCGTTTTTTGGAAAGGGTCAGGGACTTTTTTTAATGCAAAACATTGCGTTTTGGTTTAATAGACTTCAATAGAGATGCTGCAGAAATGCATATAGTGCATTTATGATGAGTTTTTGATACATTTTTGATGCATTTTGCATTTTAATCTGCCCAGTAACAAGTTGGGGGAAAAAAATGTAAAAAGCATCAAAAACACATCTAAAAACTGCATGTGCAAAACAAACCGCAAAAAGCACTGCAGAAACGGATCAAACGCAAACAGCATAGATGTGAACCTAGCCTTATGGTGGAAAAACAGGCTACAATGCACCATAGAAGCCACCATGTTGTCTGCTATATACATGCCAAGATTACACTGTATAGTCTACCAGTGCTTGACAGAAGCCAGTCTCATTACTGGTTTACATTGAACGGGCGTGCTGAATACAACCAGCATCCGATCAGCACTGGCAGACAATGGCTGCGAGTGCTGATTAGTGTGTTCTGATGGGGAAGGTGGGGGCGGTCCACCTGTCAAAATAGAAAAGCACAATGGGGAGATCACTGCAACAACAGCTCTATCAGGTTTTTTTTGTTTAGCCTGCTGGGTTGAATAAAGAAAACTTCCAGTGTGTACTCTTATTGTCTTATTGTGGCTAGTGGGTAAATCTAGAAACTCAAGAAGATTTTTTTTTTTTAGTAAAGTCTTGAAGAGACATACTGTAAATATAAATAGTTTGCCTGGTTCCTCTTCTCAGCATGTTTAGTGGCATGACCTTCTGTAACAAATGAAGAAATAGGTGTTGTTAAACAATAAAAATGGGGACATTTTTTACAAAAATGGCAGCTTATATTAGGAAATGTCTGAAGAGTCCATTAGTATTTGAAAAGTGAATATACAGTATATTGAGTCAAGACTGGAATTTGCAGCCTGAACAGGAACAAGCAGTTCCTAGACTCTTTGATTTTATATGAAAAATACTGCAGCTGCACACATAACTGGCCATGGATGGAAGTCAGTGAGTTTCTGGTACCAGTTATTTTAAAATGCTCATTACATGAGGAATTTTCTGCAATTTAAAATAACAGTCCAGCATCAGAGTTGATTTGAGTTTTTTCAAACCATTCAAATGTTTTGAAATGAAAAGCTTACCTTTTAGTTTTTGATCAAAAAATATTTCATATTGCTGCCAGATCAGCTAAGTCTGGCCGTAGACAAGAATATTTTTTATCTGACGCAACACAGATATGACAATATGAATGATCTTACTGCAAAGATTGCTATATGCGAGCAATGAAAAGTTTTCATGGAATCATCTTTCATTTAAATAGTATTGTCAATGATGTAGCAAATCGTTAACATAAGTCACATTGACGCCAATGCCCACCACTCAGTGAAATGAATCCTATTGATGATATCTCTTATTAATGATTGTCTGCCAAGAACAATTTTCCATACTGATGGAACATCACTTTGCTTATTTGTCAGTTTGTTGGTCATTTTGTGTTCGTATTTGTACGTGAAACTAAATAGTTGCCATATATGTTTATCAATTATTTGCTGAGTCAGATGATAAATTGTTCCATCTTTGGTCGCTGTTAGTGATCATTTGGTAATGATTGCTTTGGGTATCTGCACTTTGTACCCAGTCAGTGGCCTGTGCACTTTGGTCTAGTCAATCAATATTTTCAGTTAGTAATGCTGGTTTTTAGTGCCGGTTCACACCGAAATTGCACAGGAATGCGCTCTGTGTCCTCGTGCGATTCCTGTGCAATTCAGTGCTATGCGAATCTCAGCCTATTCAATGAATGAGCTGAAACCACATTGGATCTCACCAAAAGTAGCGTATGCACTACTTTTAAAAATGGACTGCAACCAGATTGCATGGTACTGCTGTAGCATGTGATCAAGTGTAAGCAAAGCACTGCGTTTGCGATCTGCATTTAGGTATCATTAGTACCCACATGGAAGAAAAATATATTTTAAATATATTTTAAAAATATTCTTCCCAAATATATTGCCATATATTTGAAATGCTACAATTTTGGCCATATTCAATATATTTCAAAATATATTTCAATAAATATATATAAAAATATATTTTTTTTAAATATATTCTTCAGATTTTTTTTTACATATAAAAAAGTAATTTTAACATATATTTTTACATATATTTGTAAATGCATTCCAAAAATGTAGGTTTGTATTTTTAAAGACATACAGTATATTTGAAATGTGTTTTTAAAAATATTTTTCATATATTTTGTACTAAAAATGCATTTCAACATGCAGTGTATATATATATATATTGAAATATATTTTGAATTATATTGAATATGGCCAAAATTGTAGCATTTCAAATATATGGCAATATATTTGGGAAGAATATTGTTAAAATATATTTCAAATATATTTTTCTTCCATATGGAAAATACATTAACAGCCGCAGCAGACTGCACACCCTGTGCATTTTGAATGTGGTGTGGGAAATGCACATAAAACGCTAGGTTAGGGTAGTGACATGCAGTGCCATCCAGTGCTCTGTGGAAAAAGGCAGCATGTCTGCATTTGTCTGCACCGCACAGCACAGCACAATTGTTTTCTATGTACCCTTGCAGTGACTGACATTTTACCAGTGCAAAAAAAAAAACACCTGTCACTGCACATAGTGTGAATGAGCCCCCAAGCTGGCTGTGAACTTTGAATTACATTTGGAATACATTTCAAAATGTAATCAGTGGGTGGCCCTGTTGGCACAACTCTGTCTGACATCCTATGATTGAAGAATCAAAAGAATTTGGGTGGAAAAATTGTCAGCTGAACATGCCTGCATCCAATGAGTCTTCAAGATAGATTTGTTTTTTTAGTGTGAATGGACAAATCAGTTAGATTTCAGCCCACAGTTTGAATGAAAGAAATGCAAGTATGGCCAGTTTTAGTTTAAACAGGGACATGATTAAGATTTTAGTAATTCCTTTAGGACAGAGTAAAAGTAAAAATCTGCAAAAATGTTTAATGAAATCCTTACAATGTATTTGGTCCCCTGGAGGGGATTAGATTTTTTAAAACAAAACTAAAGTTTCAATGTCAGTGTGACAATTACTGTACATCTTACTATTAATAATAAAGTGTCACTAGCAGGACACAGTGATGTGTGAATAAGAAATCTGTCTCATGGCCAGTGGTGCCATGATAAATACAGTTTTCTGAATTCAAATACACACCTATCACAATGTGATTGTATGTTCTCCCTGGATTGTGTGAGATTCCTACATTGGTGTGTCTGTTTGTGTGGTTTTACTGTAGAGCAGCCTTTCTTGACCTGGTTTTCGTGGAACCCTAGGATGCCTCCAAAGGTGAAGGTACATACTGGTGTGAAGCTGCGTAAAATTGATGACGCTGTATAAGTACCTGTAATAAATAAATGAGCAATTTCTGCCTCCCAGATAACTTCCCACTGACTCCACTGATCTTTTCAGCTATCTGTAAAGGGCAGAGGGATTCTTCCCAATGATCACAGGTGGAAGGAGCATTTCTCCCACTGACCATCACACTAATGTCCCATCACACTAATGTCCCATGAGTTGGAGATATAGCAATTATTAGCAGGGGTTCCCTGAGACCAGAGAATTATTTCAAGGGTTCTTCTGTGTTGAAAAGGTTGAGAAAGGCTGCTGTAGAGAGAGAGCGAGAGCAAGAATGAGAAAATTGAGGTCCAAGTTTCTTAGGGGTAATAAGTGGCCTAATATCTGTTATGTACATCAATTAACCTTCCTAGCGGTAATCCCGAGTGTGGCTCGGAGTTAATTTACAGTACAAAAAGTGGTAACCCCAAGAAACACTCAGGATTACTCCATAGTGCTTCTCCTGCTTTCCCCCCAATCCCTACCTTGTCCTGCAATCCCGCGATGTCCTCCGGCCATGTCCTCCAGCCATGTCCTCCAGCCATGTCCTCCAGTCGATGCCGGCATCCGTCTTCGGGGTTCCCTTCCCTGCAAGCGTCGGTACGCAGGGGGGAGGAACCGTTGGGAAATTCAAAAAAGTAAAAATATGACACACACACAATACATTGTAATCTGTTAGAATTACATTACAGTATCAAACCATTTCACATACATTTTGTCCCTAGTGCTTTGTCCTGTGCCCTGCCTGCACTTTTACTGTTCTTTCTGCCTGGAAACTTGAGAACATCCATGGCATCCATAAAGCGTCCCTTTAGGTCAAAAGCAGTTTTAGACCAGCTAGAAAACAGCGATAGTGAATTAGAACCACTTGTAGAATTGAGCGATAGTAATTCGAGGGGAAATTCGTCATCAGACACTGACATTATTGAATTAAATTTATTATTATTATATTTTATGATTTTGTGTGTATATCATACCCGGGATGTTTACTAGACTCTTGTTTGGACAGATTTAAGTGAGTTATTCCTAAGAATTACAGATCTACAATATAAAACAACAAATTTCCATGCAAAACAATGTACCTCTTTGACATTCAAAAAAATTGATTAGTTAGACCGTCAGGGAGGTTAATGCTCACTTCAACAGATGTAGTGCCTGGTGACTAGCCCATCCATTTTATTTTCTTTTTATGTGTAATATTATAAATAATACTACAGGGTGGCCGCTCTGCACAGAATCACGTATATATACATGATTCTGCATATCAGGGTAGGGGGCGCATGCCCACCTACCCGCCAGCGATTCATGGCTGGGACCCGGCGGTCAGCGGAATAGCTGATAGGAGAGAGATCTGTGAATGTAAACTACACAGATCTGTCTCCTGTCAGCAGGGATGTGCTGTTTTTTATCTTCCTCAAAGCAGGGAGGTAAAAACCAGCACATCCTCTAGTAAACACCACACAGTAAATAGTGCCTGGTGACTAGCCCATCCATTTTCTTTTCTTTATATGTGTAATATTATAAATAATATTTGTAATGACAACATTAATGTGATCTGCTCTTCAAACTTCCCTTTTTTTTTAGGAATTTATTGTGCATTTATATATCTTCTTTGCATGTAGCAATGAAATTTTCTATAAATTACTCATCATGATACGGCTTGTAATTACTCTGCTCTTTCTTTATAAATTGTCTCACCGACGTGCCTGAATATGCCAAAGCAAACAATAATTTGACATAGCATAGTCTTTTTACAACAGGTGCTTTTATGATATACAGGTCATATATCCGGGAATAAGTGTATGGCATTTATTTAATGGATAAAGACCCGGTGTTACTGGCTCCGCTCAATAGATTCTCTGTGAATCTTGGCTCTGATCAGTATTATTCAGCGGTGCACTGTAGCTGCATTGTGTACTATAATGTTGTGGTTGTGAACAGAAGCATAGTTGATTTGTTTGTGAATAATTTAGCAGGCAGCTAAAATAAAGACTTGATTATAATACTTGTAGTCTTTTTTTCTGGGCATCAATATTCCTGAATCTGTGTGCTCAGTGTAAAAACAATGCGGACATCTAAATTCCAATTTATATTCTATAGACAAAGTCTCATGATAGCACAACATAGAAAATAAAAGCAGCTGATTTCTGTGCATATTGGAAATAAAGGCTCTACAAAGAGGTTGTATGCAGTGGTCTCATTTATTTGTGAAATTCTATGTAATAAATGTAAGTCAATCAGTGATTGGTTAATGCCATCTTGAAAATCCTCTCCATTTATCTGCAGTGAGAGTTGTGCATAATCTATTGCACCAAGTTCTTATAGTAAACTAAACCTATAGATTTAATTGTTTCCCAAATCATTCGCATTCAAGATACACAGTGAATGATAACCATTACAGACGCTTGTGATATGTTTTCTAAATTTATTATGTTCTGGAGGAGCTAAATAGCATTTCAAAAATACCTTCTTTTTTTGTTTATATTAAAGCGTATTTCTACTTTTGAAATCAAATTTGAGAAAATTCCTCTTTATGTGTTTTCATTCACACAGCATACCTGAAAACAAAAATACAAAAAAATATTTCTTACATTTTAGATTTTTCTAAGAAGAAGGTGTTATGGTTGATTCTAAGCATTTCTGTCTTCACAGTGTCCCCATATACACTGTATTTACCCCTGGTTCACATCTGTACGGTCTTTCGGGCCGCGTTTTGAGTGGGCACGGGAGCCCATTCATTTGAATGGATTTCAATGCCCTGGGACATGCAGGAAAGTAGTCTCTGCACTACTTGGGAAGTCGCAGTCCGCACGGGAACTGAGGTTCCCACTATGGTTGCGATTTCCAGTGCGGGCGGCAGGCCATTATAATTAATGGTACCTGCCTGCAGGTCCTGCATTCCTCTGTGTGGGTGGTGTGGCTGCAGGTATTTGTGCGGGTCCCACAATGGCACCACCCGCACAGATGTCAGCCAAGTGGCAGTAAACTCTTTTTTTATTTTTACCTACAGGTAAGCTTATCTGTAGGTAAAATGAATTTTTCCTAAATGTGCACTGTTTAAGAGATATTCTAGTGAGCGGCATATGTATACCTGTACCTTTCCTTTAGAGCTGTGTGCTGCGGCCAAGACTCATGTGTGCATGTGCGGCAGTGACGTCATCGCTGCTTGGCCAGTCAAGTGGTACCAGAAGGAAGACCAGTTGAAGATGGAAGCCTCCTCAGCAGTGACAGAGCACCACTTGAGGACTTTGTTTAAATGTAAGTATTTCATAATGTGCTAGTATGTGATGTATACTATACTAGAACATTATAACATTGCCTTGCAGGGAGAGGTTTTTTTTCTCACGTTTAGTACTGCTTTAACATACAATGCAGAAAGGCAGTTTCTAAATATTTAACCCTTTATTAGGACATTGTTCAAATCTGGTTTACAGTCGATAATGAAGAACTGCGAGCACAGTACAAACAGGGTTAATTACACAAAGCAGGAAGCACATGTAAGCAAGTCAAAGGCACTTAAAAAGGTAACCATCAATTATGATAAGTTAAAGTGGTTGTAAAGGCTGGAGGTTTTTTACCTTCATGCATTCTATGCATGAAGGTAAAAAACCTTCTGTGTGTGCAGTGCCCCCACAATACTTACCTGAGCCCGACAGCCATGTGCACGACAGCCTCGGTTGTCCCAGGTCTCTGCCTCCTCATTGGCCAGCCAATGAGGAGAGAGAAGGGGTGGGGCCAAGCCATTGCTCCATGTGTGAACGGACACACGGAGCAGCGGGGGCCCCCATAGCAAGCTGCTTGCTATGGGAGCACCTGACAGAAAGGAGCCAGGAGAGCCTGCGGGAGACCTGAGAAGAGGAGGATCCAGGCTGCTCTGTGAAAAACCACTCTACAGAGCAAATAAGTGTAGACATGTTTGTTATTTCACTAAAAAAAAAAAACTATCGCTTGACAACCATCCTTTAGCAGTTTTACTGCAAAGCAGGGAGATAAAAGCCAGCACATCCCTTAGTAAAACACCACAGAGTACATAGCAAAATCACTCCCTAAAATAACGTTAACCCTTTGATCACCCCAGATATTAACCCCTTCCTGCCCAGTGTCATTAGTACAGTAACAGTGCTTTTTGTTAGCACTGACAGTGGTGTATTTTGGTTTTGTGTTGCCCTAGGCAAGACTAAAATCAGGCACCCCCCATCTAAATTTGTCCCACCCCTTCCTGTTTAAGATCTACCCCTTCATCTGTAAATCCCATGCTTCCTCTTTAGGCTCCACCTCTTCCTATTAGCGCTCCACCTCTTATTTTATTACGTTAACTGTAATTTGGAGGAATAATGCCCCATCATTGGTGTCAGTGGGAGGAATAGTGCCCCATTATTGGTGTCAGTGGAAGACTAGTGCCCCCTCACTGGTGTCAGTGGGAGGAATGGTGCCCCATCACTGGTGTCAGTGGGAGGAATAGTGCCCCATCACTGGTGTCAGTGGGAGGAATAGTGTCCAATCATTGGTGTCATTGGGAGGAATAGAGCCCCATCATTGGTGTCAGTGGGAGGAATAGCGCCCCACCATTGGTGTCAGTGTGAGAGGAATAGAACCCCATCATTGATGTCAGTGGGAGGAATAGTGCCCCACCATTGGTGTCAGTGTGGGGGGAATAGTGCCCCACCATTGGTGTCAGTGTGGGAGGAATAGTGCCCCATCATTGGTGTCAGTGGGAGGAATAGTGCGCCATCATTGCTGTCAGTGGGAGGAATAGTGACCCATCATTGGTGTCAGTGGGAGGAATAGTGTCCCATCATTGGTGTCAGTGGGAGGAATAGTGCCCTATCATTTGTGTCAATGGTAAGAATACTGTCCCATTATTGGTGTCAGTAGGAGGAATAGTGCCCCATTATTGGTGTCAATGGGAGGAATACTGTTCCATCATTGGTGTCAGTGGGAGGAATAGTGGCCCATCCTTGGTGTCAGTGTATAAGTACCTGTAATAAATAAATGAGCAATTTCTGCCTCCCAGTGACACCAAGGATGGGGCACTGTTCCTCCCACACTGCCACTAATGATGGGGCACTATTACTCCCACTAACATCAATGATGCTTACATTGCTGGCCCCTGCTCCAGCCTGGGCTCCCTCCCTCTCCCATCCACAGCCAGCATACCTTGCTGCAGCAGCACCATCTGCTCTGCCCGCTTCTTGGCCTTTTGGCTAAGATCAAGTGTAGTATCTGTTCTTATCAGTGTCCAGTGGGGGTGCTCCCGGCCATTCTAGCTTTGCGGGGATGGCTGTTGTATAGTACCCTCACTGGTATGATGGGGGTCCGGAAGGCTAGTACCGGAGGGACAGAAACCGGGCAGCGCCATGAGTCATTCTGGGGCCCTGGGAGTAATTCCTCCGGGAAGACTGGAAAGACCCAGTACCTCCTGATTTGGACGGATCTACCTTGGTCTGGCCAGGGGCTGAGGAGGCAGAAAGTCCGCAAACATGATGCCCCCTGAGTAGTCGCCTCAGGGGTGCTCTAAGTAGCACTTGGGTGTGGGACCCCACGATGTGAATGAGCACATGGTCACCGAGTTTAAAACACTTTTTGCACTGCGCCTCTAGGACCGGGCCTTTTGGCCAAGTCCTGGGCAATTTTTTTGCTACAGGCCTCAGGGTCTGGTCAGTGCACAATTTGGGCATGACACTTTTTTATTATTTTTATAGATTTATTTAATTATTTATTTATTTATTTTTTCTCACCCCACGTTTGTCACTTTTACTTATGTGTGTGTTTTTCTCACAGGATGGAGGGTGTGGGTCCTCGGGCCTGCCCTGAAGTCTAGGGGGAGGATGTGTGGCCTTTTGGTTCCTTCCTCCCCTGTCCCTGGGGGGTTTTCTCTTCGGGAGAGCCCCCCGACCAAGTACTGGATGTCCGGTTTCGGCTGGACATAAGGAAAGGTGGTCCACCAGGCCTTTTGGCCAGGAGGACCAAACGGGAACCTTGTCCCTGTGAGGAGCTTCGTGCCCCGGGGGATCAGGGTAGTGGTCCAACCCCTTCGGGGGTAGGACAAAGCACACCCCTAAGTGCACTTTTTGTGTGGTGTTTTTGCACTTGCACTTTTTTGTGAAACACTTACGGGTTTTTCATTCTAGTTTGCACGTTTGTGGACTTAAAGGAAAAAAAATCTGCTCTGCCCAGATCCCGGCCGCATAGACACTCACCTTACCGATCAGCTGTCTTCCTTCTCCAGCCGCTCTCCCTCTCTTTACCAGCTCCAGCTGGTCCCTAACTCCGATCAGCTTCTTCAATCTTCGTGCTGCAACTTGGCTCCTCTTTTCCAAGCTCTGCCTCCTCGCCGGTGATTGGCCACCTGTGTGCTTTCCCTGAGTTACAGATCCGGTGGCCAATCACCAGAGAGGAGGCAGAGCTTGTAGAGAGAGGGACAGGCTGCCATAGGCTGCTCAGTGATCCTGGGGGTGTGGCCAGATGAGAGGGGCAGCATGTCATCCCGCCTACATCGTGAACCAAGATCCAGGGAGATGAAGACACCGGAACGGACAACCTCTCTACCCCTCCTCCAGCAGTGCCTCGTGGACGGACTGAAGTGGGACACGGAGTCGCGGAGACAGGAAAGACACAGCAGCCCCTGTCCTAAGTGTTCCTTCCGTGGGCAAGGGGGAGGGGCGGCAGCGTTGGCACGCTGCCCCCCTGAAAAGTGCTGCCTTAGGCAAACGCCTTGTTTGTCTCGCAGCAAATACACCCCTGAGCACTGATCATTGTATTAGTGTCACTGGAGATGTCAGTGTCAGTTCCCACCCAGTGTCAGTTAGTTTCAGAATGCCTGCCGTACTATCACAGTCCTGCTATAAGTTGCTAATCACCGCCATTACTAGTATTAAAAAAACAAATAGAAATTTCAGTATCTATACCATTGTTTGTAGATGCTATAATTTTCGTGCACCCCAATTTATATACATTTATTGGGATTTGTAACATGTAACAAAATACATTTTGACCTAAATTTATGAAGATAATTTTTTTTATTGGATATGTTTTATAGCAAAAAGTAAAAAATATTGTTGTTGTTTTTTAATTTTTATACTTTTGTGTTTATAGCACAAAAAATAAAAAATCCAGTGGTGATCAAATGCCACCAAAAGAAAGCTCTATTTCTGAGAAAAAAATTATATCAATTTCATTTGTGTACAGTATTGCACGACTGTGCAATTGTCAGTTAAAGTAGCGCAGTGCCGTAAAGCAAAAAATGGCCTGGTCAGGAAGGGGGATAACTCTTCCCTCAAGCGATTAAGTTAGTAAATATAAATATTGCAGATTGCTATTTTTTTATTTTTCTTATTTTCATCCAGATGTCAAAGCTCCAGGCTCCTTTTCAGTGTTTATCAGGCGATCATTAACTGAGGTATCAGCTAGCTGAATTAGACAGATTAGTGTTTTTTCTCCCTCACATCCCAGACTGTTCTGATTATTTTAGGGACAAGTCACCAAGCGGGGTTTACTACCACATGAAGGCACAATTCACAAAGCTTACACACAGGGATAAGGCTTTCTAATTTAGGCATGTGCCTTTTGAAAATAAGTATACATATCCTGGTGTGTCAGCTTTGTTACCTGATTTTATATTTAGAGAACACTTTTTATTGTTTTTGTGGCCACTCACTCTGTCTTTGGCTGCCCGTAATAAAACCAAGCAATGTTCCCAGTTTTTAGCACTGGGGCATTTTCTGGAGTGCTAGAGGACAAGAGCAGGGATCATAAATAATTGTTATCACACAGTAATGCAGGTTATACATGGGTCGAATTCCAATCGATTTTTTGTCCGAAAGTCGAAAATGTTGTCCGCTCAGTAACCCGATGGTGCCATCAATGATTTTGAAAATCGGCCAACCAAGTCATAAAGATCACCCCATATAACAGGTGAAACTTCTTTTCCTTCCAATTCACGGCTCATGCGCATATTCTTTTCGGAAAAACGATCGTACAATTTGACCATCATTGAGTCGAAAAATCAGTAGTTTTTCACGAATTTTCCAACATGCCCGATCACCGAAAAGGGGAGGAACCACGAAAATCGGCCAGTGCCATTGACCCAGTAACAGAGTGAAAATTGGCCGATTATTCTTAGGTCTGATTTTCAGACAAAAAAAAATTTCGACCCATGTATGGCCGGCATAAGATTTCCCTTGTGAGCAGTTCTCTAACTTTCACTTTTCTATGGAGAGGAGTAAGTGATCTGAAGGACGTGCTTGCTGTGCAGTCACGTATCTGGCAAGAATTGATTTAAAAGGAAATGGGTAATGTGCAAGAAAAAGGAACTCAAACCAATTTGTTATTATTCATCACTTTGGATGTTTTTAAAAAAAATTGTAAAACTCAAACCAGCTGACAATGTTTACTAAAGCATGGTGTCTCATAAATAATTACCATGCTTTTTTATTTTAGAAAATCCAGTTTTTACTTTTGTTGCTACTGTCCTGCAGCAGTTCCCCGTACAGCACATGTGTCAAACACAAGGCCAATGGCCCAAATCTCACGCGCCAGGCCATTTCATGTGGCCCTTGCAACTCTCCTGCAGCTGCGGCACCCCCTCATCTCTGCCTCTACTTTGTCTCAGCAGTCAGCAGAATAGAGGAGGACATAACTCCTTCACCAGATCCTGCGCTTCTCCGTGCAGAGAGGCTCATCTCTGCCCCCTTTCCATCTCAGTAGTCAGCAGAAGAATGGTAGATAGAACTCCTCCAGATCCTGCACCTCTCTGTGCAACCACAGCACCCCCCTTGTCTCCACCTCCCCTAATCTTGGTATTTAGCAGACTTGGGTAGCTAACTCCAGTCCTCCTCTAGACCTAACCAGCTTTGCCCCCAGCTTCTTCTTGGCAGAAGCACAAAGTATGGGATGTGCATGGTGATATAAGGGAAGGTGGGGGACTCTTGATTTCTCATGGTAGGGGGATTCTTGTCATCTGATGTAAGGGGGGGGGGGTGCTCTGGACATATAGTCTTACAGATAAAACTGGCCCTTTGAGAGCAACCATAATGCTATGTGGCCCTAGATGAAATTGAGTTTGACACCCCTGCCATTTCTTGGCACTGTAGCTGGCACATCCCATGCCCCTGCATAGCTAGTGATGGCACCTGTCTTGAGGGAGAGCCTGATGGCCAAGACCAGCACTGTCAATCATAGCTAATGAAATATTTGTCTCCTTGTTAGTTGGATGGTCGAACGGGAAGGGGGGGGTCATTGTCAAACACACTATCTCAGCAATGAGACAAGTGAGAAAGAAGTCCTGGTGGAGGACAAGAGCAAAAAGGCAACGTGTGGTGAAACTTCTTCTTTACTGGGCGTAAAATGTATTTCCCCTTTATATTGATATGAATGTCTTTAAAAAAGGGGAACAAGCTTTGTTGTGAAACTTGATGATGGAACATCTGCGAATTGTGCACTTTGGCAAGTCACGAGTTCGAATTTATGAATACTATATCCTTCATAGTCTACATACACATTAGAGAGGGAGGGGACAAACATGCATTATTTTACATCTTCTGACATTTCTGACAGCTTCAGTAGTGAAAAATTATATGTCAGTATGATAAACACATAAAAGATATTCAGGATTCTGCACAATAGCTCAAGCTGAAGATTTTGTACATTTTTCTTTTAGAAAAACCATGTGTGACACAAAAGTAGAATAAAACACAATGGTAAAGTGCCTTCAACCCCCAAATGTGTTTTGCAGGGTTGCAAAAAAACAACAACAAAAAAAACACATGCATGCACTGTTAAACTAAAGAAAAACTTTTTTTTTAACTTTAAATTAGGAGGGTTCTAACCCCATTTTTTTACATATGTGTCCCATAGGAGAGATTTCCCTTCACTTACATATCCGAAACAGGAAGTGAAGAGAAATCCCTCCAAATTGAGGAAATCCTGGCATTTTATGAGTGTCCCCACTGGAAGATTTCCTCTCTAATACCATTCTGGTGTCAACCCAAAATTTGGAATTTTCTTTTACTTTTACTTTTGATGATAATGGTAAACAGGACAAATAGAGAGGGTGAATTCCCCTAACTGGGGCTCAGACAGCAATAAAAACTGACAAGCGTTCTCGACCATGCAGCTCGTTTTTGTTCAAGTATGGTTCTATTGTCCTTCTTTAAAACAAGCTTGTCAATTTTATCTAGAGCAGCCTGTATTTCTCCTGAGGTTACCTGTGGGTTTTTCTTTCTATCACGAACAATTCTTCTGACAGTTATTGCTGCAATCTTTCTTGGTCTACCTGACCTTGCCATCAAGATATCCCTGAATTTTCCACTTCTTAATAAGAGATTGAACAGTACTGACTGATATATTCTAGACTTTGGATATCTTTTAATAGCCTTTTTCATCTTTATAAAGTTCTAGTACCTTGTTACGCAGGTCTTTTGACAGTTCTTTTGTGCTCCCCAAGTCTCAGTATCTAGCCTGCTCAGTGCATCCACGTGAGAGCTAACATACTCATTGACTGTTTATACACCAACACTAAATGCAATTTTAAAAGCCACATATGTGATAAATTAACCTTTAATTGCCATTTTAACCTGTGTGTGTCACACACACACCAACCATTCCTGTAAACTTTTGATCAGGGCCATTTGGGTGATTTTTGTTATCATTATGATTTAAAAAGGAGCCAAACAACTATGTTTGAATAAATGACTTTATATGATCACTATCCTTATATAAAAGACAGTTTTTTGGCATTAGCAGCCATATTTTCAATATCAATGCCAAACTTTCACAATTTCTGCCAGGGTATGAAAACCTTTGAGTACAACTGTGTATTTAATGCCAAAATTGGCTATCCATCTTCTTTGCTGATAGTCTTAGGCCCCATGATAAAAGTCCCCTTTACCTTGGTAGTCTGTTGTGCCTTAAGCCCCCCTGATTAAACTTTCTTTAATAGATTACTGGATCATTCGAAAACAAGTATCATATATAAACATAATTTTCACAACCATAAAACAGTCTTATGGATACATTTCAGAATCTGATATTTTCTTCTAAAGCCCAATTCCAGGCTAAATTTTTTTCATTGAAAATATGCCCCAGGTGTCATTCAACTGATGTCACAAACCCAGCCCCTGAGGAGGTGTCACCATGGGACCTGTAAAAATGCAGAGAGCTGTTCTGACAGCATAGCAATAATAGGTTGGTTAAAAGAGAACAAGAGGACCCACAGCATCACTTAAATGGCCCGAAGGCTTCAGACAAGGAAAAATTATTTTATAGAAAACTTTATAATATACAATATAGTACAGTACAGTTGTGAAAAATGCTGTATGGTAGGGATGGGCTTGATGTTCAAGTGGAGCGTAAGTTTGACTCGAACACTGGCCATTCGTGTTTGGGCGTTCGGACTGTTCACCTGCCGCGCCCCACAATGCACTGTGCTCTCACAGTGCATTGTGAGACCATGATTGGCCAAAGCAACGTACCTGACCACAGCTAGCTGCGGACATTCGTTTACATCTGACCAGCAAATGTTAGATTGTTGCGAGTGCGGACGGGTTGGCAGGCGTTCTTTTGTTTTCTATTTCAGTGAGTCATCGTGACAACGCTGGACACCGTGATTGATGATGAATTACAATGATGGAACTATTTTTTTGCCTTTTTTTTTCCATGAAAGGCCTTTTTTTTGTTCAGTAAAGGAATTTTTCAGAAGTTTGGCATCTTTATTTTTTCTAAATGTAACCCTGTAGTGACTGGGTAGGGGTACAAGTACCCCTTCTCATTCACAAAGGGGGCAGCATTGGCGTGCCCCCTTATTTAAAGGGCTACCCTGATGCTAATGAGGCCCCCTGCCCATAGACCCCACAATCACTGGGCCAGGGTTGTGGGCAAGAGGCCCTTACCGAGGGCACATGGCCTAGTAAGCTGCAGGGAGGGGGGCACTCAATCTCCCCTCATTTCAAGGGTCTGGTCGGAATTTAGGGGGACCCCACACCTTTTTCCCTAATTTTTGGGGGTAGGGTTCTCCTTAAAAGTCCAACCAGGCCTAAAGGGCCTGGTATGGCTTTTAGGTGGAACCCCACACACTTTTTTTTTTAACTGTGGGGTCCCTCCTAACCTTCCTACCAGACCTAAAGGGTCTGCTATAAATTAGGAGGGGGACCCCACGCTGTTTTTTTTGTTTTTGTTTTTTTTTTATAAAAATGATATTTTAAAAAAATGCCCCTTTAAAAACATTACTTTTTGTTTTTTTCACTGATTCATGTCCCTCAGGGCAGTACCCAAGTTCCCATACCCCTTTTATGGCCAATAACTTGCATATAAGCTTTCAAAATTGGCACTTTTTAATTTACAAATTCGAGTCCCATAGTTTTGAGTTGAGTTTAAAGTTCGCAGTCAAACATTCTTTAGGTTCAAACGTTCGCACATGAATGGAACACGGGGGTGTTCGGCCCATCACTGCTGTACAATATGAATGCTTTAAATATATATATATTTAATTGTTTATTTTCATCAATTTACAAAGTG
The DNA here is from genome assembly GCF_062004578.1 of Staurois parvus. Taxonomy (NCBI): domain Eukaryota; kingdom Metazoa; phylum Chordata; class Amphibia; order Anura; family Ranidae; genus Staurois; species Staurois parvus. The sequence goes on along the minus strand of NW_028317886.1, from coordinate 27,002,195 downwards.
CAAAGTGGGCAAGCAGAAGAAAATCTAAATCAAATCAATATTTGGTATGACTGCCCTTTGACTTCAAATCAGCATAATTTTTTATACACTTACATACTTTGTACACTTGTACAAAGTCAGGGATTTTGTAGGATTAGAGTCAGGTCAATGGTTAACCAATTTTACCAAGCAGGTGCTAATGATCATCAATTTAATTTGTAGGTTGACACAAAGGGGTTGATTTACTCAAATTTGAGAGGGCAAAATCTGGTACAGCTCTGCATAGAAACCAATCAACTTCCAGGTTTTACAGTCATAGTTTAATTGAACAAGCTGAAGTTAGAAGCTGATTGGCTGCCATGCACAGCTGCACCAGATTTTGCACTCTCAAGTTTTAGTAAATCATCCCCCTAGTCATTAACTGAAACAGATACTGCTGTGTAGGAGGCTTAAAACTGGGTGAGGAACAGCCAAACTCTGCTAGTAAGGAGAGATTACTTGGACCTTGAAAAAGGGGGTACACCCTGAAGGCCTTCCCTGAATATTTGGATGTTAGTGCAAATAAAAAAGTATCAGTACTTAATTGTTTTTCTAACAAGTGCACTAATACAGCTACAATCACCTCAAGCATGAAGATCATTTATGAACTTTTTTGTGGTTGTTGCACTTACTGTATATAAGCAATTGTGGCATTATTGACTACTAATAATGTATGCACTAGTTTTGTGATTTTTGTGTTGTAACTGCTGATTACTCATTGTTATTCATTGATTTTAACAGTTATTTTGCAGCACAGAGCAATTTTTTCTGATAAACTAGGAAGTCTGTCAGATGTTGCTGAAGATTCTTTAGCAAGCTTAGCTTTTGTAAAGAAAATGAAGTTTGAAGTGGCAGGTGGCAGGCTAGGTGAGTATCAAGGCTTTTCCTTAAAGGGTAGACCTTTTTTATCTTATCTTATTTTATTTATTTTTTTATAATCTACCAACACAATTCCTTTAAATCATTTTTTCACATAAAAACATTGCAAAAGTCTGTTAGCTCTGCCACCAAGTTCCAAAATCAGCAGACACAGCGTGCTTGTAAGTGTTACTTTTATATTTTGCTTACATATATATAATTTGTACTATTCTTTCACCTACCCTTTTCTTTACCATTGTCTTCACTCTGTGTCCCTTTCTTCACCTCTCTCCCAAAATTTAGGAAATGCTAGATTATGAAATAGTATAAGATTAGCATTTTCATATTGCAATATTATTATAGATTCTATACATTTGACACTGATATACATTTGTATTCAAAATATCACAAAAAGCTGTCTCTATGGATAATTTAGGCATGCTTATGCATATATTAATACTGTTTGTGTTTTATAGTAGCATTAGAGTGGCTGTAAACTAAATGGATAAATTAACCTTTTAGCCGAGCATGACAAAGAGCCAATCTGCAGTAAGCATCCTTCTACAGGCAAAAGTGCACTCAGATTTCAGAAGAGATCTATGGGAAAGTGTTGTGCTCCAATGGAATACAAATAGAGCTAATGACTAAAAGAGATAAAGGGGGTTTAGAATTATAAACATATTTATGGTGCATTTTTATTAAAGTGCATATCCAATATGGGTTTTTCAGTATTTTTGGCATTGGGTCTCACTGTATACAGATTGTTTGCGCAAATAATTTTTAGTGGGTCTGTTGAAAAATGTCTTAATCAAAAATCTTGCCAGTAACACCTCCTTCTGTTTGCAGGCTGACAACACAAATACACCACCTATCAGGGGCGGACTGACCATTTGGAAACTCGGGCACTGTCCGATGGCCCGGGGTCAGTAGGGGGCCCCATGAGATGCCCCTGGTACCTTTTTCATAGGCTTTTTTGAGTTTGGGCAAGAACACTGGGGCTCCATGATCCCCTATTGCCCGGGGGCCCCATGAGTTGTCAGTCCGCCCCTGCCACCTATAAATTGTCAGCAGCACTTTTTTCAGCAGAAGTGCAGTTTCTGGCAGAATCTCTAGATAAGCAAATTAATATAATAATAATAATAATATTATTATTTTTATTCTTCTTCTTCTTCTTATTATTATTATTATTATTATTATTATTAATAATAATAATAATAATAATATGTTCTGAAACCTAATAAACAAAAATGGAACTGGTGGACTTTACTGGTACCAGATATCACACCAAATTAATCAATAAAACATGATTTTTATTACAATCTTAAAATGTACAGACTTGGAAAAGTCATTAAAAACAGATAGTCATAAGGTCATCACTCAATTATACTAATTATCTCTTCTTTTCATAACTCTCCAAATTCAGTGATCCAAAGAGGTCAAATCGTATATATTCTTCCTCTGGACCTTCAGCTAGGATTAACAGGAGTATGATCTAACTATGAAATCTATGTTATAACATGTCATCATATATTAATTTTTTTTTTTTTTTTAAAGAAGTAATAATACAGAGAAAAAAAACTAAAAGGAGAAGACAAATATGCATTGACATGACGCTTCAAGATGTCCCAATTAAGGGAAACAGGGGGCGAGGGTTAGCGATAGACTGGCAGGTTGGTGCTCCTGGCTGTCTATGTCCTGACTTTATATTTTGCCTAGATAGCCAGGAGCATAATTCTTTGAAAAGTTGGAAATTGAAAATGTCATTGCATGTTTCTCCTTTGCACCAGCCTGCTGGTCTACCCCAACCCCCCATAACTGCTTACTAGCACATTATGACAGACTTACCTATAAAATGGATCCCTCCAGCAGTGAGATTTCACCACTGACAGGGAATCCATCTTCACCCAGTCTTCCTTCTGGGTTTGCAGGCTCCAGCCGTTTGAATGACCGAGCCTCAAGGATGTCCTTCAAGCGCATGCGCACAGGAGTCATGCCCGTGGCACAGAGCTCTTAAGGGATAGCATGAGTATTCTGCCCCTTCAGAATGCATGCACTAGTGATGTCATTGGCTGCTGCTCACTTAGGGGATATTCATTTTACCTACAGGTAAGTTTTATTATAAGCTTACCTGTAGGGAAAAGTTGCAAATATTTACTACCACTTTAAATACTAAACCTTACCCAAGTTAGATAAAGCTAAAACTGTAAGCAGAACGTTTAAAATGTTTTTTCCTTTTTTATTTTTTTGGATTTAACCATTAGCCGCCCAGCCAATGGCCGAATGGTGGCATGCAAAATCCATTAGCGCTCCGGGTGGACGCCATATGGCGTCCTCCCGGGAATGCGCAGTTTGCACGCCTGCAGAGCCAATCCGTCACCGGCCATGTACCTCTGACACGGCCAATGACAGATCTGAGTACCGGCCCCGTTGCCGATACCATGTGACCTGCTGTGACCAATCACAGCAGGTCACATGACAGTTGTATACAATGGATGGCTTCATTCATGCCATCCATTGTATACTAGTGTGTGTAGCTGTGATTGGTCACAGCGATCACATGCACAAGCTGGGCTAATCACAGCCCAGCTGTGTCATGTGATTAGCTGTGGCCAAATCACAGCTAAGCACAAAAAAAAAAAAAAACCCTGAATGAATCGATATCATTCAGGTAAAATGCTTGCTTATAGCAAAGTAATTCTTTGCTATAAGCAAATTGTGTAAAAAAAAAAAATACTGATCACTTCCTCAAAGTAGTACAATGTTACTATGGTAACATTGTACTACTTTGGTCATAGTGAAATATGAAAAAAAAATCGTAAAAAAAAAAGAAAACAAATGTAATAAAAAATTAAAAATAATTAAAAAAATGTAAAAAATGTTTTAAAAAATTATATATATTTTTTTTCATACTGTCACCAGTCAGTGTCCCTGATCACCACCATGCCAGTTATATGATGATGCTGTACTGCACTGGTGACAGTATGTAAAAAAAAAAATAGTGAAAATAATTTTTTGAATTTGTTCCTTTTCCGAAAAATTATGACAAAAAATACAACTTCAAAAAACTCGCCATGCCTCTTATGAAGTACGTCGGACTGTCTACTTTGCAAAAAGGGGTCATTTGGGGGATATCTGTACTGTTCTGAAATTCTTGGACCTCAAGAAATTAGATTGGCTGTCAGTACTTCAGGATTGATCAATATTCAGATCTATACCATAGTTTGTGAACTCTATAACTTTCCTACAAACTAAAAAATACATCCTAATTTGGGTTATTTTCACCAAAGACATGTAGTAGAATACATTTTGGCCTAAATTTATGAAGAACAATTATTTATTTGCAAACGTTTATAACAGAAACAAAGAAAAACGTGGGGTTTTTTTCAAAATTTTCTGCCTTTTTTTGTTAATTTAGCAAAAAGTAAAAAACCCCAGTGGTGATTAAATACCAACAAAAGAAAGCTCTAGTTGTGTGAAGAAAATGATAAAATTTTAGTTTGGGTACAGTGTTGTATGACCGCGCAATTGTCATTCAAAGTGTGAGAGTGCTGAAACGTGAAAAATGGCCTGGGCATGAAAGGGGTAAAAGTGCCCGGTATGGAAACGGTTAAGATACCCAGGCGGGTAATGTATTTTTGTCTCATAGGAACAATTTCAATATTCAATAATTTTCAACATTCAATATGCCAGCAAAAATGTTTATAATGTACTGTATTGAAATTTTACTTTAATGATGTGGCTAAGATATTGTAAATCCTTAACTGAATATGGTTTTGGCAATAATTTAAAAAATATTATTGATTACTAAAATAGATGTAAACCCTAAGGACCGATTCACACCTATGTTGTGGTAACACACACATTACTTCATTGGTGTCTTGTGATGCTATTAATTTTTAATGGCATCCCAATGCATTAAGCAATACACCTGTTTTACAGCACAATATAATGCACTACTGTAGTGCACAACATCATAAAATGGAAAATTCCTATTATAAACTTGTAATATATACTATTTGTAGTGACGTGGTGAGGTGCCTGGAAAACGGAAAATTCCTATTATATACTTGTGATATATACTATTTGTAGTGACGTGGTGAGGTGCCTGGAAAATGGAAAATTCCTATCAGATATTTACTGAATTTCTCTTTTGTACTCGACATGTCACTACGAATACAACTGACATGGTGAGGTGCCTGGAAAAAGTGGTGCAGGTCTGATTCTCGTTCCACTGGCAGCTCATTTAAATGAATGTGCTGCCTCAACACGACATATGTTCACGCAGGTTCACTAACGCAACAATCTGTATGGGTTCTAATTAGATTACATTTTGTTTCCTTAAGTTCACTGTATTATAAACAATTGCATGTTTTTGTCTTTAAGAGATACTGTTTTCACCCTTTTTATCTTTTTTTTTTTTTTTTTTTTTTTTTTTTTTACTTTCAGGTCTGTTGATCTCCTCAAGCCTCTTTAAAGCCTTCTCCTGCCTATATGAATCCACTCCATCATCACTTCTCAGAAACTGGTTGTGAGTGAAAACGACAGAACATACCTGTGCAATGTAGGGTAGTCTGTGCTGGAAGCATATGTGATAAGGTGACAACTTAGGAAAGCAGTTGGGAGACAAGGTCAGAGCATTGTCACTGTACCTTCATGTGAGGATCAACAGGTATTATTTTCATGAAAAATGACAATTTTAATATTTTTTTTAAAAATGACTCTTGAGTCATGTCACGTCAAAAGGATGAGCAAGACAGCCAATAATCCAGCATTTTCAGAAGGATGTTGGCACAGAAGTACACATACTTCATCCATGTTCTTCTAAAGCCTAACTCCATAAAATAATCCACCCCTGCAGAATAGGCTGTAAGGCTGTATCACTTACCCTTCTTCCCACTCTCCAAAGTTTTGATCTGCGGTTGGAGCCTCACATACAACACTGGGATATTAACTCTGTATTGTACATTTAGGACGCTGGAGTGCGGCTGGAGGTGGTCGCAGATTATAGAGGAGCTGCGAGAGACCAGTTGCATCATTAGAGGGAGCCTACTAAAGCGGGGAGTAAGATGAATTAATTAATCCTTGAACCATAACAAACTCCTGCACAATCACCAATAGTAGTCACAATATTTTGTATAAATATTCTGCTGGCAATGACATGTGTTCCTACACCATCAATACAATATCAACAAAAAGGCAGCGCAGCTTCCTATGTGAATATGTATAATCACCCAATATTAATACCTATTTTTCATATACTGTATGTGAAAATAAAAAATACAAATAAAAATGAAAAAGAAAAAAGCCTGCGTGGCCAAAATAATATACACTTACACATTAGCATAGATCCTATGAATACACACAATATATTAGCATCATGTGAACAAGTGCAAGACTAAACAAAATATAGTTCAAAATAAACAATATCTCTTCCTCACATCTGTTCATGTGAAACGCCCACACCCTTGTTTAGTGATGGTTGTTCCAATTTGATGTGCAATAGATGGCCTCTTTCATGCCTCTTGCAAACTAGTTGTTCTCCCTGTCCAAAATAGACTAGACTAGAGAAAAGCATGCACACATGGAAGCAGTACCAAACAAAAAGGATGAGTCCAAATTAATGTATTAGTTTGTACTATAAAACAGCTAACGCATTTCAGGGGACAGAAAAATGCACCTCGCTTCGAAGAAATCTCCTTTTTCCTTAAGGTGTTGGAAGACTGCTGAGCCTTGAAAACAATCTTTCCATATATAAGGCCATTTTAATATTTCTCTCCCATTGATTTGACAATTCACAACTTTAGCCATGTAATCTGAGGAATTAACACCTTTGCAGACTTTGCAGACTTCATGACATCATGAATGGGATTATGTAATTAGAACAAGGTGACCTGGTGACTTTCACACCTCTCATCCTATTGTTGACAATCAACAGCTACACATGTATTGGTAATTGGATTAGGGTGCCTGTGCTACATCTATGGATATAAATGCTAGGGTATCTTCTTGACACTCTTTGGAACTAAAGAAGTATATTAGAGAAACTACAAAAAAAAAAACTTTTTCTGCTTTTTTGTGATGGGTTAGATTTGCTGCCACCTTAGATGAGTTTAGTCCTTGGATGTTCAAAGTGAATAAGTAGTAGATTTGTACATTTTTCTTCTTTACTTATTATGGTCAGGACTAAAAAAAAAATGTTTTTTGAGACACCAGGCACAAGCTTCTTTTTTATTTGTATCTCTATTTACAATATTTACAACCTGTAAAAACAAGCTTTTGTTTACAGGCTCCACAGCTCAAGCTGCAATTTACCTAAAGACGTGGATGAGTCATTCCAGTGATTCATATATTATGGTAGGTCTCAGACAGCCAAGCAGGCAATCTCTGCTGTGTACTTAGCTACCTATAGTGCTAATTTGTATAATCTCCAGGTAAGATAACTTATTGTTAAGATTACTAACAGATAGGCAATATAAGCTTTGGGTTACCGAAAAACCATGTAAAAGCATAGAGTTACAAAAAACTTTGAATTGTCAGATTGAGGTAGACAGTTTTCAAATTTAAATGTGATAAGACCAAAGATATAAATCAAGGAAAGAGGGGTATTACAGAATGGGGAGGACCCAAACATATTACAGATAGAGGAAATTGTGATTGGGGAATAGGAGGGGCAAAGAAGGAAGGTAACACAAGAAAGTAGGCGGGGGAAGTAGAAACCAAGACAAAAAAGGAGAGTTATTAACAGACTCGCCCACTTCCTTATAAGGATAAAAGGTCTTGATCAAATCCCATTGGAAGAAAGCAAGATGTCTTGGGTAGCCAGGTGGAGAGAAATTTCTCCATTTTATCTTTGAGTTTAGCGTCTAATTTTCCATGCAGGAGGACTGAATTCTTCCTGGTTTTATTTCAAAGAGAGGGTGTGCATCTTCCAGACCTTGGCAATCCTCTGTTCTGCCGCTGTAAGGAGATACATATAGTTAAACTAAGTTGCGTTTAGTTAAATACGAAGGTTTATGATTCAAGAAAACATTTTGGACTAAAAAGGGAACAGGGGTATCTGAGAGTTCAGAAATCACCCAGAAGGCATCTTATTTTATTAACTTTTCTATATGTCTCAATGAACACAGTAGGAACCAACTGCACTAAATTGGCTTGGCACACACAATGGGATTGAAATAGAAACTTTTCACTTTGGAAAATGAACATACAATACAGTTGTGACCAAAATTATTCAACCCCCAATGCTGTAAAGGGGTTTAGGGACTATAGTGTACATTTGGAATTGTATTCAGAATCAAATCCTACAAGGACGTTGTAACTACCCAAATGCAACTAAAATGACATCAATTGTTTATGTAATACAGTAGTAAATGGTTCTTATGTGGTTTCTTCATTGCCACAATTATTCAACCCCTTAAAGACTACCACTCTGAAGAACAGAGGTTCATCCAGGTGCTTTCCATCAGGTATTGAAAACACCTGTGGATGTCACCGAGCAGCAATCAAGCATAATAAGCACCAATTAGGCAGCTTTAAAATGACTGTGATACTCAGCTCCTTCTAGACATTTACTGGTGTGGTTACAAACATGGTGAAGGCAAGAGAATGGTCCAGGAAGACAAGAGAAGAGGTGATTTCTCTTCACAGGAAGGGCAATGGCTATAAGAAGATTGCAAAGATGTTAAACATACCAAGAGACACCTTAGGAAGCATCATTCGCAAATTCAAGGCAAAGGGCACTGTTGAAACGCTACCTGGTCGTGGCAGAAAGAAGATGCTGACTTCGACTGCTGTGCGCTACCTGAAGCGTAGAGTGGAGAGAAGTCCCCGTGTGACTGCTGAGGAACTGAGAAAAGATTTGTCAGATGTGGGTACAGAAGTTTCAGCCCAGACAATAAGACGCACACTGCGTAATGAAGGCCTCCGTGCCAGAACTCCCAGGCGTACCCCCTTGCTGTCTCCAAAGAATAAGAAGAGTCGACTGCAGTATGCCAAAAGCCATGTGGACAAACCACAAAAGTTGTGGGATAGTGTTCTGTGGACTGATGAAACAAAATTAGAACTGTTTGGGCCCATGGATCAACGCTATGTTTGGAGGAGGAAGAACAAGGCCTATGATGAAAAGAACACCTTGCCTACTGTGAAGCATGGTGGAGGGTCAATCATGCTTTGGGGCTGTTTTGCTTCTGCAGGTACAGGGAAGCTTCAGCGTGTGCAAGGTACCATGAATTCTCTTCAGTACCAGGAGATATTGGATGGAAACGTGATGCAGTCCGTCACACACCTGAGGCTTGGGAGACGTTGGACCTTTCAACAGGACAATGATCCCAAGCATACCTCCAAGTCCACTAGAGCATGGTTGCAGAGGAAAGGCTGGAACATTTTGGAGTGGCCATCGCAGTCACCAGACTTAAATCCGATTGAGAACCTCTGGTGGGACTTAAAGAAAGCAGTTGCAGTGCGCAAGCCTAAGAATGTGACTGAACTGGAGGCCTTTGCCCATGAAGAATGGGCGAAGATACCCGTAGATCGCTGCAAGACACTTGTGTCAAGCTATGCTTCACGTTTAAAAGCTGTTATAACTGTAAAAGGATGCTGTACTAAGTACTAAGATTGAATGTCACTTGGGGGTTGAATAAAACTGATAATGCTGTGAGCACAGAAAAGACATTTGTGGTTATTTCATTATAACTGTTATGTTATATTTGTCTGACCTACAAGTGCCTCTTTAATGTAAATGTAAGCAAGATGACTGAATGATCAAAAGCAATGTCAAACTGGCCAAAACACTCAATTTCAGTGGGGGTTGAATAATTTTGGTCACAACTGTACATGCAATGAAGCAGTGTTTACCTCAAGGAACCAACAAGTAATATACACATTGTATGTGTGTGTATATATATATATATATATATATATATATACACACACACATACATATATATATATATATATACACACACATATATACACACACACACACACACACTATATTGCCAAAAGTATTGGCACACCAATCACCTCAATGGCCACAGGTGTATAAAATCAAGCAGTTAGGCATGCAGACTGCTTCTACAAACATTCGTGAAATAATTGTTCGCTCTCAGGAGCTCAGTGAATTCAAGCGTGCTACTGTGATAGGTTGCCACCTATGCAATAAGTCCATCCATGAAATTTCCTTGCTACTAAATATTCCAATTATAACAAAGTGGAAACAACTGGGAACAACAGCAACTCAGCCACGAAGTAGGCCACATAAAATGACAGAGCGGGGTCCGTGCATGCGTAGAAGTTGCTAACTGTCTGCAGAGTCAAAAGCTAAAGACCTCCAAACTTCTTGTGGCCTTCAGATTATCACAACAGTGTGTAGAGAGCTTCATGGAATGGGTTTTCATGGCCGAGCAGCTGCATCCAAGCCTTACATCACCAAGTGCAATGCAAAGCGTTGGATGCAGTGGTGTAAACCATGCCGCCACTGGACACTAGAGCAGTGAAGACGTGTTCTATGGAGTGACAAATCACATTTCTATGTCTGACAATCCGATGGAAGTGTCTGGGTTTGGTGGTTGCCAGGAAAATGGTACTTGCCTGATTGCATTGTGCCAAGTGTAAAATTTGGTGGAGGAGTGATTACGGTGTGGGGTTGCCTTTCAGGGGTTGGGCTTGGCCCCTTAGTTCCAGTGAAGGGAACTCTTAAGGCATCAGCATACCAAGACATTTTGGACAATTTCATGCTCCCAACTTTGTGGGAACAGTTTGGGGATGGCCCATTCCTGTTCCAATATGACTGCACACCAGTGCACAAAGCAAGGTCCATAAAGACATGGATGAGCAAGCTTGAGGTGGAGGAACTTGACTGGCCTCAACCTGATAGAACACCTTTGAGATGAATTAGAGTGGAAACTGTGAGCCAGGCCTTCTCGTCCAACATCAGTGTCTGACCTCACAAATGTGCTACTGGAATGGTCAAACATTCCCATAGACACACTTCTAAACCTTGTGGACAGCTTTCCCAGAAGAATTGAAACTGGTAGCTAATTAAGGCTGGTTTGTTTGCCCATTCACCAAGAAGAGAACAGGCTGGATTTCTATTAAGCTCATGCTCAACCTGAGCACAAAGCTCATCCCTACTGGGGAATAATCAATTACATCGCCCATTGTTTGATCTTCCATCAACCTCAAACTTTCAGTGAATAGTGGTAGGTGGTATGTATTGGAGATATAGGGGAAAATCAGGTTGTAAGAAGACTACGGGCTAAATTCATGACGCTTTATACATTGATAAGAATATTTTAGCCATTTAACTGTAATTTCAAATTGTCATTTAACTCTGTAAATACATAATAAGGATCCTTATTCTTGTGTTTTAGATTTGTGAATTAAACCATATCTTTGTTCTTTCATAATTAGATTCAGTGAAAGCACACCTGAAAGTAACCAGAAGTGTAAGATTAATTGTATCTGAAAATATACATGTTGCTGTTCATCCAGTTCTGTGTATTAGACACGTGTTACATCATTTTACTTATTTAGCAACATCACATGAAATTAGTAAATTGATACTGTGGCTCATATCCAAGGTAACATAAATTTTCAGATTTGATCATCTTGCATGAGCCAAAGTACCTTTTAACAATATTACACAGCTTTGTGGATTACAACCCTTAACGATGTGCATGACTGCTCAAAGAGCTCTACAGTCAATATTCTATTGCTAAGTATATTTTGCAAGCAAATCATATTTAAGGTATAACAGTATTACACAAACATGTTAACTATATGAGCTAGCAATCACAAGATGTATTTCACATTTGATTTTTTTTTAAATTAAATGTGAAAAATTTACAACGAAAACCTAAAGTGTTACTAAACCCACAACAGCAAAATAAGTCTGTATGTGCAGTAAAACTTGCTTGTTCACTGTGGAACATAAGGGGTTAATCATCCACACTGTGTACAAATACTGTTTGATCCTCTCTTCTCTGATCATCTCCTTCTTCTACTGTCCCCAGTACATCTGCTGATAGAACAGAGCCTTGGGGGCAAGCTACACATGCTCAGTTTAGTGTGTATTTCTAGAGATTTTTTTCGTTTTCTTTAGGAGGTTGAATGTGATCAGCACAGTCCAGACAGAGGCTAAGGGGCTATGCAGCCTCACAGAACAATCAAGGGAGAATGAAATCTCCTCCTACAAGCTTTAACCAGTGCTCCGCTGGACACTGATAGAAGTCACAAGACTGCTGTAACTGCTGATGAGAAAAGGTATTTAGCAGTTTATATTTACTAAAATAATTGCATTTCCATGTTTTGTGTACTGTGGAAGACCAGATATAGTGAATGCAGGGTCCTGGGTTTAGTAACACTCTAATTAACAAGTGCTGCATAATCTTTCTAAAATTTCACTGTTGTTACTTCAGTATTAAATGCACAAACAACATCTATACTCAGTTACAAACACAACAATTTTGCTAATAAACAATGGCAAGCATCAAATGGTTGATGTCTATGTGCTAACATTGGTTCCAGCCCATTTGGGGTTCGCAGACCTAGCAAACTAATGTGTGATTTGCCTGCCATAGCAACTAATTTCCAATAATGTATTTCCTGGCCTTTGAACTTAGGTCAGATGGCATAGAAGGGCCAATGTGATAAGCCAGCCCTCTCACTATAACAATTTTCATCATAGATTTGGTAAACTGGTTTTTCCATGTGGAAATTTGAGATGTGAAAATGGGATTACCTGGATAGGGAAGTGTCCTGCTCTAAGTAAACCTAAAGTTTGGCATTTCCATTACAGGACTAGTCCACAGTTCTAGTTGAGGTGGGCAGCTTTGTGGTATAGTATAGGGTCTGGGAACCTGATGTTGCTGGTGACCTTTGATCAAGTTAGTAGTGCACTCTTGACAATGGCTCTCTTATTCGTCCATATAAATGGTATGAAAATTGAGTGTATTTTTGATGAAAGTATTTATATGGGAAAGGTCTGTAGCAAATAAAGTAGTCTAGGCATTATGTTAAAATATAATAAAAAGAAAAACTTTTGTTTGTATAGAGTGAAGAGAGATCAGAACACCTGTCGGGTTTTTATTGCTGTCTTTCTCGCCATTAGGGAGATTCATCCGCTCTGCCCTGTGTACCGTTATCAACAAGAGTAAAAGTGAAAAAATATATCAAATTTTGAGTTGTTTCTGGAGAACCTGGTGACAACAAGGGATACCCTAATTTTGCAGAGGTTTCCTCTCACTTACTATTTTGGCTATGAGACAGAAAGTAAAAGGAAATATACCCAATGGAACACGGATGGCAAAAAAATTACAGGGGTTATAACCCTCCCTTACGCTATCCAAAATAAAGTCTTTAGTTCTTTCATTTTTGAATATGAGTATTCCCAGGAATTTTATATGTGAATGTTTTGGGGGTTTTTTTTGTTATCTTTAAGGTCACCTTAGGGCAAAAGCAAGGATGCATAAACTTCTGTAGTGTAGTAACTTCTATATGCTTTACTAAACAAGAATGCAGTACACACAAACCACTTACAATATTTCCATCATTATGTTTGACAGTTGGGATGGTGTTCTTGGGGTCATAGACAGCATTTCTCCTCCTCCAAGCATGGTGAGTTGAGTTGATGCCAAAGAGCTCGATTTTGGTCTCATCTGACCACAACACTATCAACCAGTCCTCCTCTGCATCATTCAGATGTTCAGTGGCAAACAGTAACGTATAATTGCACTTTAGCAGTCAGTTTGGAGCTATAAGAGCAGAGTATAAAATTTCTACAAAAGCTAAAGCCACATGGCACACATCATCATGGACAAAAAAGATAATTATGGAAATAACAGAAGAATTATCTGGTTCTAAAGACTTGATTATACATCTGTGATATGTGTTAAAGTGAGCACTTGTAGCCTCCATTGGAAGCCCGTGTGACAGGATGACAGCACAGGAGTAGAAGTGGGTGATAGAGACAGAGCACCATCACCCTATAATGGGAAGTGCCTGAGCAAGGACTTTCTCGGTATGACCACTGTACCATAACAGATCGGTGCAAGTCCAAGCCTCCAGTATCAGTCTCTTGGGTTTACATTCTGTATTCAGGTGCTGACAGAGACAGAGCACATTTCACTCCAGGATAGAATAGCATACAAGTACCATCATACACTGTATTCAACTCCAGTGTGAAGTAAATGAAAGACAAGCTGCAGCGCAAGTCTCTGCCCATCAGTCACACTCCTCTGACATGTTTTATCCACACTGGGCCTAATCATAGAGGGGTGTGACCAATGGATGGGGACTTGAGCCAAAGCCTGTCTTTCATTTATTACTGCAGAGTTGAATATAATAAAAATAACATTTGAACTACATTAAAGTGTTACTAAAGGCAGACATTTTTAAATTAAAATAACAAACATGTTATACTCACCTGCTCTGTGCAGTGGTATTGCACAGAGCAGCCCTGATCCTCCTCTTCTCGGGTCACCCACTGGCAATACTGGCTCCTCCTTTTCCTTGTGTTTCCCCATAGCAAAATGCTACATGCACGTTCCCAACCTGTGTGTCTATGGAGCTGTGCTCCAGAGACACAAACACTGGAACATAGCCCCCCCTTCACACAGGGAAGAGGAAGCACAGGGAACTTAAAAACTTTTTTAACCTAATGCAAGCAATGCATTAAAATATTACTAAACCCAGGACCTTGCATTCATTATATCCGCTCTCCCACAGTACACAGAACATAGAAATGCAATTATTTTAGTAAATGTAAACTGCTACATACCTTTTCTCATCAGCAGTATATAGCAGTCTTGTGACTTCTATCAGTGTCCAGCTGAGCACTCATTAAAGCTTGTAGGACGAGTTTTTTTTCTGCTATAGGAGGATGCAGAATCCCTGACCTCTGTGTGGACAGTGCTATAGTGTAGTCAACCGATGTTCCTGGCAATGTGAGATAAGGGCCAGCTGGCCGTCCATGACCCGGCAACATGACCCGTGGAACGCAGGAATGTCGAAACTAAGATGGCTGTCAAACTTCAGGAGGCAGCATGAAATGCATATGCCGGAAGTGATGTAAAATGGGGGCGGTGACGAGTTTCAGAGCATGTGCAGAGGGCTCTTTCATCAGAATGCTGCCACTGGATGGCCCCTATCTTACACCACCAGGAATATCGGTCGACCACACTATGATGAGCCTGTCATGCTTTGACTTCTTGTAAGTGAAATTTTAACTTTGTATGTGAATAAAACTGCCAATACTACACTTAAATGCGCCTTCTTTCCATGTTTTTCAATATAATAAGCATGCTTTACTGTATATACAGTGGGGATCGAAAGTTTGGGCACCCCAGCTAAAAATTTGTATTAATGTGCATAAAGAAGCCAAGGAAAGATGGAAAAATCTCCAAAAGGCATCAAATTACAGATTAGACATTCTTATAATATGTCAACAAAAGTTAGATTTTATTTCCATCATTTACACTTTCAAAATAACAGAAAACAAAAAAATGGTGTCTGCAAAAGTTTGGGCATCCTGCAGAGTTAATATCTTGTACTGCCCCCTTTGGCAAGTATCACAGCTTGTAAACGCTTTTTGTAGCCAGCCAAGAGTCTTTCAGTTCTTGTTTGAGGTATCTTTGCCCATTCTTCCTTACAAAAGTCTTCCAGTTCTTTGAGATTTCTGGGCTGTCTGTCACACACTGCTCTTTTAAGGTCTATCCATAGATTTTCAACTATGTTGAGGTCAGGAGATTGTGAAGGCCATGGCAAAACCTTCAGTTTACGCCTCTTGATGTAATCCCCCGTGGATTTCAACGTGTGTTTAGGATCATTATCCATTTGTAGAAGCCATCCTCTCTTTAACGTCAGCTTTTTCACAGATGGCATCAGGTTACCATCCAAAATTTGCTGAAATTTTATTGAATCCATTTTTGGTCTCATCTGACCACAATACTTTCAACCAGTCCTCCTCTGCATCATTCAGATGTTTAGTGGCAAACTTCAGACAGGCCTGGACATGTGCTTTCTTGAGCAGAGGGACCTTGCGGGCACTGCAGAATTTCAATCCTTGTCGGCGTAGTGTGTTAGCAATTGTTTTCCTGGTGACTGTGGTCCCAGCTGCCTGGAGATCATTGACAAGATCCTTACGTGTAGTTCTGAGATGATTCCTCACTGTTCTCATGATCATTGACACTCCACGAGGTGAGATCTTGCATGGTGCACCTGACCTAGGGAGACTGACAGTTGTTTTGTGTTTCTTCCATTTGCGAATGATTGCACCAACTGTTGTCACCTTCTCACCAAGCTGCTTGGTGATAGTTTTGTAGCCCAGTCCAGCCTTGTGTAGGTCTACAATCTTGTCCCTGACATCCTTGGACAGGTCTTTGGTTTTTCCCATGGTGGAGAGTTTGGAATCTGATTGTTTGATTGCTCCTGTGGACAGGTGTCTTTTATACAGGTAACAAAATTAGATTAGCAGCACTCCTTTTAAGAGACTGCTTCTAATCTCTGCTTGTTACCTGTATGAAAGACACCTGGTAGCCAGAAATCCTGCTGAATGATAGGGGATCAAATACTTATTTCCCTCATGAACATGCAAATAATTGCATACTTTGTTAGACATGCATTTATTTTGAATTTTTTGTTGCTATTCTGTCTCTCAGTTACAATACAGCTACCATTTGATTTTTAGACTAATCATTTCTTTGTGAGTGGGCAAACATTCAAAATCAGCAGGGGATGAAATACTTATTTCCTTCACTGTACCTGTTCACAGAAATGTCGCTCATTCTCTCCCCAGTGATGCTGGCATCATCTAGGATGACATCATGTGTGTTCCAAATTATGCAGCACTAGAAAAACCTGGAGGAGGGACAAGAATTAAACACATATATTTTATGACTTTAAGGACTGCATTCACCTCTGTTCATTATGGTGCACTGTATGGTGATCTGATATGCCAGAGTCACCTATTACATCTCTCCATTGGCCTAGTGGTGGTCTGGTGGCCTGAGAAGACAGAGCTGTTGGAGGGACCAAGAAGGCTCTACCCACTACAAGATACCTGCAAAAAACTAAAGGAGGGGGCAGAGACAAGACCAGTCACCCTGCACTATGACAGAGCAGCAGTGAATGGTCTGTATTACAGGAAGAGCCTGCACAGAGGTAAAGTCTCACACTGCACAGATCTGAAAGAAATACACAAAGCACACCAGTCAGTCTGGAGGAGTGGGCATTCTTAAGCAGGCTGTATATGCACTCAGTCCACCAGCATGTGATGCTGAACGGCTTTGATTGAAACGTGAAATTCAATAAATAAAAGGGTGGGTAAGAGACAGGCTGGGGAGGAAAGGGCTGGATAATGGTAGACACCACCAGCCAGGAAATGATGCAGGCTCTGACTTTCTATAGCTTCTAAGAGCTCACAGTGTGCAGTCAAATCAAATAAACCATTTCATGATAGGAGAGGGAAGGCTGGAGTTCAGCTTTAAGGAACATTGGGGAGGACTGAGAATGTATCTCCCTAATAGGGCCACAGAGGTATAAAGACCTGGCCAAGGTTCCAACCCCTTCCCAGGCTATAAAGCCAAAACAAGTTTTTGTAAAATAGCATGCTCACAGGGAAAGCATACATTATTGGATTTAATAAATATCGCCAACCAAATGTATTTTTATTCTTCAGTGTGACCAATCAGATTCCAGATCTCAGGCATTATTATTATTATACAGGATTCATATAGCTCTAACAGTTTGCGCAGCACTTTACAAAATGAAGGTAGACATTACAGTTGCAATACAATTTGTTCAAGAGGAAACAGAGGGCCCTGCTCGTTAGAGCTAACAATCTACGAGATAATTTGCGATTGGTGTCAATAGCCACTTGCCGACTGCAATATGTATGTAAATGTTGTAGTTTGCAAGTGGTTTACAAGGGTCATGGCTGAAGATATCACCCATAACTCCGTTATCTTTTCTTCATCCGGCAGCTGGCATTTTGATGAAAGCGTTCCGAGCGGCTTACTAGTCACTGGATCGCTTTCAGTAGCGGCGGGAAGGGACTCACTGGTGCTTCTAGGGCTTACTGTTTCAACCAGCGCGCCCGAGAAATGATGCGATGCTGTGGCCGGCTGGTCACAGAGACGATGAGAACCTATCATCTCTGATCGCCTCTATGGCCTTGGAGGACAGAAACGACACCATGACGTCGCTTCTGGTCTATGGTGGATGTAAACAAATTTATTTTTTTTTAAGCAATGGATCAAAATGTATTTTTTTTTTATCTTTTGATTTTAACCACTTGCCATCCTGAGGATTTACCCCCCTTAATGACCAGGCCTCCTTTTGCTATTCGGCGCTGCACTATTTCAACTGATAATTGCGCGGTCATGCAATGCTGTACCCAAACAAAATTTATGTCTTTTTTCACACAAATAGAGCTTTCTTTTGGAGGTATTTGATCACCGGTGTGCTTTTTATTTTTCACGCTATAAACAATAAAAGACTGAAATTTGTTAAGAAAAACGATTTTTTTACTTTCAGCTATAAAAAATATATAGTAAACTCAAAGTTAGTCATACATTTAGGCCAAATTGTATTCTGCTAAAAAAAAATCCAAATAAGTGTATATTGATTGCTTTGTGTGAAAGTTATAGTGTGTACAAACTATGGTAGAGATACTGCAATTTATGCCATTTTTTTGCTATACAGCGCTGCGCTAGTTTAACTGATGACTGCGCGGTCATGCAACACGGTACATAAATTAAATTTTTCACACAAATAGAAGTTTCTTTTGATCAGCTGTGCACTTTTTATTTTTGGCGTTATAAACCAAAAAAGTTTTGATATAAATTTTTTTTTCTTTTTTTTTAAAACAATATTTTCTCATTTCTGTCATAAAAAATATCAAATTGAAATATCCAATAAATTTAGGCCAAAATGTATTCTGCTACATGTTTTTGGTTAAAAAAAATCCCAATAAGTGTATATTGATTTGTGTGAAAGTTATAGTGTCTACAAACTATGGTATAGATAATGGAATTTACATAGCTTTTACTTTCTGACTGCCCATCACATTTCTTGAGGTGCTAAAATACCAGGACAGTACAAACACCCCCAACTGACCCCTTTTTGGAAAGCAGACACCCTAAGCTATCTGCTGAGAGGCATATTGAGTCTATGGAAGATTTTTTTTTTTCCACAAGTTTTTGGAAAATGACAAAAACATATTTTTATTATTTTTTTTTTTTTTTACACAAAGTTGTCATTTAAATTATATATTTCTCACACAAGCCATGGGTATATGTGGAGTTACACCCCAAAATACATTCTGCTACTTCTATCGAGTATGGGGATACCACATGTGTGAGACTTTTTAGGAGCCTAGCCACATACAGGAGCCTGAAATCCAATGACCACTTCCTCACTACCTATCACAGTTTCGGAGGCCCTGAAATGCCAGGATAGCGCCAAACCCCCACAAATGACCCCTTTTTGGAAAGTAGACACCCCAAGGAATTTAAAAAGAGGCATGGTATTTTGCAGATCTCATTTTTTCTCACAAGGTTTTGAAATATAAAAAAAAAGAAAAAATATGTTTTTGTTTTCTTTCTTCATTTTACAAAAACTTGTGGCAACAAATGAGATCTGCAAAATAATCACCATGCTTCTTATCAAATTCCTTGGGGTGTCTACTTTCCAAAAATGGGTCATTTGTGGGGGTTTGGTGCTATCCTGGCATTTCAGGGCCTCCGAAACTATGAAGGGTAGTCAGGAAGTGTAATGAGGAAATAAAGCCCTTTAACCACTTGCCGTCCACCTGCTTTTTATAAACAGCAGGCACTCCAGGGGCGGGTTGCCATTCATAAACGGCACCCGCCATTTCTAGCTGTGCGCACTCCCTGGGAGCGCGCAGCACCACGATCCGGTGCCCGCTGTGTCCTCTGGACACAGTGAAACACCGATCATCAGACGGGACCTCTGTACGAGGTCCCGATCATGTGATCACTGATTGGCCAATCAGTGATCACATGCAAAGTAGTAAGCAAGATGTCACTTGTGACATCATTGCTTACTACGTGTGAAATCTGTGAATGATCACAGAGGTCACATGGTACAAGGCTATTCACAACAGCCTTGTACCATGTGACAAGCTGTGACCAATCACAGCTCACTCAGTAGTTCTCAATGGCTGCAAGAATGCAGACAGAGAGAAAGAGAAACATCCTATATGGGTGTAAAAAAAAAAAATCTTCATCACCCCCCACAAGTAGTACAGTGTCACCATGGTGACACTGTGCTGCTAGGGTGACAGTATGTAAAAAATAAAAAATAAAAAATAAAATAAAATAAAAATGTAAATAAAATGTTTAAAAATTATAATTTTTGGTTATCAACTAATTTGGCTTATTTTTTTTCTAAAAAGATAACGGAATACATTTTGGCCAAGATTTATGATGAAAGATTATTTATTTGCAAAATTTTATAAGAAAAACACTTTTTTTTCAAAATTTTTGGACTTTTTCATTTACATAGCAAAAAAAATAAAAATCCCAGCAGTGAATAAATGCCACCAAAATAAAGCTTTATCTGTCTCAAAAAAATGGTAAAAAATTCATATGGGTACAATATTGCATGACCGCGCAATTGTCATTCAAAGTGTGATAGCGCTGAAAGCTGAAAATTGGCCTGGACAGGAAGGGGGTAAAAGTGTCCGGACAGGAAGTGGTTAAAAGCCTGAAGGTGCTTATTGGATTTTGGAGTCCTGTACCTGGCTAGACTGCCAAAAAGTCTCTCACATGTGATACCCCCATACTCGGGAGAAGTAGCAGAATGTATTTTGGGGAGTAATTCCACATATACCCATGGCATGTGTGAGCAATAAATCATTTAATTGACAATTTTGTGTAAAAAAAATATATATATTTTTGTCATTTTCCAAAAACTTGTGGTAAAAAAAATTAATTCTTCTATTGACACAACATGCCTCTCAAATAGTTTGGGGTGTCTACTTTCCAAAAAGGGATCGTTTTGGGGGTGGGGGCATTTTATGCCCAGCATTAGAAGTTTATGTCACACATCATTCACTCTTCTAACCACCTGAAGACCAAGCCTTTTCTGACACTTTTTGTTCACATAAAAAAAAAATCTGTATTTTTGACAGGAAATTACTTTGAACCCCCAAACATATATTTTTTTAAAAGCAGACACCCTAGTGAATAAAATGGTAGGTGCTGCAAATTTTTACGTCACATAGTACTCTCACAGCGATTTTTCAAACGCAATTTAAAAAAAAAAAAATACACTTTTTTTTACTTTTAATGCACAAAAACACAATATATTGGCCAATTATTTGGTAAATTTTAAAAGATGATGGTATGCTGAGTAAATAGATGCCAAAAATGACATGCATTAAAACTGCGCATGCCCCATGCAATGGCGACAAATGGCATACATTTTTATTATCCATAGGCAGCACTTTAAAAGCCTTTACAAGCAACCATTTTAGATTTACAGGAGTTCTAGTGCTAGAATTCCTGCCCTTGATGGACACTGATAGGTGACACTGATGGGCACTGATGAGGAGGCACTGGTAGGTGGCACTGATGGGCATTGACAGGCATTACTGATGGGCACTGAAAGGCAGCACTCATATATGGCACTGATAGGCGGCACTGACTGGCACTGTTAGGTGGCACTGATAGGCGGCACTGACTGGCACTGTTAGGTGGCACTGACTGGCACTGTTAGGCAGCACTGATAGGCAGCACTGATGGGCACTGTTAGGCGGCACTGATGCACACTGATAGGCGGCACTGACTGGCACTGATAGGGGGCACTGACTGGCACTGATAGGCGGCACTGACTGGCATTGATAGGTGGCACTGATGGGTGACACTGAAAGGCAGCTCGGATGGGCACTGATATGTGGCATTGATGTGGCACTGATGGGCACTGAAATGTGGCACTGATGGGCACTGGCAGGTGGCATGGATGAGCACTGAGAGCTGGCACTGATGCACACTGACAGGTGGCGCTGATGGGGCTACACAGATCATCAGGGCTCACTGATCATCAGTATACATGATGAAGTGAAGTGACGTCAGACGTATGGCAAATTGACCGGAATTACGTCAACGCGTTTCGCCCCTCCCATCGGGCGTTCTCAAGGTCTTGAGAACGCCCGATGGGAGGGGTGAAACGCGTCTTGACGCGTCAAGGTCTTGGGGATTCAAGGTCTTGGGGATTCAAGGTCTTGGCGCGTCAAGGGGCGAAACGCGTCAAGGTCTTGAGACCGCCCGATGGGAGGGGCGAAACGCATTGATGTAATTCTGGTCGATTTGCCATACGTCTGACGTCACTTCCAGTGAGTGGAGCGCACGCCGAGCGGTGCGTTCCAGCGGCCATTTTGTGGAATCTAGGCTGGTTCTCTGCTGTTCCTCTGCTCTATCTGGCTGCATTGGTGTGGGAATCCTGGATCATGTTGGCTGGTTTTCATCATAAGGCTGTCACGGGCTTAATAAATGTGCCTGTTACAAGCTGTTGAAATGTGAGTGGCCTGGATTTTGTCTTTTGGTATAATACTGTTGTGGCAATATTACACTATATAAGCTTTCTCTTTGACAATATGGTGGAGCAAACTAGGAAGCCACGGTGAGGACCTGAAAGAAGATCTAAACTTGGAGGGGCAGGCTATCATTGAGCTGATGAAAAGGGGGTTTAGGATTCCCCAAAAATCCTTAAAGGCTTTTCACTCACCAAAATCTGGTGAGTGTATTTGATGTTGGTGTGCACGGGTGAAAGGTGGAAGGTTATAAACATCTTTGGACTCTTCAGTTATCTTCACAAGAGACTTTATGGGTTTTTTTCTGAAGATTTTTTAATATATACATGCACTATTTAATTTGGGACATTTATATTGTGTGATTTATTAATATTTGTATTTAGGTCTATGTTGCGCTGTTTATCTATATATTTTACTGTTTGTGTTTTCACACATTTTTTGCACAGCAGCAATTTAGAAGGGTGATTTATTGATTTTGATTGGCGCAAGAATATTTTTCTTTTGTTTGATCACATGACTGAGCCGACATCTTCGGCTCTTTCCGTTGATCGGTGATCCTCTGTGTCCGAGGGACACAGCGCACTTCCAATCGCCATGCTGCGCACTCCCGGAGCTGCACATGCGTGGTTAGAATGGGAGGATGTCATATGACGTCCTCCCAGAACGAGAGAACTGCCTTGTGTCCGTCATTTTACTATATGGTGGTCGGGAGGCGGTTAAATAATTTTTACACAGTCCCTTTCATTTTTTTTTTTATCACTTTTAATGCTATCACAGGTAATGCAAATATCCCCTATAAATTCAATGGGCATTGTCACATATATATATTTTTGAGAAATCTGGGGTCTATCAGTCTCTAGGGCCCTGATTTACTAAGAATCAAGTCTACCAGCAGATGCTGAACATTCAGGCAGACTCAATTCAATCAATTAAGACCTGTCAGTCTTCAGAAAAAAGTCTAGCAAGCTGATTGGAAAAGAGTCTACTTTCTAGGCACAATTCCCTTAGTAAATACACAGTCTGATTAGACACATTTCTAGCAGCAATGCTGGATATGGTCGATAGGTGGCGCACAAGCACGGGCTTTGTCCCGTTAGCGTTTTTATGTGCCAATATAATGATATATCTTCATTCTCTTTAATCATGTAACTATTCTACATTCCAACTCAAACTCTGTCTGCTACAGTGGCTTAGTGGTTAGTACTCAGCACTTGGGTCATGGGTTCTAATCCCAGTCATGGCCGCACCTGTCTGGAGTTTGCTTGCTTTTGCTGTACGAGTGTGTTTCTGCCAACACTCCAAAGAAATGCTATTAGGTTAATTGGGCCTAGTATATGTCTGAGTTTCTGGCCTTAGATTGTAAGCTCCTTGACATTACAGACTATTCTGAATGGACAAAATATGGAAGTCAATTTCCAGTGTTCTGTCAGAGCCAGGAATATTGATCAATCAATTAAGATTTTGGCTAATGACTAGAAAGTGAAAAGGGAGTGAATCTTACCTGCTTCCTGTTCTGACAAGGTTGAAACTTTCAATTTTCCTTCTGTTTATATTTCATTGCAACTTTGTTTCTCTTCTCTTAAACCTCTCTCCTTATACAACTTGACCCCCCCCCGTCTTCACCTGTTCCATCTATGTATCACCGCCCCACTATTTTTATTTAACTATTTATTTACTGATCAAGTTAATGTGTCTCATTTCCTAATACCTACAGCTCAGACCTCGCATTATTATATGATTCCTGATTATATCTCACCACTAGTCTGATTGAATTCACAATTCCTGCTTAGTCCCGTTCCCTTACCTATAATAATCTTTATGGTCAGTTCACACTACATGTGTTTCAGTAGCTTTTTTCTGCATCCAAAACACTCAGAAAGAAGGTTATATGGTTGTCAATGTCATAGTTCACATCACTCTTGCAGTTCCAGTGCGTTGCAGGTGCTGCCAAAAAAGTCAAACAGCCTGCATTGTTTATGCATAGAACTGTACTGGAACATGGTAAATTGTCCTGGAACGCACTAAAACGCACATGTCCCTAATTAAATTGCAGAAAATTCAGGGCCCCCCTGAGGACGACAGAGTCGTTGAAATGCATAAAACACATTATACTCTCATATCTATGCTTGACCATGGCAGCAGAGTACACGTGCATATGATGAATCGGGTCTGTGGACCAGTACAACTGCAATTTATTTTTTTTAGTAATGCCTATGTTGAGGGTTAGGTCCCAAAAAAAAAATTTAAATTCAGAAACTGTAATGGGTTTCCATGCGAATTGTCTGCAAAGGTTAGAATTTGGGTTGGCGGCAATTAATTGTTGTGCATATAAATTGCTTTGATTCACAATCAACGCATACAGATCTTCCATGAAAAACAGCTCCAAAAAATCAAGGGGAGTAGTTAAATTTGCTGTTTCCACCTGAATTTGGGGTTGGACAGTGAATGGGGGAAGTACAGGTGCTGCAGAATTTGTGGGCTTCCAATCAGGATATGCAAGCACATCTGCAAGGATACTAAGGGCTCTACGGGCCTGTGCGCAAATTCTTGGTGGTTGCAGAACAATATTTGTGCTCGCCACCGCACCAGCTTGTTCTGCACTGGGACTCACCACGTCACAAAGTGATACTATAGTGCTGGTATGTGAAAGACCAGGATGTACTAGGCCGTTGGTGCTCGCCAGTTCCCCAAAAGGTAGAGTGCCACTAGTTCCGGCACTCTGCTGCATGTGAGAGTCATCAAAATGTACCGGCAAGTGCTAGCAGAGATCAGGCCTGATCCTGCGAACACTGCGGTTTTGTGTGAAATGCATCAAGTGATAGTGACCTACTGACACTGCACTTGCTGGGGATAAGGGGGGGGTAAGTGTAGGGGCTAAACACAGGTGCTGGCAGGTGCCGGGGCTGATCCTGCTAATGCTGTTTTTGGGAACACTATACTAATGTGAACGCTGGTACAGTTCTGCTTTCATAAAAGATATTGATCCATTCAGACACTATGCTAGCAATGGAGGTTTATTGTGCATAAGCGTGTTCCTGGCAGTCAAGGAGTTAAATGTGATTACTGGTGTACTGACGGACAATCTGACCGTATCTGGGAGGGACGTGAAATCCACTGGAGTGCGAATCAGGTATATATACATGATTTTGCACACTTGTGATGTCCTGTAGCAGTATTTCTGCTATAGGGTGGTCAGGAAGCAGTTAAAGGAACGGTTTGAGTTACGGCACTGAGTTACTTTAACTGACAATTGCATGGTCATGCAGCGCTGCTCCCAAATGAAATTTATGTCCTTTTTTTCCACGAGTTGAGCTTTCTTTCGGTGGTATTTGATAGCCTGTGTGTTTTTTTATTTTTTGAGCTATAAAAAGAAAGACCGACAATTTTGAGAAAAAAAACTATATTTTGGACTTTTTGCTATAAAACATGTCCAGTAAAAAATGTAAAAATCAAATTTCGTCATAAATTTAGGCCAAAATGTATTCTGTGATATGTCCTTGCTAAAAAAAATCCCAATATGTGAAAATTACCTGGTTTACGTGAAAGTTATAGCGTTTACAAATGACGGTATAGATACTGGGATTTTTGTTTTTATATTAATATTGGCGGCGATCAGCGGCTTATAGCAGGACTGCAGCAGGCATTCTGACATTGGAGGTAATTGACTTGGTGTCACTGATATCCCCAGTGACACCATTACAGTGATCGATGCTAAAAAAAAGCACTGACACTGTACTAATGGTACTGGGCAGGAAAGGGTTAACATTTGGGGGCAATCAAAGGGTTAACAGTGTGATGGGAGTGTTTTACTAGGGGACGGGGGGGGGGTGCTTCACTGTAAAGCACACTGACCGGGATGGCTGTGCTTTTAATTCATTAAAGTGTATTAAAAAAAATTCAATTTATAGCTGGTTACATCAGCTCAAAGTTTAGCCCAGCCCCAAGGGATCTAAGGGAATGTTGATGTCTATTTGGAGCTATAAACTTGGTGGGCTTCCTTTCAACCTTCATACTTCAGCCATTCATTTTTCACATATGCCTATTGCCTTAATTGGGGCTTGGCTGAACTTTGAGCTGATCTAACCAGCCATAAATTCTAATTAAGTGGCATCTCTCCCCACACCACAGAGATGGTCTATACAGCCTGGTCTAGATAGTCCAGCAATCTAATGTAATAGTCATTGGTGTCCTTTGTGCTCTAGCGGTCTGAACCCTACCCATAAGGTGTGGGATCTTTGACCCTCCTGGTGAATATTGCCTATTTTAAGGTTGGTCAACCTAACCACCTTGCCATTATCCCCTAAGGAAGATTTATACTAAGAATTAAAACACGTCGGGGTTGACATATGTTTATATGTATTCATATGCCTCTTGGTGGTTGTAGAAATTGTGTTATGGACCAAAATTGTGTGTAAAATTTTACAAATTTTTTAAATTTGTGTCTTTTTTTTGCTACTGGTGCCTTTAAAGTCCCATTTTATTTGCTCTCTTTTGTCTGTTAAACCTATGGATTTAACTGTCAATTTAAACATCTTCTCCAAGTCACTACTGCAGCTAAACAGACAATAGCTAAGACACGGAAATCCCCTACTTTGGGTGTTCTTGCAACCAAACATAGAATTACACAGGCAATGATCCATGCTAAAATAGAGGAAGTATTGGTATGAAAAATTCTGAAGCCCCTGGGTATCCAACTATTTATCCCCAAACTTCAATGAATCCTTCTTACTCCCTTAGTCAGTTTAGTGAATGCTCAGTAAGATTAGTTACTTTACCTATTTAACAGAGGTTCCATCTGTCTATCCCATATAGTGTTCTTAATATTCATATGCTGTAAACATTACCCCCCACATAGTATCTTTACTCATCTGTGGCAATAATACTGTTCTTAAGGCCTACTCATTTCTAGTGAAGGGCTGAACATCCCGTGTTTGGTTTGCAGTTAACCGCTCGTGTGAATTTTGACCTTAATGCAAGTCTATGGGACTCGAACTTTTAAATTCTAAACTACCCATTTTGAAAGCTTATGCAAGCTATTGGCCATAAAAGGGGTATGTGGACTTGGGTACTGCCCTGAGGGACATGAATCAGTGAAAAGAAAAAATTTCAAAAAGTACAGTTGTTAAAGGGGTAATTATTTTTCAATGCTTAAAGTAAAAAAACAAAACAAAAAAAAAACAGCATGGGGCTCCCCCCCCAATCCATAACAGACCCTTTAGGTCTGGTAGGAAGGTTAGGAGGGACCCCACAGTAATTTGTTTCTCTTAAAGTGCGTGAGGTTCCCTCTAAAAGCCATACCAGGCCCTTTAGGCCAGGTAGGACTTTTAAGGGGAAACCCACACCCAAAAATGGGGTGAAAAAAGCGTGGGCCCACCCCCCTAAATTCCTACCAGTCCCTTGATCTGAGCACAAGCCTGGCAAGACAGGAAAAGGGGGGGGGGAATATTCGAGCGCCCCCCTCCTCTATGGCTTAAAAATTGGTTCCACCGTTGTAATCCATCATTAAATAAAAAACCCGATATCCGCCGAGCACTCACTGCAATATGCCGGTAGGATGTAAACATGCCTATCAGTGAAGGAGAAAAATGATCTGTTTGCAAAATTTGATAATAGAAACAAAGAAAAACTTTTTTTTCTAAATTTTTGGCTCTTTTTTTATAGTGCAAAAAATAAAAGCAACCAGTGGTGATTAAATACCACCAAAAGAAAGCTCTATTTGTGTGAAAAAAATTATAAAAATGGCATGAGTACAGTGTTGCATGACCGCGCAATTGTCATTCAAGACAGCGCTGAAAAGCTGAAAATTGGTCTGGGCACGAAGTGGGGTAAAAGTGCCCGGTAAGCAAGTGATTAACCACTTGCCCTCTAGAGGATTTACCCCCCTTAATGACAAGGCCTCTTTTTGCTACTCAGTGCTGCACTAATTCAACTGATAATACGCGGTCATGCAATCCTGTACCCAAACGAAACTTACGTCCTTTTTTTTCACACAAACAGAGCTTTCTTTCGGAGGTATTTGATCACCTGTGCACTTTTTATTTTTCGCGCTATAAACAAAAAAGACCGATAATAATGAAGAAAAATTGTATTTTTTACTATCGGCTATAAAAAATATATACTAAACTCAAAGTTAGTTATAAATGCATTCTGCTACATGTTTTTGGTAAAAAAAAATTGTATGAAATTGTAAAAAGTGTATATTGATTGCTTTGTGTGACCGTTATAGCGTCTACAAACTATTGTATAGATACTGCAGTTTACGCCATTTTTTTGCTCTACAGCGCTGCACTAGTTTAACTGACAATTGTGTGGTCACGCAACATGGTACATAAATGAAATTTATGTCCTTTTTTCACACAAATATAGCTTTCTTTTGGTAGTATTTGATCACCTGTGCGCTCTTTATTTTTGGTGCTATAAACAAAAGAAGTTTTGAGAAAAATAAATGTTTTTTTTTTAAAAAAACAATATTTTCTCATTTCTGTCATAAAAAATATCCAAAAAAACTAAAATTTTGTCATACATTTAGGCCAAAATTTATTCTGCTACATGTTTTTGGTTAAAAAAAATCCCAATAAGTGTATATTGATTGCTTTGTGTGAAAGTTATAGCATCTACAAACTATGGTATAGATAATGGAATTTAAACCGGTCAGGGCTCCAGGAATGACCAGAGGTGTGTGGACCGACACAGGGAAACACAGACTTCAGGTATAGCGTGTAAATAAGATCATTTATTAAGGACAACACAAACATAAACACAGTGCAACAAACCAAACCCAAAACTAACACAAATACAACAAGGTGAAACAAACCCAAACCTAAACTGAAATATATATATATATGTATATATATATGGAGCACAACGTAGTCAGGCGGGCCGGGTCGGTAGCTAATGGGCAAACAGGGTACCAGAAGCGAGTGGAAGAGTGGTCAGGAATAGCCGAGGTCAGGACAGGCGGAGTTCGTTCAGAGTCAGGATCAAGGCAGGAAGCAGACAGGATGCAGGTACAGGGGCTCATGGGAAACATACACCAAGGCACTGACTGCAAGCCTGGCCACTCCTTAAATACACCTCCTGCAATCAGCCTCAGGTGATGACTTGATTGCAGGAGTGAGCTTCTGGCTGCTGAGAGCACCCGCTGGCCAGCCCTGGTACTGCAGCCCACATGGCAGGTAAGTCCCACCACCAGTTGTGAGTCCATTCCTGACAACACCGCTTTTCCTTTCTGACTACTCATCACATTTATTGAGGTGCTAAAATACCAGGATAGTACAAACACCCCCAAATGACCCCTTTTCGGAAAGTAGACACCCTAAACTATCTGCTGAGAGGCATATTGAGTTCATGGAAGATTTATTTTTTTTCCACAAGTATCTGAAAAATGTCAAAAACTTTTTTTTTTTACACAAAGTTGTCATTTGAATGATATATTTCTCGCACAAGCCATGGGTATATGTGGAATTACACCCTAAAATACATTCTGATACTTCTACCGAGTATGGGGATACCACATCTGTGAGACTTTTGGGAGAGTAGCCACATACAGGAGCCTGAAATCCAATGACCACTCTGCGTAACTTCCTAATTTCACTTCTTCACTACCTATCACAGTTTTGAAGAACCTGAAATGCCAGGATAGCACCAACACCCCCCAAATGACCCTTTTTTTGGAAAGTAGACACCCCAAGGAATTTAAAAAGAGGCATGATGAGTATTTTGCAGATTTCATTTGATAGGTAGTCAGGAAGTGTAATGAGGAAATAAAGCCCTTTAAAAGCTTAAAGGTGCTTATTGGATTTTGGAGTCCTGTACTTCGCTAGACTGCCAAAACATCTCTCACACGTGGTACCCCCATACTTGGGAGAAGTAGCTGAATGTATTTTGGGGAGTAATTCCACATATACCCATGGCATGTGCGAGCAATAAATTAATTTTGTGTCAAAAAAAAAAAAATGTTTTGTCTGTCATTTTTCAAAAACTTGTAAAAAAATTAAATTCTTCTATTGATTCAACATGGCTCTCAACAGACAATTTGGGGTGTCTACTTTCAAAAAAGGGGGTTATTTTGGGGGGTGGGGGCATTTTATGCCCAGCATTAGAAGTTTATGCCACACATCATTCACTCTTCTAACCACCTGAAGACCAAGCCTTTCTGACACTTTTTGTTCACATGAAAAAAATCTGTATTTTTTGCTATGAAATTAATTTAAACCCCCAAACATTATATATTTTTTTAAAGCAAACACCCTAGTGAATAAAATGGTGGGTGCTTTAATTTTGTATGTCACATAGTACTTGTGCATATTTAAAAAAATGCACTTTTTTTACTTTTAATGCACAAAAACACAATATATTGGCCAATTATTTGGTAAAATATAAAAGATGATGGTATGCCGAATAAATAGATACGAAACATGACATGCTTTAAAACTGCGCATGCCCCGTGCAATGGCGACAAACTGCATACATTTTTAATATCCATAGGCAATGTTTTAAAAGCCTTTACAAGCTACCATTTTAGATTTACAGAGGAGGTCTAGTGTTAGAATTACTTCCCTTGATCTGACGTTCGTGGTGATACCTCACATGCATGGTGCAACTGCTATTTCCATACTGAGTCAACGCTCACGAACGCAGGTGCGCACGTGCGTGGGGAGGCAAGGGTACTTTTTTTAAGTTATTTTGATTTTTTAATTATTTTTACACTATCCCTTTAATTTTTTTTTTTAATGCTATCACAGGGAATGCAAATATCCCCTATAACTTCAATGGGCATTGTCATATATTCTTTTTTGAGAAATCTGGGATCTATCAGGCTCTAGATATTTCCTCTGCCCTTACATTATCTAATCTCACCAAGATTGGTGTGATCAGATGCTTTCCCAATTTACAAATGGCGCTGTTTATATGCTGCAAAACTGAAGTGATGAAATGCTCGTAGCTTCTGATTTCTTAGGCTATAGAGATGATTGGCACCATTCTGGTCTCCAATTAGCTCTATGGTCAGCTGGCAGAAACACTGGCTGCATTCTCAGATTCCCCCGATGGCACGGGACTGCCTGAGAAGGCCGTGGAAGGCAGCGAGGGAGGGGGGACATTGTCTCCCGCTGCTTGTAAAAGCAATCCTGCAGCTAATTAGCCACTAGGATTGCTTTTACATGAAAGCCAATCGCTAGCTAAAAAAAATTATACCAAGATGATGCCTGCAGCTGTAGGCATCATCCTGGTATAAACAAAGTCCAGTGATGTACCAGTACGTCGCTGGTCTTTGTTGGGTATACTGTATATGCTATGTTCTATTTTTTTTTGTATGCAGCCTTTGGACTGAATGAAAAAAAGAGAAGAAATCTCTGCCAGAAAACGTGTGTGGTATGCCCACCATTAGAATATACCGCCCTGCATCCACCCACTTCTAATGGTGGGAACACATTAGGTCATACTTTGCCACATGCACCAGTTCCAAGATTGTACAAATGTCTAAATAGTGGCACGCTTGATTAACAATTGTCCACGTATAAGTGGTACCCCATATGGAAAAAGGATGACACCAAGTCCCAAACTATCTTGCCACTGCTCCCCATGTAGTCTGGGCATCCGGGGGCTCCACGTGACTATCTTTTCCCTCATAAATCCGAAATTTTTAAGTATAGCATGGTGCCCTCTCACAGGTCTTCTACATCTTGACCCCGTATCTGGCATGCTTGCTAGGGAGAAATTGTTTGAAAAATTAATGAGGGACTCATCAACGCAGATTTTGTTTTACTTTTTATTTCATACTTATACAAACAACATTAAAAAATTCCACCTTCCAAAATATCCTTTTTTCTTTTCTCCCCTAAATGAATAAATACATTCTATAACCCCTCCATCTCCCACCCCCCACCCATCCCCCCATCATTGTCTTATCTTCTTCTATCTGTATCCATTTCTCCATAACGTGTTATTCCAACTAATCTCATCGTGATTTCTTAGGCTACCTCCTTTACTTTAATTAGTTCTGTATAAGATTCTGCGGTTTTAAAATTTAACCAAACACTCCATATTCTTTTAACTATTCCCATCTTTTCCTCTTTTAAACTTCTCAGTCCTTCCATTCTGAAAATGCCTTCCACTCTATCCAATTCACCACCCTCGGAACCTCTGCCACTAACCAAAATTTTGGTATCAAACCCTTTGCTGCACTGATTAAATGGTACAATACTTTATTCCTATTTACTTCCGCCATGGGCTC
The DNA here is from genome assembly GCF_062004578.1 of Staurois parvus. Taxonomy (NCBI): domain Eukaryota; kingdom Metazoa; phylum Chordata; class Amphibia; order Anura; family Ranidae; genus Staurois; species Staurois parvus. The sequence goes on along the minus strand of NW_028317886.1, from coordinate 26,969,532 downwards.
AGAATAGTAGAATAAGCATTTCAGTGGGTCCCCTTGAATATCTACCCCACATATTTCCTTGATATAATACGCTATTTCCCTCCAATAAACCTGTATCCTCGGGCAACTCCACCAGATGTGCTCCATATTGCCCTTTCCATATCCTCTCCAGCACAATGGGGAGCTTTCCCCTTGCTGCTTATGGGTTATACTGGGTTTTAAATACCATCTCGCCAAGCATCTGTAGCTCATCTCTACTGTGCGCATGTTTATTACCTTGTGTGTTAGGTTACAGGGGGCTCTACATCATCTAAGTCCACAAGGATTTTATATATCCTAGAGGTGATGTGTTTTTGGGCTTAATTCAGCATTCATTAGTTTTTAATACTTCTTTATATTCGGTAACCCCAGTCCTCCATTTGCTTTTACTCTGCATAACACTTTATAACAAATCCTAGGCCTCTTATTTGCCCATATGAACTTAGTAATCATTCTAATTATTACAAAGAAAGTTCCCGGTAAAGATATCGGGAGCATCTGAAACTTATACAGAATTTTTGGGAGTATCACCATCTTGACTAAATTAATTCTTCCAATCCACGAGGCCCCCCATTTTACTAGTCTTTTCAGCTCGTCTTTTATTTCATTTATCAGGGGAATATAGTTTATTTGGTATATGCTTTTTACCGAAGTCGTTAATTTTATTATAAGATATCCTATTTCGTTTTTACTCCAGGAAAAAGGGAACACATTTTGTAATCTTTGCTTTTCTGTGACTGCAAGTAGATATTTAGGATTTCCGATTTAACCAGGTTTATCTTCAAGTTTGATACTCCTCCATATTGCTTTAGTTCTTTCATTAAGTTGGGCAAAGTTGTCCTAGAGTTAGCCACGTAGAACAGCATGTCGTCTGCATAAGCAGCGACTTTGTGTTCCCTATCTCCTATTTTTAACCCTTTTATGTCATTACTTTTCCTGATCCTCTCCAAAAGTGGTTCTAATGACAACACAAACAACAAGGGGGAGAGGGGACAACCATTTACCTTTACCGCCGCTGATGGGTTCTTATATAATCCTTTTATCCAATTCATCATTTTAGGTACCAGATTTTTTGCTGGTGAGTATAGACATCTCCAAATATTTGGTTAAGGTGATTTATGAGGGGCTGAATTTTGTGGAGCCAGTCAAATTCAGAGTCACCTCAAGGATGAGTGTATTGTCGTTGAAATGCATAAAACACAATATACTCTCATATCTATGCCTGGCCATGGCAGCAGAGAACACAGGCATATGATGAATCGGGTTTGTGGACCAATACAACTGCAATTAATTTTTTTTAGTAATGACCATGTTGAGGTTTAGGCCCAAAAAAATATAAATTCGGAAACCGTAATGAGTTTCCATGCGACTGGTCTGGCAAGGTTTGAATTTGGGTTGGCGGCGATGCATTGTTGTGCATATAAATTGCTTTGATCCACAATCAATGCATACAGATCTTCCATGAAAAACAGCTCCAAAAAAATCAAGGGGAGGAGTTAAATTTGACATTTCCACCTGAATTCCGGGTTAGGCAGTGAATGAGGGAAGTACAGGTGCTGCAGAATTTGTGGGCTGCCAATCCGGATTTGCAAGCACATGTGGAAGGATACTAGGGGCTCTATGGGTCTGTGTGCGAATTCTTGGTGGTTGCGGGACAATACTTGTGCTCGCCACCGCACCAGCTTGTACTGCACTTGTGGGACTCGCCACATTGCCAAGTGTTACTGCAGTGCTGGTATTATTATACAGGATTTATGTAGCGCGAAACAGTTTGCTCAGCGCTTTAAAATATAACAGGAGACAATACAGCAACAATACAGTTCAATACAAGAGGGTTAAGAGGGTCTCATCATGGGAGCTTACAATCTAAGAGGTATGTGAAAGACCAGGATGTACTAGACCGCTGGTGCTTGCCAGTTTACCAAAAGGTAGCACGGCACTAGTACTGGCACTCTGCTGTATACAAGAGTCATCAAAATTTACCGCCAAGTGCTAACAGAGATCAGGCCTGATTCTGCCAACACTGAGGTTTTGTGTGCAATGTATCAAGTGACAGTGACCTACTGACATTGCACTTGCTGGGGATAAGGGGGGCAGGGTAAGCGTAGGGGCTAAACACAGGTGCTGGCAGGTGGCGGGGCTGATTCTGCTAACGCTGCGTTTTTGGGGACGCTATACTGTGAATGCTGGTATAATGCTGATCTGATCAAACATATTGATTCGTTCAGACACTATACTAGCAATGAAGGTTTATTGTGTATGAGCGTCTTCCTGGCAATCAAGGGGTTAAATGTGATGACTGGTGTACTGACGGGCAATCTGACGCCATCTGGGAGGGGCGTGAAAACTATATATATACAGTTGCAAGAAAAAGTATGTGAACCCCTTGGGATTACGTGGAGTTTTGCATGAATTAGGCATAAAATGTGCTCTGAACGTCATCTAAGTCACAACAATAGAAGAACACAGTCTGCTGAACATAATACTACACAAACATTAGATGTTGCCATGGTTTAATTGCACATAACATGTAAACATTCACAGTGCAGGGAGGAAAAAGTATGTGAACCTTTGGACGTAATAACTGGTTGACCCTCCTTTGGCAGCAATAACCTCAACCAAACGTTCCCTGTAGTTGCAGATCAGACCTGCACAACGATCTGGAGTAATTTTGGACCACTCCTCTTCACAAAACTGTTTCAGTGTAGCAATATTCTTGGGATGTCTGGTGTGAATTGCTCTCTTAAGGTCATGCCACAGCATTTCAATCGGGTTGAGGTCAGGACTCTGACTGGGCCACTCCAGAAGGCGTATTCTGTGCTGTTGCAGCCATTGTTTTGTTGAATTACTTGTATGCTTTGGGTCATTGTCCTGTTGCATCACCCATCCTCTGCGGAGCTTCAGTTGGCGGATAGATGGTCGTACGTTTTCCTGCAAAATGTCTTGAAAACTCTGCAATTCATTTTCCCATCAATGACAACAATCCGTCCAGGCCCTGAGGCAGCAAAGCAGCCCCAAACCATGATGCTCCCTCCGCCATGTTTTACACTGGGGATGAGGTTTTGATGTTGGTTTGCTGTGCCTTTTTTTCTCCACACAGTGTTGTGTGTTCTTCCCAAACAACTCAATCTTGGTTTCATCTGTCCACAGTATATTTTGCCAGCAGTGCTGTGGAACATCCAGGTGCTCTTTTGCAAACTTCAAACGTGCTGCAATATTCTTTTTGGACAGCAATGGCTTCCTCCGTGGTGTCCTCCCATGTACTCCATTCTTGTTTAATGTTTTCCTTATTGTAGATGTGTCAACAAAAATGTTAGCATGTGCCAGAGATTTCTGTAGCTCTTTAGCTGACACTCTGGGATTCTTCTTTACCTCATGCAGCATTCTGCGCTGTGCTCTTGCAGTCATTTTTACAGGACGACCAAGCCTAGGGAGAGTAGCAACAGTGCTAAACTTTCTCCATTTGTAGACAGTCTGTCTTACCGTGGACACATGAACATCAAGGCTTTTGGAGATACTTTTGTAACCCTTTCCAGCTTCATGCAAGTCAACAATTCTTGATCGTAGGTCTTCTGAGAGCTCTTTTCTGCGAGGTATGGTTCACATCAGACACTGCTTCTTGAAACCAGTAAACCCAAAACAGGTGTGTGTTTTTTAAGGGCAGGACAGCTGTCAGCAACACATCCAATATCATCACACTGATTGGAGTCAAGGTTGGCTCACTCCTGGCTCCAATTAGCTCTGGGAGAAGTCATTAAGCTAGGGCCTCACATACTTTTTCCTCCCTGCACTGTGAATGTTTACATGTTATGTGCAATTAAACCATGGCAACATCTAATGTTTGTGTAGTATTATGTTCAGCAGACTGTGTTCTTCTATTGTTGTGACTTAGATGACGTTCAGAGCACATTTTATGCCCAATTCATGCAAAACTCCACGTAATCCCAAGGGGTTCACATACTTTTTCTTCCAACTGTGTATGTATATATATATATATATATATATATATATATATATATATATATGCCACCCTGCAGCAGTATTTCTGCTATAGGTCAGTCAGGAAGCGGTTACAGAAGCGGTTTGTTATGGTGCTGCGTTACTGACAATTGCGTGGTCATGAAACCACCAAAATGAAATTTACATCCTTTTTCCCCACGAATTGGGCTTTCTTTTGGTGGTATTTGATTGCCTGCGCATTCTTTATTTTTTGAGCTATAAAAAAAAGACCGACAATTTTGAGAAAAAAAACATTTTGGACTTTTTGCTATAAAACATGTCCAGTAAAAAAATGTAAAAATCAAATTTCGTCATAAATTTAAACCAAAATGTATTCTGCGACATGTCTTTGCTAAAAAAAAATCCCAATACGTGTAAATTAATTGGTTTATGTGAAAGTTATAGCGTTTACAAATGGCAGTATAGATACTGGATTTTTTTTTTATGCTAATAATAGTGGCGATAGCGACTAATGGCGGCGATCAGCGACTTTTGGCTGGACTGCGGTGGACATTCTGACACTGGGGGGGAACTGACTTGGGGTCACTGATATCCCCAGTGACATCAATACAGTGATCAGTGCAAAAAGAAAACACTTGACACTGTACTAATGGCACTGGAGACGAAGGGGTTAACTTTTGGAGACAAAGGGTTAACTGTGTGAGGGGAGTGTTTTACTAGGGGGCAGGGTGTGTACCTCTCTTACACACTGTCCCAGAAGGCTGTGACCAGCAATCCCAGAACAGTGTGCTAAAAGAGAGAAAAGTTCCATTGCAAACAATGCAGCCTTCCTCCCTGTTGGTGTTTGCCGGCAATTGCCGGGCTCCGGCGGGTAATCACCGGCCGGGACCCAGTGATTGACACCCGCAATCGGTGCCGCGGGTAGGGCGGGCACGCGCCCTCTACCCCAGGAATGCAGGATCACGTTTATATACATGATCCTGGGCACAGGGGCCGCCTTGTAGCAGTATATGTACTGCGGGTGGTCCCCTAGTGGTTAAAGGAATTTTTCAAAAGTCTGGCATCTTTATTTTTTCCTAAAATTAACCCTTTAGTGAATGGGTAGGGGTACAAGTACCGCTTTCTCATTCACAAGGGGGTGGGGGCAGCATCAGGGTGCCTCCATATTTTAAAGGGGTACCCTGATGCTAATGAGCAACCCTCCTGCCCGCAGACCCCCACAACAACCGGGCCAGGGTTGTGGGGAAGTGGCCCTTGTCCCCATGCTGAGGGCAAGTGGCCTGTAAGCCGCAGAGGGGGCGCTCGATCATTCCTCCCCCCCCCTTTTCCTGCCAGGCCTGTGCTCAGATCAAGGGTCTGGTAGACATTTAGGTGCTTTTTTCCCCTATTTGTGGGGGGTGGGGTTCCCTTTAAAAGTCCTACCATGCCTAAAGGGCCTGGTATGACTTTTAAGCGTAATCCTACACACTTTTAAAAAAAATATTTTTACTGTGGGGTCCCTCCTAACCTTCCTACCAGACCTAAGGGGCCTGATATGGATTTTGGGGGGGACCACGTGGTTTCTTTTTTTAAATGTATTTTTATTTATTTAGGGGAGATTATTCAATATTTAGTAATTAGTTTTTGCTATTTAGGGCCAGCTTTCCTATGATAAATTAAAAAAATTAGGAGCTGTCTATTGTCATTGACCACCAACAGAAGGGCCAATGTGCCCTGAGCAAAACAAGCAGGGCTGGCAATGGGAAGGGGGTGGGTGAACCTATAAGAAGGAATGCATAAGAAGTCAGGGGGTGAGAGGAAACCCATAAGAAGTCAGGGACTGAGAAGGAACCCATAAGAAGTCTTGGGAGGGAACCCATAAAAAATCCGGGGTGGGAGCAGGGGGCTAGAGGGAGTACATAAGAAACCAGAGGGTGAGAGGTAACCCATAAGAAGTCGGGGGGAGAGAGGGAACCCATAAAAGTTCAGGGGGCAAGAGGGAACCCATTAGAAGCCGGGGAAGGGAAGGGGGGGAAGTCAGGGACTGAGAGAGAACAAATAAGAACTTAAGGTGTGAGAGGGAACCCACAAGTCAGGGGGCTAAGAGGGAACCCATAACAAATCGGGTGGACAAAGGGAACCCATTAGGGGGGGGTTGGGGGCGAGAGGAAACGCATAAAAAGTCAAGGGCTGAGAAGGAACAAGGGAACCCATAAGAAGTCGGGGGGGGGGAGAAGGAACCCATAAGAAGTCGGGGGGGGGGAGAAGGAACCCATAAGAAGTCGGGGGGGGGGGGGAGAAGGAACCCGTAAGAAGTCGGGGGGGGGAGAAGGAACCCGTAAGAAGTCGGGGGGGAGGAGGAGGAACCCGTAAGAAGTCGGGGGGAGAAGGAGCCCATAAGAAGTCGGGGGGGAGAAGGAGCCCATAAGAAGTCGAGGGGAGAAGGAGCCCATAAGAAGTCGAGGGGAGAAGGAGCCCATAAGAAGTCGAGGGGAGAAGGAACCCATAAGAAGTCGAGGGGGAGAAGGAACCCATAAGAAGTCGGGGGGAGGGGGGAGAAGAAACCCGTAAGAAGTCGGGGGGGGGGGAGAAGAAGGAACCCGTAAGAAGTTGGGTGAGAGAGAGAGAAATCATAAGAGAAGGAACCCATAAGTGCGGGGACTAGAGGGAACGATATCAGGGGGTAAGAGGGAACCCATAAGAAGTCAGGGGGAGAGAGAGTGAACCCATAAGAAGGGGGAGAGAAGGAACCCATAAGATGTCAGGGGGAGAGAAAGAACCCATAAGAAATACGGGGGGAGGGGGGAGAAGGAACCCATAAGAAGTCGGGGGGAGAAGGAACCCATAAGAAGTCGGGGGGAGGGAGGAGAAGGAACCCATAAGAAGTCGGGGGGGGGGGAGAAGGAACCCATAAAAAGTCAGGGGGAGGGGGGAAAAGGAACCCATAAGAAGTCAGGGGGAGGGGGGAAAAGGAACCCATAAGAAGTCAGGGGGAGGGGGGAAAAGGAACCCATAAGAAGTCGGTGGGAGGGGGGAGAAGAAACCCATAAGAAGTCGGTGGGAGGGGGGAGAAGAAACCCATAAGAAGTCAGGGGGAGGGGGGAGAAGGAACCCATAAAAAGTCAGGGGGAGGGGGGAAAAGGAACCCATAAGAAGTCAGGGGGAGGGGGGAAAAGGAACCCATAAGAAGTCGGTGGGAGGGGGGAGAAGAAACCCATAAGAAGTCAGGGGGAGGGGGGAGAAGGAACCTAAGTTGGGGGGAGGGGGGAGAAGGAACCTAAGTTGGGGGGAGGGGGGAGAAGGAACCCATAAGAAGTCGCGGGGAGGGGGGAGAAGGAACCCATAAGAAGTCGGGGGGAGAAGGAACCCATAAGAAGTCGGAGGGGGGGAAAAGGAACCCATAAGAAGTCGGGGGGGAGCAGGAACCCATAAGAAGTCGGGGGGGAGAAGGAACCCATAAGAAGTGGGGGTGAGAAGGAACCTTAAGACGCCTTAGGGGGGGGAAGAAGGAACCTGTAAGAAGTTGGGTGAGAGAGAAATCATAAGAGAAGGAACCCATAAGAAGGGAGAACGCAAGAACCCATAAGTACGGGGAGTAGAGGGAACAATATCAGGGGGTAAGAGGGAGTGAACCCATAAGAAGTCAGGGGGAGAGAGAGTGAACCCATAAGAAGTAAGGGGGACAGAAGTAACCCATAAGATGTCAGGGGGAGAGAAAGAACCCATAATAAATACGGGGGAAGAGAAGGAACCCATAAGAAGTCAGGTGGGAGAGAAGGAACCCATAAGTCAGGGGGCTAGAGGGAACAATTTCAGGGGGTAAGAAGGAACCCATAAGATGTCAGAAGGAGATAAGGAACCCATAAGAAATAAAGGGGAAGAGAAGGAACACATAAGATGTCAGGGGGAGAGAAGGAACCCATAGGAAGTACAGGGGAAGAGAAGGAACCCATAAGAAGGGGGAACAGAAGGAACCCATAAGAAGTACGGGGGAAGAGAAGGAACCCATGAAATGTCAGGGGGAGAGAGGGAACCCATAAGAAGTTAGGGGGAGAAAGGGAACCCATATGAAGTCAGGGGGAAGAGAAGGAACCCATAAGAAGTCAGGGGGAAGAGAAGGAACCCATAAGACATCAGGGGGAAGAGAAGGAACCCATAAGAAGTCAGGGGGAAGAGAAGGAACCCATAAGATGTCAGGGGGAGAGAAGGAACCCATAAGATGTCAGGGGGAGAGAAGGAACCCATAAGATGTCAGGGGGAGAGAAGGAGCCCATAAGATGTCAGGGGGAGAGAAGGAACCCATAAGAAGGGAGACAGAAGGAACACATAAGTCAGGGGGCTACAGAGAATGATATCAGGGGGTAAGAGGGAACCCATAAGAAGTCAGGGGGAGAGAGAGGGAACCCATAAGAAGTAAGGGGGAAGAGAAGGAACCAGTAAGATGTCAGGGGGAAGAGAAGGAACCCATAAGATGTCAGGGGGAGAGAAGGAGCCCATAAGATGTCAGGGGGAGAGAAGGAACCCATAAGAAGGGAGACAGAAGGAACACATAAGTCAGGGGGCTACAGAGAATGATATCAGGGGGTAAGAGGGAACCCATAAGAAGTCAGGGGGAGAGAGAGGGAACCCATAAGAAGTAAGGGGGAAGAGAAGGAACCCATAAGATGTCAGGGGGAGAGAAGGAACCCATAAGAAATACAGGGGAAGAGAAGGAACCCATAAGAAGTACGGGGGAAGAGAAAGAACCCAAAAAAAGTTAGAGGGAGAGAGGGAACCCATAAGAAGTTAGGGGGAGAGAGGGAACCCATAAGAAGTCAGGGGGAAGCGTAGGAACCCATAAGAAGTCAGGGGGAAGAGAAGGAACCCATAAGACGTCAGGGGGAAGAGAAGGAACCCATAAGAAGTCAGGGGGAGAGAAGGAACCCATAAGAAAGGAGACAGAAGGAACCCATAAGTCAGGGGGCAAGAAGGAACCCATAAGAAGTCAGGGGGAGAGAGAGGGAACCCATAAGAAGTAAGGGGGAGAGAAGAAACCCATAAGAAGTAAGGGGGAGAGAAGAAACCCATAAGATGTCAGGGGGAGAGAAGAAACCCATAAGATGTCAGGGGGAGAGAAGAAACCCATAAGATGTCAGGGGGAGAGAAGAAACCCATAAGATGTCAGGGGGAGAGAAGGAACCCATAAGATGTCAGGGGGGGAGAGGACACCCATAAGATGTCAGAGGGGAGAGGATACCCATAAGAAGTCTGGGGGGGAGAGGATACCCATAAGAAGTCTGGGGGGGAGAGGATACCCATAAGAAGTCTGGGGGGGAGAGGATACCCATAAGAAGTCTGGGGGGGAGAGGATACCCATAAGAAGTCTGGGGGGGGAGAGGATACCCATAAGAAGTCTGGGGGGGGAGAGGATACCCATAAGAAGTCTGGGGGGGGAGAGGATACCCATAAGAAGTCTGGGGGGGGAGAGGATACCCATAAGAAGTCTGGGGGGGGAGAGGATACCCATAAGAAGTCTGGGGGGGGGAGAGGATACCCATAAGAAGTCTGGGGGGGAGAGGATACCCATAAGAAGTCTGGGGGGGGAGAGGATACCCATAAGAAGTCTGGGGGGGGAGAGGATACCCATAAGAAGTCTGGGGGGGGAGAGGATACCCATAAGAAGTCTGGGGGGGGGAGAGGATACCCGTAAGAAGTCTGGGGGGGGAGAGGATACCCATAAGAAGTCTGGGGGGGGAGAGGATACCCATAAGAAGTCTGGGGGGGGAGAGGATACCCATAAGAAGTCTGGGGGGGGAGAGGATACCCATAAGAAGTCTGGGGGGGGAGAGGATACCCATAAGAAGTCTGGGGGGGGAGAGGATACCCATAAGAAGTCTGGGGGGGAGAGGATACCCATAAGAAGTCTGGGGGGGAGAGGATACCCATAAGAAGTCTGGGGGGGAGAGAGGGAACCCATAAGAAGTAAGGGGGAAGAGAAGGAACCCATAAGATGTCAGGGGGAGAGAAGGAACCCATAAGATGTCAGGGGGGGAGAGGACACCCATAAGAAGTCTGGAGGGGAGAGGACACCCATAAGAAGTCTGGGGGGGAGAGGACACCCATAAGAAGTCTGGGGGGGAGAGGGACACCCATAAGAAGTCTGGGGGGGAGAGGGACACCCATAAGAAGTCTGGGGGGGAGAGGGACACCCATAAGAAGTCTGGGGGAAGCGAAGGAGCCCATAAGAAGTCTGGAGGGGAGAGGACACCCATAAGAAGTCTGGGGGGGAGAGGACACCCATAAGAAGTCTGGGGGGGAGAGGGACACCCATAAGAAGTCTGGGGGGGAGAGGGACACCCATAAGAAGTCTGGGGGGGAGAGGGACACCCATAAGAAGTCTGGGGGGAGAGGGACACCCATAAGAAGTCTGGGGGGGAGAGGGACACCCATAAGAAGTCTGGGGGGGAGAGGGACACCCATAAGAAGTCTGGGGGGGAGAGGGACACCCATAAGAAGTCTGGGGGGGGAGAGGATACCCATAAGAAGTCTGGGGGGGGAGAGGATACCCATAAGAAGTCTGGGGGGGGAGAGGATACCCATAAGAAGTCTGGGGGGGGAGAGGATACCCATAAGAAGTCTGGGGGGGGAGAGGATACCCATAAGAAGTCTGGGGGGGGGAGAGGATACCCATAAGAAGTCTGGGGGGGAGAGGATACCCATAAGAAGTCTGGGGGGGGAGAGGATACCCATAAGAAGTCTGGGGGGGGAGAGGATACCCATAAGAAGTCTGGGGGGGGAGAGGATACCCATAAGAAGTCTGGGGGGGGGAGAGGATACCCGTAAGAAGTCTGGGGGGGGAGAGGATACCCATAAGAAGTCTGGGGGGGGAGAGGATACCCATAAGAAGTCTGGGGGGGGAGAGGATACCCATAAGAAGTCTGGGGGGGGAGAGGATACCCATAAGAAGTCTGGGGGGGGAGAGGATACCCATAAGAAGTCTGGGGGGGGAGAGGATACCCATAAGAAGTCTGGGGGGGAGAGGATACCCATAAGAAGTCTGGGGGGGAGAGAGGGAACCCATAAGAAGTAAGGGGGAAGAGAAGGAACCCATAAGATGTCAGGGGGAGAGAAGGAACCCATAAGATGTCAGGGGGGGAGAGGACACCCATAAGAAGTCTGGAGGGGAGAGGACACCCATAAGAAGTCTGGGGGGGAGAGGACACCCATAAGAAGTCTGGGGGGGAGAGGGACACCCATAAGAAGTCTGGGGGGGAGAGGGACACCCATAAGAAGTCTGGGGGGGAGAGGGACACCCATAAGAAGTCTGGGGGAAGCGAAGGAGCCCATAAGAAGTCTGGAGGGGAGAGGACACCCATAAGAAGTCTGGGGGGGAGAGGACACCCATAAGAAGTCTGGGGGGGAGAGGGACACCCATAAGAAGTCTGGGGGGGAGAGGGACACCCATAAGAAGTCTGGGGGGGAGAGGGACACCCATAAGAAGTCTGGGGGGAGAGGGACACCCATAAGAAGTCTGGGGGGGAGAGGGACACCCATAAGAAGTCTGGGGGGGAGAGGGACACCCATAAGAAGTCTGGGGGGGAGAGGGACACCCATAAGAAGTCTGGGGGGGGAGAGGGACACCCATAAGAAGTCTGGGGGAAGCGAAGGAGCCCATAAGAAGTCTGGAGGGGAGAGGACACCCATAAGAAGTCTGGGGGGGAGAGGACACCCATAAGAAGTCTGGGGGGGAGAGGGACACCCATAAGAAGTCTGGGGGGGAGAGGGACACCCATAAGAAGTCTGGGGGGGAGAGGGACACCCATAAGAAGTCTGGGGGGGAGAGGATACCCATAAGAAGTCTGGGGGGGAGAGGATACCCATAAGAAGTCTGGGGGGGAGAGAGGGAACCCATAAGATGTCAGGGGGAAGAGAAGGAACCCATAAGATGTCAGGGGGAAGAGAAGGAACCCATAAGATGTCAGGGGGAAGAGAAGGAACCCATAAGATGTCAGGGGGAAGAGAAGGAACCCATAAGATGTCAGGGGGAAGAGAAGGAACCCATAAGATGTCAGGGGGAGAGAAGGACACCCATAAGAAGTCTGGAGGGGAGAGGACACCCATAAGAAGTCTGGGGGGGAGAGGACACCCATAAGAAGTCTGGGGGGGAGAGGGACACCCATAAGAAGTCTGGGGGGGAGAGGGAACCCATAAGAAGTCTGGGGGGGAGAGGGAACCCATAAGAAGTCTGGGGGAAGCGAAGGAGCCCATAAGAAGACAGGGGGAAGAGAAGGAACCCATAAGTCAGGGGGAAGAGAAGGAACCCATAAGAAGACAGGGTGAAGAGAAGAAACCCATAAGACGTCAGGGGGAAGAGAAGGAACGCATAAGAAGTCAGGGGGGAGAGAAGGAACCCACAAACTATTAACGTCAATAACCCGGCTACATCCCAACTCCTCCTCTTCTTTTGAACTAGCACAGTGTATACAGTCCTCCACTCACTCCGACAGGAATACCTTAGACCTTGTTTTCTCTCACCACTGTACTCCCTATAACCTCACAAACACCCCCTTTACCCTCTCTGATCACAATCTCATCACCCTCACAGTCTCCTTGTCCTCTAACACCTATCCCACCAAACAGCAGACAATTACCAGCAGAAATCTACAAAACCTAAACCCGGCTCCCTTCCACTCTGCAACTGACCAACTTTATGACAGCACCAACCCCCTGTCCTGCCCCGACCTGGCCACTGCTGTCTACAACTCACTTTCATCCGCTCTAGACTCGTTTGCTCCCCTAACGACACGGAGCATCCGGCCACCGACCTCTACAACCTTGGCAGACTGACCACACCCGGAATCTCAAATGACACAGTCGTGCGCTGGAGCGATTATGGCGTAAAACCAAATCCCACCAAGCGTTCACCCGTTATAAATTTGCCTTCCTAACATACACTTCCTCCCTTCACGCTGCAAAACAAGCCTACTTTGTCACTTTCATTAATACCTTCTCTTCGAGTTCTCGTCGGCTCTTCTCTACATTTAACTCTCTACTTTCTCCGCCCCCACCGCCACCCAGCGCCTCACTCACTGCCCACGAGATTGCAAACCACTTTCAAAACAAGACTGATGCAATTCGTAGGGACATCGCCACTACACAGACACCCACCCCACTTAGCCTTCCTCATACTATACCTCCCTCAACACTCTCCTCCTTTGACCTCGCTACCACCAAAGAGGTCCTCAAGGTCTTCTCAGAAACCCGCCTCACCACCTGCCCCCTCGCAACTCCTTCGGTCACCCTCCTCCTCCATCCTTTGCTCCGTCACATCTTCAATCTTTCCCTCTCTACAGGTGCCTTCCCCTCCCCTCTAAAGCACGCGCACATCACTCCCATACTTAAAAAAACCATCCCTAGACCCCACAACCTAAGACCCATCTGCCTGCTGCCATTTACCTCTAAACTCCTAGAACGCTTAGTCTACAATCGTCTGAGCTCCCACCTCACTGACAACAACCTTCTCGACCCTTTACAGTCTGGCTTTCGCCCTCTACACTCCACTGAAACTGCCCTACTAAAACTCTCTAATGACCTACTAACTGCAAAAACCAACAGCCACTATTCAATACTCCTACTACTCGACCTCTCCGTGGCTTTTGACACAGTTGACCATCCCCTCCTCCTCAAAAAACTACACTCTCTTGGCCTCAGAGACTCCGCTCTCTCCTGGTTCTCCTCCTATTGCAGCACTCCTTCAGTGTTACCTATAACGCCGCCTCCTCCTCTTCACTCCCTCTCTCTGTAGGGGTCCCTCAAGGTTCTGTCCTTGGACCCCTTCTCTTCTCCATCTACACCTCCTCCCTTGGTCACTTGATAAACTCCCACAGCTTCAAGTACCATCTCTATGCTGATAACACGCAAATCTGTCTACCCTTCACCTCACCCCTTCAGTCTCCACTCGCATCATTAGCCTACTAAGTGACATATTGGCTTGGATGTCACTCCACTCCCTCAAACTCAACCTTTCCAAAACGGAGCTCTTAGTATTCCCCCCAGCCCGTGCCACCTCCACTGACTTCACCATAAATATCGGTAACACAATCATCAGTCCATCCCCTCATGCCAGGGTACTAGGTGTAATCCTAGACTCCCATCTGTCCTTCCAGCCCCAGATCCAATCGCTGACAAAATCATGTAGACTTCACCTCCGCAACATCTCCAAGATACGACCGTTCCTAACCCCGGAAACCACTAAGCTACTTATTCACTCCCTTGTCATATCACGCCTCGACTATTGTAACTCCCTACCTCATCGCAGGCTATCCCCACTCCAGGCTATCATGAACGCTGCTGCCAGACTCATCCACCTTACTAACCGTTCTGTATCTGCCACCCCTCTCTGCCAATCCCTCCACTGGCTCCCAGTTGCCCAATGGATAAAATTCAAAACACTATCAATGACATATAAACCCATCCACAACACTGCCCCAATTTACATATCCGATCTTATCTCTATATATCACCCAAACCGTACACTCCGCTCCTCGCAAGACCTCCTACTCTCTAGCTCCCGTTTCTCCTCCTCCCATGCTCGTCTCCAAGACTTCTCCAGGGCGTCACCCATCCTCTGAAACTCCCTACCCCAATCTAACAGACTATCACCCACTCTAATTACCTTTAGGCTATTATTGAAAACCTATCTCTTCACGGAAGCCTATCCCGCCCTCTGCTAATACTGGTATCCTCTATGCTTCCAACCACTCTATCCCCCACAGTTTTACCTATTATACCACTCACCCCTCCCTCCTAGATTGTAAGCTCCAAGGAGCAGGGCCCTCTAATCCCTCTTGTATTGAACTGTATTGTCTCCCACTACAATGTAAAGTGCTGAGCAAACCGTTGGCGCTATATAAATCCTGTATAATAATAATAATAATAATAAAACGTCAGGGGGAGAGAAGGAATCCATAAGAAGTCAGAGGGAGAGAAGGAACCCATAAGAAGGGAGACAGAAGGAACCCATAAGTAAGGGGGCTAGAGAGAACGATATCAGGGGGTAAGAGGGAACCCATAAGAAGTAAGGGGAAGAGAAGAAACCCATAAGAAGTCAGGGGGAAGAAAAGGAACCCATAAGAAGTCGGGGGGAAGAAAAGGAACCCATAAGAAGTCGGGGGGGAGAAAAGGAACCCATAAGAAGTCGGGGGGGAGAAAAGGAACCCATAAGACGTCAGGGGGGGAGAAAAGGAACCCATAAGAAGTCAGGGGGGGAGAAAAGGAACCCATAAGAAGTCAGGGGGGGAGAAAAGGAACCCATAAGAAGTCAGGGGGGGAGAGAAGGAACCCATAAGAAGTCAGGGGGGAAAAGAAGGAACCCATAAGAAGTCAGGGGGAAGAGAAGGAACCCATAAGAAGTCAGGGGGAAGAGAAGGAACCCATAAGAAGTCAGGGGGAAGAGAAGGAACCCATAAGAAGTCAGGGGGAAGAGAAGGAACCCATAAGAAGTCAGGGGGAAGAGAAGGAACCCATAAGAAGTCAGGGGGAAGAGAAGGAACCCATAAGATGTCAGGGGGCGAGAAGGAACCCATAAGAAGTCAGGGGGAAGAGAAGGAACCCATAAGAAGTCAGGGGGAAGAGAAGGAACCCATAAGAAGGGAGACAGAAGGAACCCATAAGTCAGGGGGCTAGAGAGAACGTTATCAGGGGGTAAGAAGGAACCCATAAAAAGTGGGGGGGAGATAAGTAACCCATAAGAAGTCAGGGGGAGATAAGTAACTCATAAGAAGTCAGGGGGTAAGAGGGAACCCAGAAGGTGATCAGGGGTGAGAGGGCACGGTCTACGAGCATGGTGAGCAGTCTGGTCTGTCAGTGGAGTCCCAGCCCGGCACTGACAGGGAAAGGTGTGTGTGTGTCAATGCTGTGAGGCGGAGAGAAGTGCCCTCAGGCCGGCCATGGTGCTCAGACTCTTCCCATGGTTCTCGGATGGGAGGCGTGAGAGGACAAAAGGGAGGAACTGCAGGACGGCGCTTCCATGGATGGGCGGAGAAGAGGAGCAGGAGGAGGGGAGAAGAAGAGGGAGAAGAGAAGAAGAAGGAGGAGGGAGAAGTATTGAGTGGAAGAGGAAAAAATGTGTGTGTGATCCCCGGGATGAGAAGGAGCCCGGACACAGGGCGGCTCCATTCCACACACTAAGTGCAGCCAGCGCTCCGAGGGGCCCCGCAATCACAGAACCTCAGTCTCCCGGGCTCCGGACACTTGTGGAGGAGAGGGAAGACGAGGCGGAAGAGGAGAACACAGCCAGTGCTGAGGGCGGGGAGCCGGGCTCATTCCCCGCTCCCCCGGAGTAAAGTTTTCTGGAAGTTGTGTCCCCGCACTGATCGGGAGGAGGAGGGCGGCTCACCCTGGAGGCTGTGTCCATTAGTCTGTTTTCAGAGATCAGGAGGGGACCCGGTGCCGGGTTGAGCCGGAGAGCCATGATGAGCTCCGGCGGAGTGGGCTCGGGCGGCGGCGGAGAGGTGGTCTGCTCCGGCTGGCTGAGGAAATCACCGCCCGAGAAAAAGTTGAAGCGTTTCGTAAGTATGAAGAATGGTGGAGGGGGGAGGAGGAGCGGGCCTCGGCGTGCCTGGGAGCACCGGCTGACGACGACACAACTATCATAACAACTACCGGGGAGGAGGGGCACCCAACTTCACAGGGGGAGCTAACTTCAGGGGTTGTGTATTGTGGAGGCATACATTCAGAGGTTATGTATCATGGAGGGGGCACCTACCTTCAGGAGTTCTGTACTATGGGGACCAGAAATTCCATGGTTGTTGTGAGGGGCCACCTAACGTTACAAGTTATGTATCATAGATGGGGCACCTAACATCTGGTGTTACATATTATTAGGGGACACCTAACATCAGGTGTGGGTTACGCATCATAGAGATGGGCCTCCTCATGTCTATGGTTGTGTATCATGAGGGGCCACCTAATGACGGGTTGTGTATCATGAGGGGCCACCTAATGACGGGTTGTGTATCATGAGGGGCCACCTAATGACGGGTTGTGTATCATGAGGGGCCACCTAATGACGGGTTGTGTATCATGAGGGGCCACCTAATGACGGGTTGTGTATCATGAGGGGCCACCTAATGACGGGTTGTGTATCATGAGGGGCCACCTAATGACGGGTTGTGTATCATGAGGGGCCACCTAATGACGGGTTGTGTATCATGAGGGGCCACCTAATGACGGGTTGTGTATCATGAGGGGCCACCTAATGACGGGTTGTGTATCATGAGGGGCCACCTAATGACGGGTTGTGTATCATGAGGGGCCACCTAATGACGGGTTGTGTATCATGAGGGGCCACCTAATGACGGGTTGTGTATCATGAGGGGCCACCTAATGACGGGTTGTGTATCATGAGGGGCCACCTAATGACGGGTTGTGTATCATGAGGGGCCACCTAATGACGGGTTGTGTATCATGAGGGGCCACCTAATGACGGGTTGTGTATCATGAGGGGCCACCTAATGACGGGTTACGTATCATAGAGATGGGCCTCCTCATGTCTATGGTTGTGTATCATGCGGGGCCACCTAATGACGGGTTACGTATCATGCGGGGCCACCTAATGACGGGTTACGTATCATGAGGGGCCACCTAATGACGGGTTACGTATCATGAGGGGCCACCTAATGACGGGTTACGTATCATGAGGGGCCACCTAGCATCAGGGATTATGTATTATTAGGGGGCACTTCAGGGGTTATACCTCAACAAGATGAGCCACCTAATGTCAGGTTACACATCGGCCTGATGTCTGGGTTCGCGTATCGCGGGGGGGGGGGGGGCGGCCTGACGTCTGGGTTTGCGTATCGCGGGGGGGGGCGGCCTGACGTCTGGGTTTGCGTATCGCGGGGAGGGGCGGCCTGACGACCTGGGTTTGCGTATCGCGGGGAGGGGCGGCCTGACGACCTGGGTTTGCGTATCGCGGGGGGGCGCGGCCTGACGTCTGGGTTTGCGCATCGCGAGGGGGCGGCCTGACGTCTGGGTTTGCGCATCGCGAGGGGGCGGCCTGACGTCTGGGTTTGCGCATCGCGAGGGGGCGGCCTGACGTCTGGGTTTGCGCATCGCGAGGGGGCGGTCTGGGTTTGCGCATCGCGAGGGGGCGGTCTGGGTTTGCGCATCGCGAGGGGGCGGTCTGGGTTTGCGCATCGCGAGGGGGCGGTCTGGGTTTGCGCATCGCGAGGGGGCGGTCTGGGTTTGCGCATCGCGAGGGGGCGGTCTGGGTTTGCGCATCGCGAGGGGGCGGTCTGGGTTTGCGCATCGCGAGGGGGCGGTCTGGGTTTGCGCATCGCGAGGGGGCGGTCTGGGTTTGCGCATCGCGAGGGGGCGGTCTGGGTTTGCGCATCGCGAGAGGCCTCCTAACGTCGGGGTTATGCATCCTCGGGGCCTCCTAACGTCGGGGGTTATGCATCACGAGAGGGCACCTAATGTGGGGGTTATGCATCCTCAAGGGGCCTCCTAACGTCGGGGGTTATGCACCACGAGAGGGCACCTAACGTCGGGGTTATGCACCACGAGAGGGCACCTAACGTCGGGGTTATGCACCACGAGAGGGCACCTAACGTCAGGGGGTTATGCACCACGAGAGGGCACCTAACGTCAGGGGGTTATGCACCACGAGAGGGCACCTAACGTCAGGGGGTTATGCACCACGAGAGGGCACCTAACGTCAGGGGGTTATGCACCACGAGAGGGCACCTAACGTCAGGGGGTTATGCATCATGAGAGGGGACCTAATGTCAGTGGGTTATGCATAACGAGGGTCCTGTCAGAAGTAGAAGTCCGTAAGCCACACACAAAATCCATGTGAAGGAGTGAATGGCAGTTTGAGGTGCAGCTTACTGACTTCTCCTTATGACATGCTGCAGCTTGGACAAGCTCCTTTCCCCGCCAGTGCTCACTAGTGGTCTAGCTTGGCCTTACCCTCTCACCTGAGCAGCACCCATTTCTTTGCTTTTGTGTCATGAGGGTCCTGCTAGAAGTTTGTACCAGTTTGTCTCCTGCTGTGCCCACTACACAACCGCTGTATGACACATTACATTACGCTAGATTGGGACAGATTTGTGGTGGAAAGTGGCCTTTAAACAGACATGTCTTCGAACTTGCACAGAATTATTTTATAAACTGGAATAGCCAACTGATCTGACTGAAATGCAGTTTCCCCGAGCAGACATAACCTGCACAATCATCATTGACATAGTTCTCTTGGGTGTAATGTAGTATGTGGAACTCTAGTTGCCAATCACCAGTCCTTGTGTTTCGTTCTCCCAAAGTGGTGTTGCAATTGACAAGTGTTTCCTGCTGTCCTTTCACAAGTCCCACAATACATGTACACTGTAGAGTAGGATGGGATAAGGAATGATGTCTTGCATAGGGTTAGGGGTTTACCAAAATGGTGGAGAAGGCAGTCTTGATGCTTTGGAGAGTGTCGGCAGAAGGGGTGTGTGGTAAGAATTGTCCCATACCTCCTGATTGTGTAATTCGCCTAATGTCTTCATGGATGTGCAGGAATGCTTAAGGCTTGTTGTGACATTAGTGTAACCTCAGTCTGAGACACTTCTGAAATCATTCAGAATTCCCTGACTTTTGCATTTGACCTACAGTTGATCTTCTGACCTGCGTTTTAGTCTGCTTTAAGTTGGATTTGCATTCTTCACTCTTACACTTGCGTAGACGTATATAGGAATGCATACCCTTGAAGTGAGCAGAAGTTTGTCCACACAAGCTGTTAGGCCCTCCATGATACTGTGCCTTAGGACCCAGAAAATTATCTGATACGTTACACATGACTCTTCCTTTAATGCTATACTCAGCTCCTGAGCAACCAATCACCAGAACCTGCACACTCTTGTATGGTGCTGGAGAAGGGCTTGCTGAGCCCTTAAGAAGGCCATTCCCTGCTTAAATTTCAAACGATTCAAAAAACGAATTGGGGCTCTGGTTGGCTTGTTGGCACCACCTTATAAAAGAAGTAATGATAATCCACACATACTGGACCAAAGTCCGAAAAGTCTAGTAGTGTTAGAAATAGTCCTGGTGACCTGGATAAGGGGGAGGTCCGTGTGGCACTAAGGGCAAGCTCCATGCAGTACTGTAGCAGACTCTGTGTAGCAAGGAGAGAAGAAGGTGCTTCTTCTCCTTGTTGGCACCACCTAGCCCAACAGAGTACAATAGCCTCAGAGAAGATTCCTCCATCCAGTTTGTTTAGCATGGATGGAGAAATCAAACTGATTTTTCATTCAGCCCACGGGGCTAAAAGATAGACATTTAAATGTGTTTGGCTTGCCTTGGGCCTTCAGAAAGTCAAAAGTTGTACAGGAATCTAAGGATGTGTTAGAGGAAGGCAAGTACAGATACCTGGGAGCAAGCGCATGATGTATTGTGTGTTAAAAGATACATTACTGCAATCGATGGTAACACGCTGTATGTGTGTTGCGGTGCTGTGCATTCTTAATTTCCCACCAACAGATATAAAGTAAGAACAAACACACCTGCACGTTTGGCACAACATAACTCCAAGCTGTGAATACTCTGAGCACTGTGTGGATTAGGTTAGGTCAAGGTAAAAATAAGTGCACTCTGTCTTATATCACACTTCTTTTTTTTTTTTTGACCTTTGTTGCCTTGACCTAACCCAACATCCCTCTCCACAGATGCGTACTTACCTCAAACCAATGGCTGTGGCCTGTGGTTATTTACAGACAGCACCACAAGTCTCACTCTGAGCACCTGCGTATTACAGCCCTATAGACTCTATGGAGCTGTGTTATGAGGCCAGAGAAGAAAGGAGATTTCATGTTAAGTCTATGGGGCTGAAATGCACAGGCGCGCACATAAACGAATGCTAGAGGTCAAAGCCATTGAATTGAGGTAGGTTTGCAATTGTGGGGTAGGTTAGGTCAGTGCACAGAGGCAAACAGGATCGAATTTTGGCCAGTTCAGCAGGATTGTGTGGCTGTTCCTGTTCATGAGAAGTTGATCTATTGATTGACTTCTCATGAATGGGACTGTTGAAACATTTCTGTTTGATCACTACTGCAGTCATTGGGCTCCAGAGCTGATCTTTGTATTGTGATGTCGGGGAGGCAGGGGAGTCTTGTCACTATCAATACCATGACACAGCAGGGAGGATTCCCATATTCACACCAAATGTGTGCATGGGGGAATCAGTTCAGCCGGGCAGCTGAACAGAAAACTGAACCAGCAACTTAAGTGTATTTTGTTTTAAAACACTCGCACTTCTTCAATGTGAGGGAAGTTGTAAAAGTTGAACACCCCTTTTTTTTTTTTTTTTCCCCCCCACGATCGCAGAGTTGCTATTGCAAAACAATACCATTGAAGTTGTAATCCAGTGAGCTGAGTTTGCTGTATTTAGTAGATTCCCCAAATAGAAATGTGTATAGTGTGGTACATTGCGGTCTGCATTCCTCCTGGGACACATGCCACCTCTGTAGGGGGTTGGGTGCTATCTGTGCCAGTTGTTGCTGCAGGGAGGGAGGCAAGTTTTATGTTTGTAGTGTGTGCTGGTTGTTATTCACAGCTACGAGTTCAGTTTCAAAACAGTCTGCTCTTGTGAGCGGTAGTCTGTGTGGGAATTTGGCTGGCAAGATTGTTGTCAGGAGGCTTCACGTAATAGTGGCTGTTTGCTGAGAGGGCAGATTCCTGCACTTGGTGGAAAGGCTGAAAGTTGAGTTCTAGCAACTTGCTATTAGGGTGTTTAAACCTTCTTTTTTTTTCTCTAATTTCTAGGCTGTTCTATACTGACAGAATCTAGTCGGCTAAATGCTGGTATGTGTCAGTGTAAGGTATTTCTACTCCCCTGAAAATGTAAACATTGGCGTCTGATCGTTATGCATAATAGGTCTTTTTAGATTTAGTCTCTGAGAATTTATGTCTTGACTTAAGTAATACTCAAGAGACTTTTGGTTTTTGTTTTATTTTTAGTTTTGAATTAAGTTCCTGGTCATACCAGTGCTAATTGAAATCGCATCTAATGAATATGAATGTCAGTGTCTTAACATGTGCGATTTTCTGATTTCTAAAGTAGTTCTTGCATTACTTTTATTGCGATTTCACATACATAGAATATAATGGAAATCGCAAGAAATCGAAAATCTTCTCAAGTCTCAATGAAGTCTTCAAAAATCGCACCTGAAATCACACACAAATCATGCGATCTTTAAATCGCAGCTGTGTGACTGGTGACTAAGTGGGAAAGGTTAGACCCCCTGTCAATTTCTTATTGATGACTGTGTCCCCACAGGTAAGTTTTTAACCTTTACCCAACTGTCAGATGGAAGCGATCTGCACATTCTGGTAGTTAATGAAACTAAAAAAAAAGTTGGGTAACAAAAATATTTTACAGATGTGTAAAAAAACAAAAACAAAAAAAAAACTCTCCAAAGAGAGGGAATCCCTAATTGTCACCAAAGTCGCCAGAACTAGTGTCCCCATTGGACGATTTCCCCTCCTATTCCTAGCCTGTTGACAACCACAATTTGGGGATTTTATTTCACTGTCACTCTGTGACTCCTGAAGATGCCTGTTAGGCGAAACATGTAGAGGCAGAATTGCATCCAGGTCTGGTGATGTCACCTCCGCTTATGGAACGCACCTGTTGAGCAGTGCTATTATCCGGAGCTGAGCGGTGCTTTTATCCTGAGCTGAGTGTATTCGTGCCAAGGATTAGGCAACAACTAACGTGAGTGCATATTTGGTTGATTTTATTCATTTTTTTAATAAACCTACTACTATACTATGAGACATTTCTGTTTCTGATTCTTGCTAACCTTGGCTATGGAGAAAATCAGGAGACCATTAAGAAGAGATACACTGATGTTCCAAACTCTTGGGGACAAAAAGCGCATTAGACCTTCTTTTAACCGCTTCCCGACCTCCCTATAGCAGATATACTGCTAGACGGCAGCAGGGGCGTGCAAAATCACGTGTATATATACATTATTTTGTGTTTCCGGAGGGGTGCGCCCGCCCTACCTGTGCCACCATTCACAGCCGCAGCTGTCAGTCACGGGGTCCCGGACGGTGGTTCCCCGCCGGCACCCGGTGATTACCGAGTATCTCCCGACGGGGAGGAGGACTGCTTTGTTTACGAACAGTCTTCCTCCTTGTCAGCTCGGGCACACTGCTCTGGATGGCTGTGCTGTGCACAGAGCAGTGTGCTTAACATGAAGCACATACACACCGCCACCTATGTAAAACACTCCCTGCACACGATTAACCCTTTGATCGTCCCTCATGTTAATCCCTTCCTGCCCAGTGCCATTAGTACAGTCAGTGTTTTTTTTTGTTTTGTTTTTTTTTTTAGCACTGATCACTGTATTGGTGTCACACGATCCGCCAGTCAATAGAACCGACTCCATACGAATCGCCCTGTTCATATCTCAGGGTCCTCAATTTATGGAAATATGGATGTAGGCTGGACATTAGCCCTTGGCCAATCAACTCTGGGGGGTGTTCCTGCACCAGCCCACAGGACATTCTGGGTACTGAAATGCCCAAAGTCGATTGGACCAGGAACGGTTTGAATCACCAAGTCAGGGATAGAATTTCTGACACCAGCGCATCAGTCCGATCGGGACAGTACCAATCACTGTTCAGCTGTTGCAATCAGGCACAATATAACCGGTTTCTGCGTTTCTCTGGGATTCTACATAGGCTACAAATACAGTTTTACATGCAGATGTAGCCTACAGTGTGTCCAATCAGAAGGAAGTATTTTCATCTCTCTGCAACTAATATTTTAGCTTTTATGAGAGATGAAATATATTCCTTTGATCTGCTGATGTACGTCAAAGCTCCTAGACACATCGGAGCCCTCTCTTGGTCTCCCGCTGCTTTCGAATCCGAAATGTCTACAGCTTTTCTTTTTAGATTTCTAAAAGGTGACAAGGTGATCCCCCTTGATCACTCTTTAGAGGGCCAGTAAAAAATGTAAGTGAGCCCTAACTGTAAATGCACTATAATAAAGTGATGCTGCACCCATTTTTTAATGGGAGGCTATAGTTCTACTTTAAATTTTTTGTTCTTGAGTTTTGATAAATGTTACACATTTTTGCTTTTGATACACATGATCTGATCATTGCTAATTAGAATACCTTACTGTAAAACTTCAGGCAAGGAAGCTGTTTTACATACCAAAGTATCGAATTGTTTTGGGATCCTTGCAGTCTTACCATAAATCGCAACCAGATTCTTAATCACAGTTTTGAGTTAGGAATACTGGATCAAAGCAGGTCTGCTGATTGGACTGTGAAGCAGCAGTGAACAGAAGCAATCATCTCGGGGGTCTACTTTAACTTTTATCTATGTCAGCGTGTTTCGGGCTAGCACATGTGCATGCAACAGAGCCTCATAGGCTCCTGATGTTAGCCTCCCCTCTCTGCCCCATATGCATTCGAAGGTTCATAATCAAGAAAAATATGGGCACATTTATGATGTGGCATTTAAAACATGTACATTTTTGAAAAATGAATATATAGCTGAATTAGTGTGTGTGAGCGTTTTTTAAGCTATCTGGAGTTCGGTATAAGGACCAATTCACCAATCAGTCTGTATATGCTGTAAAGCATGCTTGATATACACTGTGGAACCTAAGGGGTTAATCCTCTGCTTTGTGTAAAAATGCTGTTTGATCCTGTTTTTTCTGATCCTTCCCTTCTTCCAGTGTCCCCTTTTATCTCCTGTTGAGACATTTCATGTGGAGACACTCTGCACATGCTCAGTTTGGTGTGGATTGCTAGTTTGTTTTTGTTTTTTTTTACTTGGGAGTGTGCATGTGATCA
This sequence comes from Staurois parvus, assembly GCF_062004578.1. Lineage (NCBI taxonomy): Eukaryota > Metazoa > Chordata > Amphibia > Anura > Ranidae > Staurois > Staurois parvus. The sequence continues at coordinate 26,944,744 of NW_028317886.1, read as the reverse complement.
GCACAGGGTCAATCAGCACTGTTCAGATAGAGGTCAAGGGTTCTGCATCCTCCTACAGCAGAATGAAAACTCCTACAAGCTTTAACCAGTGCTCTGCTAAACACTGATCGACACAAGACTTCTCCAACTGTTGATGAGAAAAGGTATTTAGCAGGTTATATTTACTAACATAATTGCATTTCCATGTTCTGTGTACTGTGGGAGATCAGAGTGAATGCAGGGTCCTGGGTTCAGTAACACTTTAAGCGTTCTTTAGGATGCATTACTGCACATTAATGGGCATAGCATCAATGCTTCCCAATTCTTAATGGGCTGCCAACAAATCATTGGAAGAAAAAAAATGTATGTGACCCAGTTTTAAAAATGCAACACACCACAGTGCACAGTATATTTGAGGTGTGGCAATATAATTCCCAGAATGCACTGTACTGAACAAATATCAAACACTTCTGCTTTCTTCCAAAGATCAGATGAAATTTGAAGATGTTCTTTCTGATCTTCTGTCTAGATTCAAGGCACCATCTTTCTGGAAATCTTTTTCATTCCCAAATCCTCCGTTACAATCTGCTGTGCTGTTTTTCTGTTCATGCTCAATTTTTCTGCTCTCATTTACACACTCAGTCTTCGATCTGAGCGTATGAGAGTTTGTACTGTCCGCATTTGCATCCCTCCTTTTGTGTTTTTGGCTGCCCATTGTAGACATCTTCCTGCCCCTCTTTAAACCACCTCTGCCATTCAAAAACCTGTGATCTAGTCACAGAATGCTCACCATAAACCTGTTGTAACAGAGCTAAAGTTTCACTCACGCTTTTTGCCAATTTTCATGCAAAATTTGATGTTGTTGCTCCAGATTCCTGTCACGTGTTTTCTTCTACTACTCCGTAAAGACTGAGTCAATTGGTCTGCCACCCAGGTGTGCGCAAGTTAGAACATGTCAGAACACTAGTGCACGCAGCTGTGTGACTCTCCTCCATGGTATGCCGCATGCATTCCGGGAATTAAATTGTAACACCTCGTATGTTGTAAAAGACTGTGATGTTGTGTGTTGGGCTGCACAGTGAATGGCACCAAAATGCACCACACCTAGAGCAGCCAGCTGTGTTATCATATAATGTGGTAGTGCTTGCTAGCGTGAGCATTTTGGTGTGTGGTGCTCAAAAATGGGGATGGGCCGTTAACATTTAAGCGATAATCAAAACTCAACCAGATTTCTCCCTATCAAATATAGGGTTGGGAAAACCTGTCTGACAAAAAAAAAAAATTGTGCAAAGCTTAATTGAACAAGCTGAAGTGAGAAGCTGTTTGGCTACCATGCACAGCTGCATGAGATTCTGAGTACTCCAGTTTTGGTAAATCTCCCCCTAAGTGTTCTACTTCCACAATCTAAGCATTGAAAGTGTGAGCTCTATAACTGATCCAGTTGTGGTGAGATAGCTTAGTTTACAGTCTCAATAGCTTGGAAAATGGTGACTCGATCCAAATGACATCCTGCAGATCATAGAAAGCTTTAATCCAAAAACTTGTGCAGATCAGATTAACATCCGATAGGCCAACAGAATACAGCACGTGATGATTGGAGACTAATGCATGAAGAACGGTGGGACTAACTTGAGCATCTCCTAGCTACGGAGTTAGGAAAGTTATACATTTTTTATTTTTTAAGGGCAAACAATGCATGTTTAACCATGATACTAAGCTTTTTATTTTTAAATCTAATTTTTTTTTCATGAACAGAAAACCCTACGCTTTCTCATTTGGCTTAAAACTTATTCATATTATTTTTGCCTGTTAACATTTGAATGGGAGACTTGTATTGAAATAGGAGAATCATCAAGGAGCAGTATCGTGGTGTATTCCGAGCATAAAAGGCAAATGTGGTTGTCACCTTGCACATACTGTATATAATTACAAGCTGCGCATATAAACCACATTTGATATGGTTTTCAATAGGCTGATAACTTTCACATTTTTATAAAGTATTTGTGGTTAAAATTCTTACTGTCCTTTTTTTAAAATTCTGATTGTTTTGAATTTCAGCTACACAAACTCCAAATGTAGTCATATGATTGAGCATTTTAGTGATGCTTTGGTTAAAGTGGTGGGATTATGCATTTTACAGGGTTTTATTTTATGCATATCATTAGAACCAGTTAGAGGCAAAGTGCTGTAGAAGGGATTAGAGCCGCAAAGTGTTTTACAGATGCCTGACCTTGTGAGAATCTAAGAATCTCCTAGAACCCTATGATAATGGACTGCAAAACCACACGCCTTTTGTCATTAGCTTGGTTACTTAAACAATGTATTGTAAACTTTTCATGGTTAAGCAGTGTGTTGTGATTTTCTTACCCAGAAAAGCGTGCTAAAAGTATCATACAAAACATTGCGGTGTTGACACACATTGACTGTTGTCTGTTTACTGATTGTAGTCTTGCTGAGGTTTGCCTAAGGGCCCACTCACACTGCCCGTGTGCTAAAATGCTCCTTTTTAGCATGTAGGTAGCTGTCAGTTTTGGGCTTCGGTGAGGTGCAGCAGGGGGCAGGGTGATGCATGTTTTTTCATTTTTTTTTTTTTTTTTTTTTTTTGTTTTGTTTTTTTGCCAACTTTACTGGCAATGTCACTCAGTGACTTCAATCATGTCACTGCACAGCAGTGCAATGCGTTGTGCTGCTGTGTGGTAACATGCAGTGCCTATCCTGTGCACTGCAATAAAATTCTGGATGTCTGCATTTTATCCCATCTTACTGCACAGCACCTCCTGTCTGCAGTGTGAATGAGGCACATAGAAAAAAAACTGTTGTTTTCTATGTGCCTTGGCGGTGACTGGCTTTCTTCCAGTGCAGAAAAACGCCAGTTAACGCTAGTGTGAACAAGCCCTAACCCTCACTAGTGCTGCTTTTTTTTTTTTTTTTTTTTTTTGTATAGAAAAAAAAATAAAGTATTTTAAAAATGTAAAGAGAAGCTCTGCCCTTCTCCAGCTCTTCCCCCCCCCCCCCCCCCTCGAACACTCCACACTCTCTTACCTTTTTTCACTGGGTTATCCTCACTGCACGTCTGAATCCAGTGTTGTCCTGCTTAAGTCCACTGCTCCGCTACTGAACACCCAGTTCCATACAGCTATCATCTTTTCCTACATCATTGGGAATCTGTTGTCTGTCTCGTTCTTGTAGCCAGCACCCTGGCGATGTGATGTTGTACATGTCTTATAGATTGCTCCGATTCCTCCTGGGATATGTGATGTGAATATTCCAAGCCCAACATTGTTCTAGGTGAGAAAGGCAGTAACAAAAGCAAAAAAACATTTTTGAGTGTTAGTGCAATATAGAGTTATAAAAGGATGTCCATTTTAAAGTGACTGTCATTTATAAAAATAAATAAAACTTCTAGCAGGTATAAATAGAAGGCAACTAAAAGCTTCCTTGTGACTGAACTTGCCCCCACCTTTTAACTTGTTTTTCTTGGAGGAATGCAGGAGTTAACAAAAAACAGGCAATCTTTGACCCTTCCCACAAGCGTCACAGCTTTGGCTGTTTAGCTTGACCCAACATTTAGGTGAGCAGCTGTCAAAGCTGGCGCGGGTATTTGTAGGCACCGCCAGAAAAGTGCACGTTATACCTGCTAGTAACTTTTTACTTTTAAAGTGACCCTCAGTTAAAAGCAGGCTTGGGATAGAATTTTGCAGGTGGGTGTTAGGGAACAATCCAAAAATAATGTTACTACTTACCAGTCGTTCTATGTGGTAGTCACATTCTTTCAGGCTTTTTTCCTTAATTTTTCACTGATGATCCTGCCATTATAATTTTCTGTGGAATTTCTAACCGTGATCTTTTGGAGGCACTGTTGCTCAGATACCAACATTAATCATAGGAATTTTAGCTTGATGGCAGATTTGCTAGCAACAGTCGGTTTTAATGCTTTGCTATGAAATGTTGCAGCAGTCGCTATGCTTGGCTGCAAATTACTGAAGGAGAGCAATTTGTAGTGGAACACAACCCAATGTTGTAGCAAATTGCCATGGACTCTAGTAATTAAAGTGAAACTATACTCTAAATGAACGTGGACTATTTCTAATCCTTATGCTGCTAGTCTTAGTAAATAGATAGGAAAGTATATCATATTTACTTGTGTTTTTAAACTTTTTTTTTTTTTTTTTTTTTTTTTAAATTTCTTCAGTCACTGCCTGGTTTTCATGCCTAGGCAAATAATGTCATACATCCCGGGGGGGGGGGGGAGAAGGGTTTTCACAGCTAAGTCACCCTCCTGCTTGCATGCCTAAACTAAGGGCAAATGGATTCTAGGAAGTAAATGCTACGTGAATCCTCTGCCCTTACTCCCTATGCTAGGGGGTGTTTTGCGAAGTGATTTCTCAGCAAAATAAAGCATGAAGTCATGGATGGAGGGGTGAGTTTGCTTTAAATCATTTTTAAATATTCAAATAGCAATTTTGGTTTGTTTTGCTCAGATGCAGTGTACAGTAGTTCTGCTTTAAATTGAAAGCCATGAATAACTTAATCGCTGGCATTAGCGATTTGTAGCACCAATTACTCATCAAATCACCCGTGTGTCGTCAGTCTAAAGATGGCCAAACATTGCTTGATTATCTGCTCAGTAGGGTCCAATGGTCATCCCTGCCATATATGTTATATATTTTTTTTGTTCAACCAGCGGGTTGAATGAAAAAAAAAAAAAAATGAGCCAATTCCCCTTTCCACACACTTGTGTGGATGAGAGAATGCTTCCCGCTGAGTCTTTGTATTCTGAATATAGTGATCAGTGTTGCCGGCTAAAGCTGCAGCATTGATTGATTGGGAAAAACCTGACAGACTGGTTGTACACAAGTTGATCGATCGACTTGTGTACTACCAGCCTGCCCATACATGGATTGAAATTCGACTGGTCCGTGCTGAACTGGATGAATTTTAATCCCTGTATGACCGCCTTAAGGGACATGATTGAACACTTGTTTAACATTAGCTGCAGCCACTAATTGGTGTCTTCTGACAGCAGTGAGGGGTAATTCTTAAGCTTAAAGTGATTGTAAGGATTTGTTTGGTATTTATTTTATTTTTTAATTAAAACACAAACATGTCCAAAAAACACACAGAGCAGGGCTTGCTGCAGTAAGGTAAAAGTTCTTCCTGCCTTTACAACCACTTTAAGGCTGATGGCCCAAAGGTGACTCCACTAGCGGTGCTGCTGCTGAGAATTTTTCATAATTTCCAGCAGGAGGATCGCTAAGGGGCTCCCTGTTTTGGCACTATGGATTGCTCTCTGTAGCTGAGGCAGCGAGATATCACTTTATATTGCTAGTCTATATCGCTGCATCTGGCTACAGCGGGAGTTTTTCACTAGTGGCAGAATTGCATGTGTTATCAGCCTTAGTGGTAACACTATACTGACTAGCTGTCACTAGTTTGGGAAAAAAAAAAGTGGCCGTGTGGGGCTCTGCCCACCTGACTGCGTCATTCATTCACAGAATTCTGTGAATGGGAAAACTACAAGCCCTAAAAGCCTTTACGGATGTCAACTTGTAGTTCTCAATGAACTACCACAGTGCTGTTGAGTGCTCTGGTAGTTCATTGTGTCTTCCTGTCAGTGTGCATCTGCTTGCCTGTACGAGCACACGGATACACTGACTTAAGGATTCCTGCATGGTACTCGCAATCTGCTGAATCACGGGTGCAGTTCTTTATAGGCTCCAAGTAAAATCTTCTTTTTTTTTTTTTTTTTTTTTTAACCTGTGAAAAGATGTGCATTTAGGTGAACCTATCCTTTTTTTTTTTTTTTTTTTTTTTTTTTTTTTTATAGATTTAAAAAAAACAAAAAAAAAACGTACCAGGGTTGTTTGATTCCTGACGCCCGGGACATGTATTTCTGGGCGCTGTGCAGGCAATTTTTTTTTTTTTTTTTTTTGTTCTTCTTTCCCTACCTTTTAGCCCTTGTGCCCGATTGCTTCCACACAGTGCCAGCCACCAATTTTAGTCCCTGGACAAGTATTTTTTTTTTTTTTTTTTTTCAATTCCAAACCCCTGATTACCTTCAATGGTATATTTAATGGACCAAAAGGGAGCAAATAAGAAGTTCATTGTAGGGGTTTACATGCCGTTTAATTCACTCTGCAAGCATAAATGGACCAATATGGAACAATACTTCCCAAAATGCATATATTGTATGTATTTGGGTATTTCACCCCTAATACTTCACTTTTATGATGGTCTTTCTCCTTGTTTGTTTTTTACTACTTCAGTTTTAATATGTAGAGAAAATCTCATCAAGGAAGTCGCAATGTATAAATATAGAATGTACAGCTGGGTGGAGTTATCTTCGTGTTATTTTGGGCACAGGCTTGTGTCTTAACCAACAGGTTTAACAGCAGAGATAAATGAATAGATTTGCACAAACTAGGAGTCAAACCAAACCTCAACATATATTCATTAGTTTTTATATACCAGATTTATACCAAATGAATGATGTTTTCGTCTCCTCGTGACCTTTGATGAGTTTTGTTGCACATAATTGCATCTATACTTGTACTGTCTGGCTTCTCACACCCAGCTGGGTAGAATTTATCAAGACTGTAACAGATTGAACAAGCTGAAGATGGAAGTTGCTCCATGTTCTGTTAGGCCTTGTTCACATGGGCTTTTTACGAGAGCTGTGTTTACCCACACAGTGATACACAGGTATTCTGTGCACACTTGTGCAGGCAGCCCCATAGCTGTCACTTGGGGGACAGTGGCTGCATGGACACAGGTGCTGCTGCCATTGTGCCATCTGTGCAGTTGCACAACCCTAAATGCATTTAAGTGAAGTTGAAATGCTAAATGTAGGCGTGCCAACCTAAACACAATAGCACAGCAGGGGAGATCGCTGTACTAATATGGGATAGTTAGTACAGCGGGCTCCTCCTTTTTTCGTTCTGGGTCGAATGGGGAACTAGTGTGTACTAGGCTTAGGTGAAGCCTTTATAGTACTTTGAAGAACCCTATGCAGAAAAGCAAAGGATCAGAGTTCAGATGAGGCCTAATTATGACAAGTGATGCTTTAAATTGGATATAGAATATTTTGGTAAGGTGTAACTTTTTTTCATTATATAAATGTATAATTTGCATTTGTACTAGGGGCAGACAAATTGCCTCATTTGCTTTCCACTATCACAATCGTACTTTATTGCTGTTTCTCACAATGTAAATATCGGTCTGTTGACTCACTGGGGGGGCGGGGTTACTAAAACTGGAGTGTGCAAAATCTGGTGCCGCTCTGCATAGAAACCAATCAGCTTCCAGGTTTTATTGTCCAAAGCTTAATTGAACAAGTTGAAGGTGGAAGCTGATTGGCTACCATGCACAACTGCACCAGATTCTGAGTGCTCCAGTTTTAGTTAATCTCCCAATTGGGAGCTATGACTGCTTATGTGAACATCTTATCTCAAGCTGCCAATAGATGGATTGACATTTGGCCGATTCAGCAGGGAACTGCCAAACTATAATTCACCTATAGCTGTTGCTGCTCAACTTCTGTCAAGAGGGACTCTTAGGAAATTTTCCTCAATATGCCACATGCATTCCGTTAATTAAATTGTAACACCTTGTGTGTTGTGAAACACTGTGGTGTTGTGTGTTGGGCTTCACAATGAATGGCACCAAAATGCACACATAGAGCAGCCAGCTGTGTTATCATGTAATGTGGTAATGCTTGCTAGCGTGAGCATTTTGGTGTGTGGTGCCACAGCTCAAAAATGGGGATAGACCATTAACATTCAAGCGATTAATCAATACTCAACCAGATTTCTTCCTATCCAATATAGGGTTGGGAAAACCTGTCTGTACAATTTTTTATATTTTTTTAAAATTTTAACTTCCATTTGAATAAATGGGTAACCAAGGGGGAGATTTACTAAAACTGGAAAGTGCAAACTTTGGTGCATAAAAACCAATTCACTTCCTCCTTTTTTTTTTTTTTTTGTCAAAGCTTAATTGAACAAGCTGAAGTTAGAAGCTGATTGGCTACCATGAGCAGCTGCACCAGATTCTGAGTTTTAGTAAATCTCCCCATTGAGAGCTATGACTGCTTATGTGAATATCTTATTTCAAGCTGCCCATAGATGGATTGACATTTTGGCCGATTCAGCAGGGAACGGCCAAACTATAATTCACCTATAGCCGTTCCTGTTCAACTTCTGTCGAGAGGGACTGTTAGGAAATTTTCCTCAATCAGCTGGCTGCAGCAGCTAACTAGTGTCTTCTGACAGTGGACATTGTCACAATATAGTGGCACAGCGGTGAGGTTTCCTCCATCCACCTTACATGTTTGGATCTGTTGGTTTTTTTTTCAATCCACACTCTGGCTGATTGGAAAAAATATTAAAAAATGGCAACTATGGCCAGCCTTAGAGTTTGTAGGGAATGGTTAAAACTAGTGTCATGTATTTTTATTTTTTTTTTTTCCCAGCAATCAAGTTTGCTAGCTGACTCTGCAGGAGGCTTTGCAGGGAGGCTGGGGGATCTTGCCTTTAGTAGGACCAGTCATACAGTACAGAACTTGTAGTCATAGATCCCAGGTTTTCTGCCAATACCTATAGGTAATTGAGCACTGGGAATGCCCCCAGTGTATCCTCATATAACACCACCTACTTTGTGGGAATCCCAGTTTTTTGCTAGTGTGTTAGAAGATGATGGGCTGCTTCATCTCCTGTAGAGAAGTTTCTAAACCATTTATTCTTCTTTACTTCGACTGACAATTTTATTAATATCCAACTTGTTATTGCTAAGGGATCACAAGCAATTTTACAATCAGTTACCCTTGATGTATATCTTGGGAACTGTACCTGGATCTTGCAGCAGTGGAGGAAGTCTACAGTGTTTGGTTGGGGCACTGGATCCTGAGTTAGATGCTCAGATTGGCACTTGGTGAAACGAGTGCAGTTAGCTGCAGGGTGCTATATAGCTCTAGGGCCATGGTCCATTCCTATGGCACCCAGACCCTGAAGACTCTGCTTTGTCAGCCTGTGATGCATGTTACTCTACGTGAATAAAGGACAATATTATCACTGTACCAAGGTGTGTAGAAGATTCTCTTTTCTCTCCAGGGGTATGCCCACTGTGATGAGTGGCGTTCAGTGTAAATAGCGCAAGACAGGGTTTCTTTTTTTTTTTCTTTTGACCGAGTCCTGTTTTTACGTGTGCGGAATATTTTCAGAACCTTTTTATACTGTTTTTACCTTTTTTAAAATTGATGGTTTTTCTCACTCAGTGCTGCTGCGGGGGCAGTGAAGTGTTTGCAGTACACCTTCCAGCTGACTCTCTTCCACCTGCCATTTTTAGCGAAGAACATCAGCTGATATCCCAACACCCAGAGTCATAGCAATAGGACATTGGTTAGTGCCTGGGTTATAGTGGCTCCCTTCTCAGACGCACATACCATTTCTATCTGCATTTCTTTCATGAGTGTCCCACAAGGGATCCCTTCACTTGGCAATGGTGGTGTTCAGCTGAGAATAAAGGGCCTTTATAGCACTCTTGCTATATACTGCATTGAGGCAAACTAGTGAAACACTCAGGGTGATGGCTGTTTCTCCTGCACTGATGCAAGGTAATTTTATTAACACAACTCTCTTCCTCAAATTCTAGTTCCCTCTGAGACCAGCAAAAGGCTGCCTTTCTGACTATGCAGATTTCACTGCAACAATGTCTGACTTCTTTAGAAAATTCTATGCCCTTTTAGAATCATTGGTTTCCAGGCCCAAAAGTGGTTTTCTGCTTCTCCAAAATCTGAATCTATTCCACAAACTCTTGCTGACTGGACAAATGAATAAAGAACACAATCCTGTTTGAGGATCCTGTTCTGCTGCAACAATTGCAGCTCTTTCCCTTATAAAATAGAGAATGTACTTTGTCAGGTCTCTAGGATGACACTGCTCTCTATACATATGCGCAGAATATTTTGTGGTTAAAGGCTTCGTCTGCTGAACCTGCCCATAAAAAAGGCATCTTTTATACATGCCTTTTGATGCTGACTGCCTGTTTGGTGAATCCCTTGGTAAATTTACCAAGCAAGTTACTTCAGGAAAAGTGTTTCTACCCAAGGAAAAAAAGGCTAAGCCTACTACTACCATGGCTACTGCCCATTTCCGCCTAAAAGGGTCTTTTCATTCCATGAAGGCATTCTCCTCCATGTCAAAAGTGGGTCCATCATTTCATCGCAAGCCTTTGACAGCAAAACCCTCCAAGCCTACCCAGAAGCCCTCTTCACAGTGAAGGTGCACTCTTACTCTCCAGAGTGGGGGGAGGGGGGGGGGTCTGGTGTCTGTTGGCTTATGCACCAGGGTAGATCAGCGACATTCCGTACTTCTAGGTCCAGTCGGTCATTTCCAGGGGCTACAAAGCTCTTCTTTGTTAAAAAAAATTGTTACAAATATGAGAAACCGTGTTGCTTGCTGATGATTAGGATGTGGACTCAATATAACATTATATAGGCTGATTTTACTACAGCAAAAAAGTATTTCTAGAAACAAGCTTTATTAACCATGAGAATAAAATTTTGGATTGAGACTGGAGTAGATTGTAGTTCATTTTGGACCAAGAAATCCTTAAGATTCCCCCCCGAGATAGCTGATAAACAGCGGAGGTGAGCAGGCTACTGGTAGGTTGGCGTTGCTAGAAATGATAAGCCAGTGGGCAGTCACAGCATCCTTTACCAGCATGCTGCCACTGGAGTACTGAGTGGAAAAAAAAAAAAAATACCCGGTCCTGGAGGTTTTCCTGGCAGTTGATCAGTCATGGTTACTGCACTAGGAGCCTGCTGTTTTTATATGATTTCTTTTTCTTTTAAAGGAGTATATTCCCCACCCTTTTTTTTTTTTTCTGTGCTTTGTGCTTCCTCATTTCTTGCCTAGACAAGTGTGACGTTGGCTGGTATACATCATACACACCCAGAAGAGGTCTTGTGGCACTATCACACTGATGCTATGGCAATGTAAATGGAATAATTTCCTGTTAGAGTGCTTGGGGCTCTATGCAAGGCATTGGTGGCATACCCAGCACTTTTAGTGGGGAATCATTTGGTTTTACATGTTTCCATAGTAAAAACAAAAGTGCACCCAGCTCCACACATGTGCACCCAGCTCTGCAGTGGGTATCCTTTTGTTTACACATTGCTGCTATGGCAATGCGTAAATCGGACACCCCACCACCACCACTAGAATTCTGGGTATGCATGCATGGGATTGTTGGTGAACCCAATGCTCTAGTGCTGAATAATCTGGTTTACATGTTTTTGCTTTGAAATGGCGAAATAAGCACCGTAGGATTGGTGCCGTTTGTTGCTACAGAGAAGCATGGGTGGGTTTTGTTTTCTTAAGGTTTAGATGAAGTTCATTTTTCATTTATGAATTATTTTCAACAGGCTTGCAAGCTGACGAGTACACCATAACTGCAGCATACAAAGGTTGTGGGAATATTGGTTTTAGTTGTTGGAGATATGCACCTGTAAGTCTATGATTTAGATTACGTTTACTCTCGGAAGCTTTGAAATCTGGAAACCATATGGCGTTCTGTGTTTTCAGATGTTCTCTTAACTAGTGGATAATGTTGGGAACTTCGTGAGAAGTCTGTGTCAAGCACTCTGAAATTTGACTTATCTGACAAATGTTCCAACTTGCCACAGCTTTGCCCTTAGTCCTGTTTACATACTATGTAATTGAAACTCGATTTTCTGGTTTGTTCGCTTTGTGATTGGTTGAACAGTGAGCTATCTTTTTTCCCTTTTCTCCTTTTCAGTCAAAATGAAACATAGTAGCTTTTCTTCTTTGGAGATTATTAAAAAAAATCTAACATTTTGAAATCTGATTTCAACAGATGTGTTCATTGATAATAAAGTGAATTTTATACACTGGATCTAAACGCTTCTTTCTTTATACAAGTATTACCTGTGAGGGGGCTTGTGCGTGTGGTGTGTGTTTTTTTTTTTTTTTTTTTTTTTTTTTTTTTTTTTTTTTTCTTTTTCCATTGTCTTGGTAATTATTTGCTTTCCCCTTATAAACCATTGCAGGGATGTTGAATTTGTATCACCCAATGCCTGGGACATGTAATTCCGAGCGCCGGGCAGGTAGTTTTTTTTTTTTTTGTTCCCAACCTTTAGCCCTGCTGCAGGTAAGCAGCAGGGCTCACCTGTGCTGCTGCCCGATTGCTTTCACACAGCCTATGACAGTGCCAACCTCAGCCCCCTCCTGTGCCAAATTCCCCCCGCCTGCTATGTCTCCCGGGCTCTGCTTGGCCATCTGCGGACCCGGGACTGGCTCAGCGTGCATCGGTGGCTAGAGGGGAGGGAGGAGAGTGGACACGTTTCGGGGTCCCCATTCACAGATTTCCCGGCCATTAAGGCCGGGGAAAGGATGTAATGCAGTGTGATGTACACTGCATTACATTCAGGGGAGACATGCAGGGTCTTTTAGACCCTGGATGTCTCAATAAAGAGAACCTGTCACCAAAAATCATCACATTAATTGTAAAAAAATGAAAGTTACACTCAAGCACATAACATCCCCTCTAACAGAAAAAAATTTGAGGCACCCCCACATATACACACGTACAAGCATAAAAGCACGCACTGGGGTTCCTACGCATGAAAATGTTGATTGGGATACACGTTGCATATCGCCACGCATGCCAGAATGAGAGCAATAATTCTAGCACCAGACCTCTGCCAAAACACTGTACTGATGACCTAAAAGGGCTTTAAAAGGGTTGCCTATAGAAAATATAGGGTACTGACGTTTGTTTCCATTTCACGAGCACACACAAATTTAAGGTTTGCCATGCTGGATATCTATTTACTTGGTGCAACCTCATCTTTTTATATTTTACCAAAAAATGTTAATTTTACGGCACAGAAAAGCAATATTTTACCCTAAGTGTATTTTTTACTTAAATTTTGCATTTCCTAGACCTTTGCGGTAATATCGTGCGACATGAAAAATTTGAACTACACTATTTTATTCTCTAGGGTCTTTTGTTTTCAGAAAATATATAATGTTTGGAGATTTTGTGTTATGTTCAAGCCTAAAATGATTTTTTTAAACGTGCAAAAACGACTCTGGCAGCGAAAAGGGATAAAGGATAATCCCGACACTCCCCTTTCCTGAGGAGCATCCAATCTGTGCTCATTATTACACTGCGAGGTCTCTCCCCTAGTCCTCGGGTGTGGTGCTGGAGAGAGGCAGGGAGGGGAGGAGGAGGAGATATACAGCACAATGTTAAAAAAATTAAATGGTTAAGTCGCTATAAAGCCCCAGACATTCCTAACAGCACCTCAGATTTAAATACGGTTTTGGTTAAATTTTTATTTACCGTATTTTCGCTCCGTAAGATGCACCTGACCATATGACACGCCTAGGTTTTAGGAGAACAAGAAAAAAAATATTCTGAACCAATGGACTGCGGACGTAGTACAGGAAATGAGCAGAGACTGCGGACGTAGTACAGGAGATGACAAGAGACTGCGGCCACAGTACAGGAGATGACCAAGAGACTGCAGACAGTACAAGGGATGACCAAGAGACTGCGGACCTTTGGGGAGGGAGGGGGAGTGGGTACCTGAATTTGACAGGTACCTGCTCCCACTTCTGTGGAGTTGTCCTCCCTTTAGTGTGGGCACCCAGCTGTGACAGCCGGTGCCCAATGTGCATGTGCGTGAAGCGCTGTGCTTTGTGAATTGCCCGGCGTCTTCTGGGACCTGTCATGTGTCCCAGAAGACGCTGGACCATTCACAAAGCACAGCGCTTCTCGCGCATCTTCAGTGGGCACCCGGCTGTCACAGATGCTGGCGCGGGAAGACTTTACAGCGCTGGACCGAGTTACAGGTAAGGTCCTGCTGCAGAGAAGAGCTGAGCGACCGGCCCGGTATTCTTACACGGTGGAAATACCGGACCAGCCGCTCCATAAGACGCACTGACATTTCCCCCCCTTTTTTGGGGGGAAAAAGTGCGTCTTATGGAGCGAAAAATTTTTTTTTTTTTGTTTTGTTTTTTCTGGACAAGTAGATTGTCATGTGGGAGAAGTAGATTGGGACCCATGTTTAGTACCAGGATGAGTTGTTTTTTTTTTGTTTTTTTTTTGTTTTTTTTTTCCCCAAAATTTCCACACCCCGCATTAACTCCTGCACTTTAGGACTTTATGGTGTTGCATATTTAGCTTTGAAAAATCTACAGTTGAAAAAGTTAAAGCAGCACAGATAGTAGTTAATGTCCATGAAAATATTTGTATTGTGAGATGTCAGAACAGTCTATGACATGGTAAGCTTATGGTGAAATCGCTTTTAATGCTTTCTCGTGCTGTCCACAGATAATGAGCTGCATGGAAGCACTTTCCTTGACTATTTGTAGACTTTAAGTTTCCCACTGCAAGAAAAACATTTTTGTCTCAGGAAACAGACAAAGGAAGTGAATTCCTCAAATATAGTAATTCAGACTCAAGTTAAATTTAGTTGTAGGGGGTGGGGAGTCTACAAAACTATTCAAGTGTTCTGAATATAAATATACAATATCTCACAGAAGTGAGTATACCCCTCACATTTTTGTAAATATTTTATTATCTCTTTTCATGTGACAACACTGAAGAAATGACACTTTGCTACAATGTAGTAGTGAGTGTACAGCTTGTATAACAGTGTAAATTTGCTGTCCCCTCAAAATAACTCAACACACGGCCATTAATGTCTAAACAGCTGGCAACAAAAGTGAGTACACCCCTAAGTGAAAATGTCCAAAATGGGCCCAAAGTGTCAATATTTTGTGTGGCCACCATTATTTTCCAGCACTGCCTTAACCCTCTTGGGCATGGAGTTCACCAGAGCTTCACAGATTGCCACTGGAATCCTCTTTTACTCCTCCATGACAACATCACGAAGCTGGTGGACGTTGGAGACCTTGCACTCCTCCACCTTCCGTTTGATGCTCCACAGATGCTCAATAGGGTTTAGGTCTGGAGACATGCTTGCCAGTCCATCACCTTTACCCTCAGCTTCTCTAGCAAGGCAGTGGTCGTCTTGGAGGTGTGTTTGGGGTCATTATCATGTTGGAATACTTCCTTGCGGCCCAGTCTCCAAAGGGAGGTGATCATGCTCTGCTTCAGTATGTCACAGTACATGTTCTCATTCATGGTTCCCTCAATGAACTGTGGCTCCCCAGTGCCGGCAGCACTCATGCAGCCCCAGACCATGACACTCCAACCACCATGCTTGACTGTAGGCAAGACACGCTTGTCTTTGTACTCCACCTGGTTGCCGCCACACACGCTTGACACCATCTGAACCAACTAAGTTTATCTTGGTCTCATCAAACCACAGGACATGGTTCCAGTAATCCGTGTCCTTAGTCTTCTTGTCTTCAGCAAACTGTTTGCGGGCTTTCTTGTGCATCATCTTTAGAAGAGGCTTCCTTCTGGGACAACAGCCATGCAGACCAATTTGATGCAGTGTGCGGCGTATGGTCTGAGCACTGATAGGCTGACCTCCCACCCCTTCAACCTCTGCACCAATGCTGGCAGCTCTCATACGTCTATTTCCCACAGACAACCTCTGGATATGATGCTGAGCACATGCACTCAGCTTCTTTGGTCAACCATGGCGAGGCCTGTTCTGAGTGGAACTTGTCCTGTTTTAAACCACTGTATGGTCTTGGCCACCGTGCTGAAGCTTAGTTTCAGGGTCTTTGCAATCTTCTTATAGCCTAAACCATCTTTATGTAGAGCAGTGTTTCTCAACTCCAGTCCTCATGGACCCCCAACAGGTCATGTTTTCAGGATTTCCCTCAGATGAAACAGCTGTGGTAATTACTAAGGCAGTGAAACTGATCAAATCACCTGTGCAAAATAATGGAAATCCTGAAAACATGACCTGTTGGGGGTCCATGAGGACTGGAGTTGAGAAACACTGATGTAGAGCAACAATTCTTTTTTTTCAGATCCTCAGAGTTCTTTGCCATGAGGTGCCATTTTGAACTTCTAGTGACCAGTAAGAGAGATACCAAATTTAACACACCTGCTCCCTATTCACACCTAAAACACTGTAACAATAAGGAGTCACATGACATCGGGGAGGGAAAATGGCTAATTGGGCCCAATTTGGACATTTTCACTTAGGGGTGTACTCACTTTTGTTGCCAGCGGTTTAGACATTAATGGCTGTATGTTGAGTTATTTTGAGGGGACAGCAAATTTACACTGTTATACAAGCTGTACACTCACTACTTCACATTGCTAGTTCTTGTGAAAGAAAAGTATACGTACAACTGAAACTAGTAATTTATTTCTCTGGGATTACAGCAGAGTTTATTCTATGGCCCTTCCTGTCATGGAGTCTCACTTCTTCTTCTGCAGCATTCTCTGTAATAATGTGAATTGCATCTATAGCCAAGACATTATATACGTTTTGGATGTGAAAGGTCAGCTTTTTATTGCTGTCTGTGCTTTTTTTTTTTTTTTTTTTTTTTTTGCAGAGATTCATCATCTTTGTCCCAATGACCATTTTGACCAAGGCAGAAAATGATGGAAAATACACAGTTGCCACTGGAACAAGAGGAGATCATGTAATTTTGTGGTAGTTTTTCCAGTGACAACTGCCCAAGATAAGATTTCCAAGTGTTTCAGGTGACAGAAAAAAACCCAATAGAGGTCCTAACCATTCTGTGCTCTATTTTTAAAATGGAGCCTGACACTGTAAACCTGAAATATGCATTTGTAGTTAGACTTGCCCAAGTTTGACACTTTTTTTTTTTTTTTTTTTTTTTTTTTTTTTTTTTCCTTGCTGGAAATGTATCATCTTTTTAATTTTGTGTTGGCTTTGTTGGAGAACCCTTGTATGGTTTTGTAATGGTGTGTGTAATGATGACTGCAATATTTGCTTATTTATTTTGTGCTCCATAATAGTACTTTACTGCTGCTCTTCACAATGCAACTTTAAAGATGGCCATAGACTTTTTGAATTTTGTCCGATTCAGCAGTAATCGGACGCAGTTTGAGCCACAGGTGGTCCTGTTGTACCACCCAGCTCTGCAAGTATATTTTACGAATCAACTGAGCCGGGTGGAAAATTGAGGACGGACTGTGACTGCATCCCCAAACAATGTCTGCATTGGATGGAACGACATTGTAGCCCACGGCTGCCTGAACACAATTGTCCAGCAGTTGAGATTCCTCCATCCACTGTTGGCATGGATGGTTAAATCAATTTGATTTTCACTTGTTCAAATCTTGTAAGGCAATCTATCTTTAATCAGCTGATTTACTGAAATACAGTTTACTGTATGTGGGGTTCAAGCTATCATGTTTAAAAGGGAGCAGGATGATTGCAAACTGAATTTTTGCTTATGCCTAGTAGTAGGGGTGCACCGAAACTTCAGCCACCGAAACCTCACCCACCGAAACCTACCGGCTGAAAATGGCCCATTCGGCATTCTGCCAATAAAAAAAATTTAGCCAATGCAGGTGCCAATACAGGAGGCTGAGAGAGGCCGGAGAGGAGCAGTGTATACAGTGACTGGCTGTAACTATATGCCAGTGCTGGTTTTTAAATGTAATTACCGGATTATTATTTATTATTTTTTTTTCACTATAGCTCACAGAATTAGCCGTCACTTTTCCCCAAGCTAAAAGAACTGTATCCTTTTAGTTTATTTCCCGAGATAAACAAAGTTTCCTTCAGCTTGGTTGGAAAGTAACAGCTAATTCTGTGAGCTATAGTGAAGAAAAAATAAAGCTGGTAATTGCATTTAAAAACTGGCACTCACATATAGTGACAGCCAGTGAGGGAATCTCTCTGTAAGCACTGCTCCCTCACTGTATACACTGCTCCCCTTCTGCCCCCTCCTTGCATACACTGCCTCCCACCCCCTCCCCCCTACAAAGAGGACCTGTCACTCATATGCTATCACATAGGGGACTATTGGTCCCCTATGTGATGGCAATAAAATCATAAGTTAAAAAAAAAAAAAATTAAAATATGCATGAAAGTAGAAAAAAAACACTAAAAAAATTGGAGCCTCCCCACCCCCGCATACACAGACGGTTTGGTTTTCAGCCACACGCATTCTGAATTTTCGGTATCGGTTTCGGCACCAGAATTTTCATTTCGGTGCACCACTACCTAGTACACAGGATGCAAAAATCAGACCTAAAAAAAAACACTTTAGGAGAGATCATCCAATTGTTTGTTAGTACACTGCTTTCGAGAGGTGATCATGACTGTGTGCAAAATTACCAGAAGGGATAATCGCAAATTTTTTTTCTCATAAGAGAGCAAATATTTTTTGTTTAATAGTACAGCATTTGTTTGTATTTTGAGTGACCAACAACGCGCATGGTCGGAAACCTGAAAACAGGCCAGAAGGAGAGAGCAACCAAAAAAAAATCTTCGTTTACAACGAAAATGCTCCTAAATATGAAAAAAATTGTATTCAGGATCGAAATATGTATGATGGTAATAATGAAGTGATAATCTTATTGCTACAATTTGATAATATTCTGCAGAGGGGTCACATGTGCATGTGATCACTTCCAATTACACGCTGTTGCGTTGCTTTGCACACGGGAAGTTGTACTGAATCATGCGAGAATTTTTGTATGCTTAGTAGCACTATCCTATTCAGCATGAAGGTAGCATGAAAAAAACATGATCGATTTATTCATCCAATTTTTCTCATCATGCATACTAGGCATTATTCTAAGGGCTAATCTCCAAACCACTGTATTTAAAGAACATCTCTATTATCCTAAAGTGGTTCGAAAGACTGCAGGTTGTTTGTTTTTTTGTGGCCTTTATGCATGAAGGTAAAAAAAACCTCTGTGCAGATCCCACCCCAGCCCCTGCTAATACTTATCTGAGACCGATCTCAAAGCAGCTGCTCTCCAAACTCTCCCCCTTCTCATTGGCTCAGACAGAGCAACAAGGGGGAAAGTGGGGGGGGGGGGCAGGGCTGAACCATACACAGGGCAAGAAGCTAGCTCTGGGGGCACGCTGGGGGGGGGGAAGGGCCCAGAGCACTTGCAGGGGACCTGAGAAGAGGATGAGGGTTGTTCTTTGCAAAACCACTGCACAGAGCAGATAAGTATAACATGTTTGATACTAAATGATTATTTTTTTTTTAATAACACTTTAAAAGGAAGTCCACCTTTTTGAGCAAAAATTGATCCCCTCTGGGTAATGTCCATTGCAGGGATTTTACCTATCTTGTGTTGCAGACTCTTGCCTATTTCTGCTCTGAAGAAAAAGCTGGCTGTTTGGCCATGTCCTCTGCAGGCTGATCTGAATGGGAGGATCTAGTTCATTATAATCAACCTGTATTTTAATGAGAGAAGTTGCAGTGTCTACATTACTTTAGACATAATTATTCCTTAAGGAGTATCTCACCAAAAATAAACTTCCTGTAGATTTGTGTAAATTGTACTCACCAGGATGGTCCCATCCTGGTCTATAGTCCTGATTCTGAACCTGTCAGCTTCTGCATCTTTCCTGTGCACCCAGCCTACAATCCTTCAGTTCAAATGGAGGTCTCCTGTAAGTGTACTTTTTCCACAAATTGTTTTACCATCAAATATTTCTTTGTAGATATGGCCAAACTTGTTTTTTTAAAGGAATGTTCTGTTTTCCAGCTGAGAAATAGTTGATGAAAAAAGTGTCTGTGTCAGCAACAGCTAACTGCCAAGTTCAAGTAGGATATTAACGTTGTTGGTGAACTGACCATAAAACTAGCAGATGTTACTATATAAGATGACTTTGTGCATATTGCAATGATTTCCTTCTTCTTTCCAACTAGTGTGATACTGCTGTATATTTATATGGTCACATTAATTTGTTTTCCTTTACATAACCTGTATAAAATGTACTTAACTGTATATCAAATGTAACACTGTAAGGCTGATACACAGTTTTGTGTGTAAGATAACATTGACCCCTTGACGCCTACATCACACAAATATGCGGTCTCACAGAACTTAGCTTTTTTTTTCCATGGGGCTGCAAATTTGCATACCTGTCTGCTGGGAGCGAGCGGACTCCCGATTCTGGTCACATGGTCGCTGTGATAGCCTCTGATTGGCTATCACAGTGAAGCCCGCCCACTTGGTTTTTTTTTTCCCCCTCTCAGAATGGAGGAGAGAGATACATTGTCTGTAAAATAAATATTAAAAAGTAAAGGAAAAAGTACCTAGATCAAGGTTTGATCTAGTTCAGTGCCAGGGTAGTGTTTTGGGTCAAGGTTAGGATTTTTATTTATTTTTAAATTGATATCAATGTCAGCTAGTGTCAGTGTGTTTTTAGGTAAAAAAAACAAAAGAAAATGCACACTATTATTTCTGGGCTTTAGTACAGGTACAAACATCAAACAACATACACATGTATAGTATCGCTGCGATTGTCAACAGCTGGAAAATTTATTTTGGGTTGTTCTTTGGTGGTAGGTTATGGTAGTAACAAGGAACACACAGTTAAATTTAAAAAAAAAAAAAAAAAAAAAAAATATATATATATATATATATATATATATTTTTTTTTTACTATATTGGGACAGTTTTCCTTTTTGATGATAATAAAAAAAAAAATCAGGAGATATCCATTACCATTTATCACCAAATGAAAGCCCGATTTTGTCCTGAAAAAAAAACAAGATATAATTCACCTGGATGTACAAAGTAATTATGATATGTATGGTTTACGAACACATCAAAGTTGTAAAATTTTTGTTTTAACCTTAGGCGTGAAGGGGTTAAAAGAGTTACCTAAGTGTATGCAGAATCAATCCAATGCTTCGTTTGTTCTTCCCCCCCCCCCCCCCCCTCGGCAGGAGAGATTTCTCCATCCACACTACTTAGCACAAATGGGGAATCCATATTCATTTTTTTTTTTATTTTGCTAGAAAATTACTTAGAACCCACAAACATTTATATGTTTTCTGTAAACAGAGGCCTGTTAGAATAAATGGTGGCTGTTGCAATGTTTTATGTCACACGATATTTTTGCAGCCAATTATCAAACTCTAATTTTCAAGAAGAATACACTCCAATGAATTTTAGTGCACAGTCACAATATATCCATTATTTTTTTTTAAATATAACAGACGTTGTGCCGAGTAATAAGCTGTCAAACAAACATATCCAGAGTTAAAATTCTGCATGCCTGCAAAATGGGGACGAACTACATTTCCTAAAATTTCCCATAGGCAATGCTTTAAAAACATTTACAGGTTATCAGATTAAACGTTCGCTCTGTTGCTAAAATTATTGCTCTCTCTGACGTTTGCAGTGATGCATGGGGGGGATGTGGTGCTTTTAATTAAAAAAAAAAATTTTTAATTTTAAATTTATTTTTTTTACACTTGTTTTATTTGTTTTTTTTCATTAAACTTTATTGCGATCACAAAGGTTTGGGAAATTAGACCCTTAGCCCTCATCTGCCCTCAAAGGCAGCTGATCAAACACAGTACTGAATCCAGAAGTGGGGAAATACCTGCCACTTCTGGCTTTGATAGTCATGGAGGAGATGGGGTAACTTATTTTCCTCCATCTCCTCTGTGGGCACCTATTTTGGTCCTGGGCTCCCTGGTGACTGAAATAGCTGACAATGGTTGGGACATTGGAGCCTATGGGTGACGTGACTGGTCCAGGCTTTACCAGCTGCTGTCGGGTGCTCTGTCTCCTCTTCCCAGCTGCTAACACGGAACCACGTGACCGAACCAGAGCTTGCTGAAAATAGGTAACTGTACATTTTTGTTTTACACAGCATAGTCAGCTTAGTCGTTAGAGGGGAAGATACCTTTTTAGGGCTAGTTAGGTTTAAAGTGTTACTAAACCCACAATGGTAAAATTAATCTGTATATGCAGTAAACCATGCTTGTTCTACTCACTGTGGAACCTAAGGGGTTAATCCTCTTCATTGTGTAAAAAGGCTGTTTGATCCTGACTTTTCTGATCCTCCCCTTCTTCCAGTGTCCCCCTCTTCTCTCCTGATAAGACATATCGTGTGGAGTCACTCTGCACATGCTCAGTTTGGCGTGGATTGCTAGAGAGGTTTTCCTTTTTATCTTTTTTTTTTTTTTTTTTTTCTTGGAGAGTGCATGTGATCAGCACAGGGCCAAGCAGCACTGTCCAGACCGAGGTCAGGGGTTCTGCATCCTCCTAGAGCAGAATAAAAACAACTCCTACAAGCTTTAACATGTGCTTGGCTGGACGCTGACAGAAGCCACAAGACTGCTATATTCTGCTGATGAGGAATGGTATTTAGCAGGTTTTTTTTTCTTTGTTGTTTTTCTTTTATTCTACTGTACCTTGAAAAAAATAAGTGCTTGGGAACATGTATTAGTTATGTCATGTATTGGGAAATGTTTCCCGTGTAGATGAACAACAATATATTGGTTAAATAAATCTCTGATACTTTAAATAGTGCACATATTTGGGACCTAAGCATAGTGTTCTGAAGCACCATCTCCAGCAGTATGGCAGAGGTAAGAATGGGTCAGTTTTTGGTGTCACTGACCACTGGTGCTCACCTGTAACTTGGTGTAGTTGAGGCAGCCTGACTAGAGGCATGGAGACACAGACAGTGTTGTAAATTACAATAAGAATCCCCTATCTCTACCTGTATGGAGAATGTTGTGTGATTTTGAAGTTCCCTTATCTGTAATCTTAACGTTTCTATTTTTACATTTAACCACCTCAATACAGGGCACTTTTACCCCCTTCCTGCCCAGACCAATTTTCAGCTTTCAGCACGCTCACACTTTGATAAATACTCATATAGTCATTCAACACTGTACCCAAATGAAAAACGTTGTCCTTTTTTTCATACAAATTAGAGCTTTCTTTTGTTGGCATTTAATTAGCGCTGGGTTTTTTATATTTTTTTGCGCTATAAATTTAAAAAAAGACCGAAACATTTGGGAAAAAGAAACGTTTTTTTCTTCGTTTCTGTTATAAAATGTAGCAAGTAAGTTATTTTTCTTCATAAATTTAGGCCAAAATGTATACTTACAAATTGCTTTGGTAAAAATAATCCCAATCGGTGTGTATTATTTGGTCTGTGTGACAGTCTACAAGCAATGGTACCAATCACTGAAAATTGAACACACCTGATCAAGCCTGATGTACTGACAGCCTATTCAGATACTAACAAGCCAGAACAGTACAAATACCCCCCAAATCACCCCTTTTTGGAAATTAGACATTCAAGGTATTTAGTAAGATGTATGGTCTGAGTCTGACAGAGTTCCCCGCTACTCTTGTCCGTCATTCTCGCTGGTGTATAATATTTTAGACTTTTTGATGTTCACTGGTACAGATGTTGATTTGATACTGGTACATTGACAGATGTGGATTTGACC
The DNA here is from genome assembly GCF_062004578.1 of Staurois parvus. Classification (NCBI taxonomy): domain Eukaryota; kingdom Metazoa; phylum Chordata; class Amphibia; order Anura; family Ranidae; genus Staurois; species Staurois parvus. Next base: position 26,921,381 of record NW_028317886.1, on the reverse strand, counting down.
CTGGTAGGCCGTGACAGATGTTGATCACTGATACAGACGTGGATGAGCACTGGTACACTGTGACAGATGTGGATCGCTGGTGCAGATGTGAATTTTACACTGGTACACCGTGACAGATGTGGATCACTGGGACAGATGTGGATGGGCACGGTGACAGGGTGATGTGTGGGTGATGTGCTTTTGTGTAACTCGCAGATCGACTTTGTTCTCACTCCTGGGTTCCGTGTGAGGAGAGGCAGAGCCGTTCACATGAATAGCGGCTTTGTTGATATCACATGATGGTTGTGATTGGACACAGCCGTCATGTGATCAGAAGAGCCAATCAGAGGGCCCTTCTGCCTAGCGGTTTTGCGCTATGTCCAAGGGACACAGGCACACTGAGAGCGTGTAGCTGCGCGGCCACGTTCTGAAGGACGTTCTTGAACGTCCACTCAGAATGAAGAAGCTCCCCCCTGGCCCTTTATGTGCACTGACCAGGTGGGAAGCGGTTAAAGCATAACTACGCTCTATCTGAGCACCCCAAACCAAAAGCGCTATTTAATTAATTTTTAATATTCAAAGCAAACTCCCCCATCCATCCATGGCACAGTCACGGATTGCCCGGGACGCTCACGCATTTTTGACATTTGTCACGGATAGTCTTTGTCCCGGGCTGAATCATGGAAAATGATTTTTGTCACAGACCGCCAGCCACAGCATGGCAGTCCGGGGCATGATCTAGTACTGCAGTGTGTGTGTTAACTCAGTGTGTGTTCTCCCTGCGATTGGATCCTCTGCCCTGCCTGGGACTGCTAATTCGTGAGAGACTGGAAGTCATATGGCTGTTTCTCTCACGATTGGTTGTTGCTGTGAGGGGGTGTGGCCAGCCCAGGGGTGATCACACCAGCCCGCCTTAGCCGCCTCCTTCCTCACGTGCAAGGCAGAGGAAGCTCAGGACCTGCAACCCTGGATGCACACCAGTACACACTGTCTAGAGTGGCTATGGACCGGCCAGATGCCGCTCTATAGTGCAGCAGAGGTGAGTTGTGAGAGGTGGGGGTGTGCAGTATGGTGGAGCATCTATGATATTTATGGTGGAGCATACTGTACTATGACCATCCCTTGTACCATGTCTGCAGTCTGACCATCTCCTGTACTACTGTAGTCTCTGACCCTCCCCTGTACTAATGGCAGTAACCCCTAGCAACCAATCAGTGAGAGGTAATGTGCTGTAACCTCTAGCAACCAATCACTGAGCGTGGACCAGTTCTTTCTTTATATTATTAAAGGTTTTTTTTTCTTTTGTTTTTCAGATAAGCTTGTGTGTGTTTTGTGTTTTTTAGGCTGTTGGAGGGGGGGAGAGAGAAGCAAAACTGTATGGGGGAGCCCAAGAAAATCTCACTATTTAACCACTCCCCCTTTAAGCCACGCCCATCATTTAGAGTAATTTAAGCTGCACCCATTTTTTGGCGCTGCAACGCCATATTTTATGTCCAAGCCACACACCATGAATGCCCCGCCCCTAATTTACATGTTGCTCCGCCTACACTTGCTTTCTTGACATACAATAAAAAAAGTGTCCTTTAAAATTTTTTTTTAAATGTTGGCAGTTATGCCATGGCTCCATGCTTTATTTTGCTGAAACATCATTTACAAAAACACCCCCTAGCATTTCTGGCAGTGGCCATTTTGAGTAAGGGCAGATTATTTGTTTGCTTCCTGGAATCCATCTGCCCTTAGCCCAGGTATGCAGGCTAGAGGGGTGCTTAGCTGAGACAGCCCCTCCTGAAGACTCCTGGGATATATGACATCATTTGCCTAAGCACGGAAACCAGGAAGTAACTAAAGAAATGTAAACTGTATAAAACAAGTTAATATGAAATACTTTTCTATTTATTAATATTAGCAGCAGAAGGATTAAAAATAGTCAGTTGATTTAAGAGAGTGAAGTTTCATTTTAAGAGCTGTAAATGGTCACGTCACCCACCAGATTCAGCTGAAAGCTGAAATATCAATCTGGGTAAATTGCCTTTTAAGTAGTAATGGATGTCACTTTTTCATATCAACATTTCTTGAATTCTGAAAATAAAGAAAAACCTTTTCAAGTGTTGGAAAGTGTTTGCTTTTTTTCCTTTTTAAAGAGAAACTATGACCTAGTCAACTTTTTAAGGAGGAATTTATCCTCTATTTAGGATGTTCTGTTTATTGTATACAAGAAAAGATTTATGAGGCTACATTAGCGTTCTGCTATGGAGAGCTACCCAGGTCCACCAATCGTTTGCTGTTGTGGGTCTCTGGTGAATTGCTCCATTTGGTTTATTAACATAGAGTACTTGAAGTCACTAACTTCACGAAGGTCAATCATCCATTTCCAGAGCACTGTTCCAGCAGAGTGTTGTGATGCCGTGATTGTAGAAATTCCAAGGGAAGCAGGTCTGTGTGTTCGGTATTTCTTTCAAGTATGTGACTAAATTATGCTTTTATTATATGTTGTGATGAAACTTGTTCATTTAACTGGTTTGCTGACTGTAGAAGTTATATTGTCAGAATAGCTCACACAAAGGATCTACTACTGTCTTTGTTTAATTACCAATCAAATCACCATGTGTATGTATGTGTGTGTGTATGTGTGTTTGTATGTATATGTGTATATATGTGTGTGTGTGTGTGTGTATATGTATATATGTGTGTGTGTGTGTGTGTGTATATATGTGTGTGTATGTATGTATGTATGTATATATATATGTATGTATATATATATATATATATATATATATATATATATATATATATATATATATATATATATATATATATATATATGTATGTATATGTGTATGTAAATACAAAATTATGTTTTATATATAATTTTCTGTAAAATGTAAAGCACAACTGCGTTATTTTCAGAGACCTTAATGTTTTATATAGTTTCTTGATTTCCATACCTGGTTAAAACCCAGTATTGATGATAATATTTCTTAGTAGTGCATGCAATAATGATCTGTTACAACACTTCTTTTTTTTTTTTTTTTTTTTAATAGTAGTAAGAACATGCATACATTTTAATTGGGTTATTACTCTTTGCGCATTGCTATCATTTCTAGAGAAAAACAAATTGTAGCTGAATATTCTGTACAATACTGGACGCTCACAAGTGGAGTACAATAGAATTTTATGAAACATGATTTATTCTACCAGGCCATTTGATGGTTGTAAATCAGTGTATAGGCTCTGACTAGCAATTCTCTATTCTATAGTTGTTCGTTTTTTGCATGTGGTTGATATTTAATGCATTTCATCTCTTGGGTTGAGGAAAATCTTTCTTGCAACCTTTATACAATTTTAATGAGCATTAAGGCCTTTCAAGCATCTGTAATGGCATGAGAGTGCATGGCTTGTGTACCCGTTGAAACAATTGCCTGCACTGTCAGATAGCTTTGTGAGAAATAGGCAGAAATGATTTGCTCTCTTGTGTTTTTGTCTTCAAACCTATATTATTATTATTATTATTTTTTTTTTTTTTAGGCCTCATTTCTAATCCCTAAAAGCCTTCCTCCTGTTTGCAGTGTTTTTGGTAAAATAAAAATTCCTTTTGCAGGTGTCAAGCGTTTGGGCGTCAATTAATTTGATACATTTATTCTGGCCATTGAAATGAATGCTCAAGCACTAATCGCGTGTTTACGCACATCCAGCATTTTTCCTGCCAAAACTCTGCTGCTTCTGGATGCACTGAAAGTGTTTTTTTTTTTTTTTTTTTTTCTCCTACCTCTAAACCCTGCTTAAAGCCATGCATGGAAACACAGGCTAACATGCAGAGCATTTTAGTGGCAGGAAAAAAAAGAACGTCCCAAGAAGGAACTGCAAAAACGTCCATTGTGCATGAGGCCCTAAGAGTGGCAGAATCCGCAGTTACCGCTTATGCTAGTATAAAGAAGCTGGGAAAGTGCATTCATGTAATTAGATTTTGGGGTATAATTATACATAATATTATAAAGCAAGTTCTTGGGAATTGGTTTGTACTCATCCTACCATCTACATACACAGAATTGTGCAACTTTTTAAAAAATTTTGTCTCTTTGATTTCTATAATTACAAGGGATTGATATGTTTTTATTCCTAAATGGAAGTCCTCTCCCACCCTTACCCAAAAAAAAAGGCTTTGGAGGCTTTGCCCTCTCCTCAAAGCTGTGTACTAAAGCACGTGTAAAGTAAATCTAAATTAAAAAAAAAAAAATATTTTGGTGTAAGGTCTGCTTTAACTACTTCAAGTCCAGACACTTTCAACCTCTTCCAGTCCATGCCAATTTTCAGCTTTCAGCTCTGTCGCACTTTGAATGACAATTGCGCGGTCATGCACACTGTACCCATATTTTTTTTTTTTCTATATAAATGTGAAAATTAAAGTTAGGCCAACATGTATTCTGCTACATTTTTCTGGGTAGAAATAACCGAAAACCATGTATATTATTTAGAGTTAGTCTACAAACTATGGGATATATATCTGAAAATTGATCAGTTGAGAACCTAAAATGCCAGTTGCTGGTATGACGTATTGCAGTGATCAGGATGCTGGTATGGGGTATGTCAGTGATCAGGATGCAGTATGGGGTATGTCAGTGATCAGGATGCTGGTATGGGGTATGTCAGTGATCAGGATGCTGGTATGGGGTATGTCAGTGATCAGGATGCTGGTATGGGGTATGTCAGTGATCAGGATGCTGGTAAGGGGTATGTCAGTGATCAGGATGCTGGTATGGCAGTGATCAGGATGCTGGTATAGGGTATGGCGGTGATCAGGATGCTGGTATGGCGGTGATCAGGATGCTGGTATGGCGGTGATCAGGATGCTGGTATGGCGGTGATCAGGATGCTGGTATGGCGGTGATCAGGATGCTGGTATGGGGTATGGCGGTGATTAGGATGCTGGTATGGTGTATGGCGGTGATCAGGATGCTGGTATGGGGTATGGCGGTGATTAGGATGCTGGTATGGGGTATGGCGGTGATTAGGATGCTGGTATGGTGTATGGCGGTGATCTTGGCGTTGATATAGAGTATGGCCGTGATCTGGACATTGGTATGGTGTATGGCGAAGTTATTGTGAGCACTGGGACAGATGACAGGTGCTGACTGCATTTTTTAACATGATTACACTGAAGCAGTGGCCAGGGACACTGGGGTGGCTGGCACTGCAGTCTGAGAGTGTTCAAGCAGCCTCACAGGCTGCAGCGTCGGTTCTCTCTGCTGTCACAGTGAGAGCAGAGAGAACTGATCTTTACTTTTTCTTTCTATTGTTTACTATGTGATGGCTGTAATTGGACACAGCAATCACATGGTAAAACACCATGTGATCACCCGAACACAGTGGTAATTCGATCCGCTGTGTTCAGGTGACACACAAATCACTGGGCTCCCGACTGCATGCTCTGAGCTGCGCAGGAGCTGCCGATGCGGGCTGAAGTACAGTTATGTTGGTCTGCATCGGCAATGCTTCCCTTCCAACGGTTTATAGGCAATGGGCAGGCGGGAAGCTGTTGGTGATATTAAAGTGTTGCTAAACCCAGGACCCTGCATTCTATCTCTCTGTCTGGTCTCCCACAGTACACAGAACAGGTAAATGCAATTATTTTCGTAACTATAAACTACTAAATACCTTTTCTCATCAGCCGTATATAGCAGTCTTGTGACTTCTATCAGTGTTCAGCAAAGCACTGGTTAAAGCTTATAGGAGGAGTTTTCTTTCTGCCCTAGGAGGATGCAGGACCCCTGACCTCTGTTATGTGGCCCTGTGCTGATCTCATGCACAATCCCAAAAAAAAAAACTCTAGCAATACATACCAAACTGAGCATGTGCAGAGTGACTTGACACGATATGTCTTATCAGGAGATGAGGGGGACACTGGAAGAAGGGGAGGATCAGAGAAGTCAGGATCAAACAGCCTTTTTGCACAATGAAGGGATTAACCCCTTAGGTTCTACAGTGAGTAGAACAAGCACCCTTTTACGGCATATACAGACTGATTTTACTGTTGGAGCTGCCCTGTAGCTGAGCACCACAAAGCAAAAATGCTATTTAATTCATTGTTAATATTCAAAGCAAATTCACTTATCTATTTCTCCATACTTTATTTCGCTGAGAAATAATTTTGAAAAACACCCCCTGGCATTTCTGTCAGTGGCCATCTCAACCACTTGCCTACCGGGCACTTATACCCCATTCTTTCCCAGGCCAACTTTGAATGACAATTGTGCAGTCATGCAACACTGTACCCATATGAAATTATCATTTTTTTTTCCACACAAATGGAGCTTTCTTTGGTGGAATTTAATCGCCGCTGGGTGTTTTTTTATTTTTTGCGCTATAAACCATAAAATTTTGTAAACAGGTAACTTTTTCTCCTTC